>NC_071538.1:9104054-9415785 GCF_026979565.1 Vidua chalybeata
GGGTAACCTTTGTCTCTTCCCTGTGTAGAGGAGATGTTGAGCAGTTTAGCCAGGCAGCTAAACTGACTTAGAGACTTAAAGACTTAGACAGCTTAAGTAGACACCTGGAGGTGTCATCACCTTCTGGAGATGAATACTTTTCTGGTACTCTATCCTCTGTGCCTCATGGAGTGGGAAATGCCTCATTTGTGCTTCAAAATCTGGACAACACCTTTCCCAACACTAAACTGACCAAGAATTAAAATCAATAGTGGATAGAAGGATGACCTGAAATGTTTGTTCCAGGAGAGCAGCAGTTGCTTTCCCTGGTCTGTGGTGATATTCACAGCTTTCTCTGTAAGTCACACTGAGGCAAAAATTATGCAATGCCCCGACTGTACATTTATCCACACTTCTGGTGCTTTAGCAATCTGGCTTCTCAGCTAGAGGCTGGAGCCAAAGCATATTAAGAAATGAGCCTGTGTTTTGAACATATGCTATCAGCAAAGTCTCATTTTTTTGTTGCCACTTAGTATTTCTTAACAGGAGGAGAATGCACATGGGGCTGTCTTGAGGTAGGAATGATGCAGGGCAAAGCCCTGGATGGCTTTACACCTTCAGGCCACTTGCTGCCACCGGTCTGCAGCGCAGAGGTGTCCAATTCTGACCCACCCCAGTTAGGAATAATGGAAAGAATCATCAACAAAAACACTGCAAGGGCCCAAGATGCTGCCAAATCACCTTGTTGCAGGCAAATATGGAATAAAAAGGACTGAGCTGCACATGACCTCAGGATGAAAGATGGACTGGGGAGAGCTGCTCACCCCAGTCCTGGAGAGCCATGGGCTTGGCCAGCAGTTCCTGGCTAAATGATGAGTCCATCCTGTTTGTTATAGACACAGAGCAGCCCTTGGCTGCTGCTCTTGTCTGCATTTCTATTTGTGCCGATAATACACATTTTTAAAGGAGATCTTAATTGCTGCACTAGATTTATTAGCAGGGATATTATCCATCCCTTCCTTCCACCCCCTCCCCCCTCCAGCTCAATTCATCATTTTTACGAGAGGGCAAGTTGAGGACCACACCTCCTCTGCTTCCCAGGGACAGCACTGTGGACATCAGCTTCACCATCTCCCAAAAATCAGACAGGATGAGTTCATAGAGAGCTGGTAATTGACTGAATGTGAGCACAGGGAGGCCAGTTGCATTATTTTCACCCTGAGCAACTCGAGGTGTCAGTACCATTGTGTCTATTTTGCAGCAGGGTAATGAGAACAAAGAGCTTTTGGGGTAGAATCCAAATCACATTCTCCCATCAAAGCAGGCCAAGCCAGGATGCTGAAATGGCTGAGCCTGCAGCTCGGAGCTACATAAAGCTGCAGGGATAGCAGCCCTTGGCTGTGCCAGGCTTCAAGCTAAAGTGAGTTCTACAGGAGGGAGGTTACAGGCCTCTAACGGGATGTAAACTGAGTTTCTGGGCGCAGCAGAAGGCGTGTGGCTGGTGTCTGTGCAGATCCTGGCAATCTGAATCTTTCCATGTAAGCACTGGTGGTGCCAAGCAATTACAATGTTTATAGAAACTGATGGCCTACATCTGTTTAAAATACTTCCCAGTGTTTAGACTGACAGGACAGAAAACATTCTGCAAGGAGTAAGCAGAAATTGGATGGTTTTTTATATATATATATATATATATATATATATTTTTTTTTTTTTTTAGTTGGTTTTGGGGTTTTTTTTTTAACTTGGAACAACTCACACTAAATTGATTAACTACTCAAATTCATTAGAACTGTAAGCACTGCAGAGTGAGCACAAGCCATAAACCTGCCTTCCTGCATGCTAGAGAATTAACAAAATGTAAGAAAACTCTTCCAGAAGGTAAAGCCTTTTTGGATCTGGACTGAAGCAAGAATGTGGTCTCATATCCCAGCAGCTTTATAGCCTTCCTGCTTGATCTTAAGCAAGACAAAGCTTTCTCTCCATTGAGAAATCAGCCAGGGTGGCTGATCCCAGTCACTCCAACAGAGATAACCATTCTCACTCCAGTGTAGCTATTTACAGATGGAGCAGGAGAGCAAGCTGAGCTGTCAGCATCACCTGCTTGCAGAGGATAACTAGATCTGCTGCACTGCACAGAGAAGCCTGACCAAAGCCCGTGGCCTTATCTCATCTGCCTGTGGTGGCTCCTTATCTCCACCCCAACACTGCCCTTTATTGCTTCGAGTCCTTCCAGGTTTTGACTCCTTCCAAGAGGTTCTGCAGGGTCAGTGGTCCTTCTTCACACCAACACCCTGCTGGAACCACAGGATGCTCCTTCTTTGATTCAGGCAGCTTTGGCCATGAGTAAAATGTCCAGAGGGTTTAGGGATGAAAGAAGCTGAGGTGTCATAGATTGTGACCATGACAGCAAAGAGAGCAGAGCTGTACGGTGCTGCAGTCCCACAGTGACACAAGGGCTCTTCAGAAACCTCAACGAGCCACTGCAAACTGGAGCCACATCCAGAAACCCAAAGATTGCTTCAAAAATGGCCAAACCCCAGGACCCCATGGCCAAGCCCAAGAGCTTTGGCAAAGCACCTTCCCTCAGCTGCAGCAACTCTCTAAGCAGAGTGTACAACACATCAGTACCCAAATTTTCATGCACATACCCAGGGGCTTGTTTGTACAGCCAACCTTATCTTCCCCTTCCTTGAGCATGGGCTGCTGTGCTTTGCCACCTGACTGCTGAGAGAAGCCTTCCCTCATTAGCAGTTTGGAATATTGCTGTAAATCTAGGGTGACAATGTCCCAGAACAAAAAGCCCCATTCACCAGTCGAGCCTTTGGAGTTCATTTTCCAGTTTTTAATGTCAGTCCTAGAGGCGGGGTGCAAGTTTTATGTGCAAAGCACACAGAGACCCCAAAAGGGACACCCTGTTCTGGAATTAGTTACAACCAAGTCCCCTTGGGCATGGCTGCTGCTCAGCAAGTGGGAAGGTCTCTCCTCTCTCAGTTCTACTGAAAACAAATGTATGGCAGAAAAAAAATGTGTCTCTGGAGCTCTCCTTTAGCTCACTGCCAGGATTATTATGGTATTATTATGGTATCTAGCTTAGTAAAAAACAGTTTCCATTCTCATTTTCCTCCCACCCAATCCCTTGTATTTTTAAGGCCACTTATGTCACACACACACACACAAGCAAAACTCCAGCATGGAAGGCAGCCACATCAAGCACAACATCACTAAAAAAGCAGCCACCATATCTTCCAAGCCCTCCTTCCTTCTGCACTGTAAATTAGTATACAAATTATGCAAATCAGAAGCACGTGCAGGGGGGAAGCTGCTCTCCCTGGCACTGGCTGGGGAGGGACTGCATCTCCCATCAGGAAGTTCTCTGGGGCACTGGGATGGGGTTAGGACTGTGCTGGGCACGGATGGTTCATCCTGCACACCCCAAGGACCCACAGGGCTTGTCTTTGCTCCCCCTGGAGCATCCTGTCCCCTCAGCAATGACATCTCCGTGGGTTGCTCCAGCACTGCTGCCTCTCCCCCAGTCCCTGAGCAGAGCTGTGTAAAACATGCAGACGTTTTCATCACTAAACTTATGGCTGCCTTGAGGGCATGTGCATAAGTTTACCCAGTGCTCTTTAAATCAGTCCCAGAACAACCTTTTCCAGCCACTGCCAAACAAAAGCTTTTACAGCAGAACTCCATTTTCCTTTTCTCTGTAAGAAACCCTTTTTTTTTTCAGGCCAGCTGAGCTGTTACACTTGGGCACTGGCTGGTGGAAACACACACAAATATCTGCAACCTCACTGAAATTAGTGGGAAAAAACCTGCCGTTAAATTCAAAGAGCGTGGAACAAAATTTTACAGTATTTTTTTTTTTCCAGGAAGGTAAAAAAAAAACCAGAAAGAAATCAGAAAAGGAAGGAAAAGATCTGTTGAAACCCAACTTTAGTCCACATTGAAGCAAATCTTGATGGCTCTCATATTCCCTGTGGAGGACATGTACACGCTACAGAAGTGAGCTGCTGCTCCACCAACAGTGTAAGAGCTGTAAGGATGCAATCTGCTCTAGGCTAAGGATGCTGTAAGGATGCAATCTGCTCTAGGCTAAGGATGCTGTAAGGATGCAATCTGCTCTAGGCTAAGGCTCCCAAATTGCTCCTCCCATGCCCAAAGTTGCCTGTTATCCCTGCACTGCTGCTGCAGAGGTGTGAACATGGTGCTGGTCACAGGCAGAGCCTGGTTTTGATGCTAAAGCAAGCTCAGGGCGGGTAGGCACAACATCCACCAGGCAAACTCTCAAGGGGTGGGGTGCTTTCAGACTTTTATTCTCCTACCAAAATAGTTCAGCCACTGACGTCTCCGAGTGGGCTTTACAGGGTGTGGCTGTGCTCTGTTTCCATCTGCTGTGACGATGGCCAGGGAATGCACTGTCCCACACCCAGTTTGCATCCATTATCACCAGCCCAGAGGGCAGCCCAGGCTCCCAGGGAATGACAACTCGTGTTTCCCCTGTTTGAGACTGGCTTGCTCCATCCTCCCTCTCTGATCTTCTCACCCACAACTGCAGCTTCACACCATGCAAGTGACTCAGAAATGCCAATGCCACATGAGAAGGGGTGTCCCTGACAGGGAAATTAGTGCCATGAAGGGACAAACAATTTATGGCTGCTTTATGATGCTGACATCAGCCAGAGGTTGTTCTTTGCATGGGGGTGGATAGGGGAATTTTGGACACAGCCAATCTAACAGTTCTGCTAACACCTCTCAGTGTGGCTACACAACCACTCCCAGATATCTGACATGATCCCACATACTGTACCCTCCAAAATTTCCCTTGGTATCACATAGGACTCAGTAAATCTAAGGCTTTTGAGGTTGTCCACTGTGACCATGCACCAGGGCAAGGCTAAGCCTGTCCATTCCACAGGGACAGTCCTGGAGACACCTCTGGCCAATGCTGAAGGACCTCAGCAGCTCCAAAGGCCACCTCCATCTGAAGGGATACAGCACTGCCCTCTGTGTGAGGACTCACAGCAGGGTCAGGGCTCTGGGATGGGGTGTCCCCACACCACAGCCAGTTGTTGGATCTGCTACACATTGATATTTCTGCACAAACAGACTTGGAAGCTGCTCACATCATCGTTCTGCTGGAGGAAATCCCAGCCACGAGCCCACCGGGATCAGGGGAATCAAAGTGTTGCTAATAAAGAGCCTTTTCTCACCCTCCCAAATCCACACTCCAAACAGAAGGATGCAAGAGGGAGGATTTCTCATAAGCTGAACGACTCCAGCAGGAAATGGCACATTTAGCACTTCTTTCGTGACTTTCTTTCTGCCACATTTTCTCTGTGCCCCCTCCCAGCCTCTGTCCATGGCAGCACACTATCTCTGGGAGCAGATCCCTTCATTTTTAAGAGCAGCACTGTGCACTCCTTGGTCCCTGCCACAGCCATGTCTCTCCAATTTAGCCCTGCAAATCACAGTGGCACCAGATTAAGCCTTTAGCCGTGTTATTTCATGAGGTATATTCATCACAAATGTTGACAGTAAGGATCAGCTTCAAGTAACAAATCAGAAAACCAATTCCCTTCCATATATTCAACAAAATCCTGTTGTTTCCTTCAGGAGAAAACATGCTGCACTCTCTTATTGTACAGGCACATTCAAATCTCTCTCTGAATTTGGAAAGTCAATATTAATGGGCTCAAACTGCAGTAGAGGGCATGTTCATTTTGCAATGGAGTTACTTTCTCTGATACTCTTTTGATTCTATTTTCCTGGCAAATTGTGATTGCTAATAAGTTGCAATAACTTTGGGTTTATATTACGACTTGCAGAAGATTATTTTGGGCAGTAATGACATTCCCAAAGTGGAGGGTCTCTCCAGTGAAATATCTGGCATATGGAAGCAATTCAGTTTTTACAAATTCAGATGAAACCTACGTATTACTGATGAAGAAACCATGTTTTGATAAGATAATAGGCAGCAGTGTGAGCTGACAGGGAAGAAAATATGAAGCTTCTAATGCCTACAAGGAAGTCAGGCTTCTCCCAAAGCTTATTGAAGCCAGTGGACTGAGTCCTCCAGGCTCCACTGGGGTTGAAGATCAAGTCTTCACCTTCCTCACAACAGGAACATGTTCTGGGTCAGCTCGTTCCATCCCAGAACACTTTATCCTACAATAATATTCCAGCCCCCCTCTTATTAGATGCTCAAATCTGTTTATTTCCTCTAGTGTCCAAGTCTCTCTCAGTGTCTCCTTTTGAAACCCCCAGGGCAGCCAAAGCGGGAATTTTAATTTTATTGCGCTATTTGTCAAACATTTTTTCCTTTTATTTTTTTTTTTTAAACACTGTTTACACAGAGCAGCCTTCCTCCCTGATCCCCTCTGGTTTGTCCTTTGCTTCTCAGGCATTTCCTAGCTGCTGTGCTTGGGCTCCACCTTGTCATGTAAATCCAATTTAATTTGCACAGTTCTGCTTGACTGGGGCTGTTTTCTAATAAATTCAAGCTCCGTGAAAAATTCCAACCAGGTGATACACTCAAAGGCAGCAGCTCCTAACGCAGTATGTGGGAAGGATCTTCAAAACACGCTCTAAGAGGAGGCAGGTGGCTTTTGGGGCTGATTGCCCTTTTAGTTCTAATATTAACTTTTAATTTCCAACAGCTAAACATTGTTTTCCTATATGATCCATTGCTGCCTCAAAATCCGTTCTGTCCTGGGGTTATTGACACAGTTGGAAAATTTGCTATGTTTACTCTTTTGGAGAAAACAGTTTGGGTTTTACGCATTAATTTCAAACCAAGACTGTGTCCATGCTCATAGTGCAACCTCTAATTCTGCTCTTCTTCATCCTCTATCACAAACATGGAGGAGTTGTCTTCAGAAACCTTTTATTCAGAGATGAAAACATGCATGAAACAAAGGATGAAGTAGGAGTTTTATTTTATGGGTTTATGGTTTTAATACTTCTGCTTATCAGTGAGTGAAATGTGGGGAAGACTCAACAGACTAAAGATCAAAAAAATGCTCTTTGCAAAAGGGGGATAGTGGAGTTTATAAGCCCCGGTACAACACCCTGAGAGACCAAAGAAGGGTCAGAACTGGGTGGTAAGAGAAATAATTGAGCTCTGTGCCCTGCCCAGCCTAACATGGGCCAGGAAATCAGAGCCCAGAAATCCCCTTCTGCCATAAACAGGGGCAGGGAGGCTTCTGAGCAGTGCCTACAAACAGAAAAAAGCCCTTTTCCTCATGCCCCACATCTCAGTGCAGGCTGGTACCTCCCCTCTAAACTATTTTTGGCTGCAGGCTCAGCTCCAGCGCAGATTGGGCAATACACATGACTTTGTCTGCCAAGCAACCACTGCACCCCCTCACCTCTGAGGTGGGCTTGATCCCCTGTGAAGCACCTCCAAAAACAGCAGCATTACATACCTCAGGTACAAGAGGCCAGCTGGAGGTTTAAGTGGCATTTATCTACTCTCCTGAGCAAAGGAAACCCCCACAAATTCCCAAGAAATCCACAGAATGAAGAATCTCAGCTTTTGTTCCACTTGGTCAATAAAACCAAAAAGTACTCCTGTAACAGCTTTGTAAATAAATACAGAGCACCACGACAGTGCAGGTGATTTATTGGCACTTAATATTATGGGGGTGACAGAAAGCACTGCAGTGGTCAAGTGCCATGGCCATTATAAACATTTTTTTAAAGAGGTTTATTACAGAGCTGTAAAAGTCAGCTCCAGGCTAGAAGTTCTAGCATACGAGTTCTCTCTACCTTTGAAGTGTTTATTGACAGTAGAAATTTAGAAGGGGAAAAAAATCAATTTGGAAACTATGGTTTCATCAGGCTTTGAATAGCAAGAGTAAAAGGGAAAGGAGATATGAAAGGGGGGGAAGAAAAGAGGGAGCATTGCTGTAAGGATGGATAATGTCCAGCAAATCTTTTGCCAGGGATATCTTTTGGGTTCACCTTTTTCCACCCGTAAGTGACTCACAAAGCAGTGGTTTCTACAAGGTTTTTCCCCTCTTTCAAAATATTTGCCCAGCCATTTCCATGCAGTTATTGGTGTGTAATTTACAGCTTTTCACAGCAGGCATTGCAAGTCGCCCTGGGGTAACAGATGCCTTTGAGAGCTGCTGGGAGAGCTGCTGCTCTCTGGCTCCCTGCTTGCTCCAGAGGAGAGGAGGAGGAATTTGTATCCAAGAGGATCAGCCCTGCCAGGTTACACATTGGCAAGAGCAAGGGGTAAATCCCACCTGGCCTGATTCTCCAGCCAGTGCTGGAGCTTCAGAAGTCTGGTCCAGGCAGAGGGGCTGCTTTTCCATTCCTGCAAGCACTTGCCAAATGCAGGTACCTCTCAGATTTCATATCCAGAAGGGACCACTGTGAGCTTCTTACACAGGAAAGGCAGTCTCATTTTTTGGTTAAATGTCACCTCAGCACTGCTCCTGTTCACCAGTCACCTGCACAGTACCACTGTACCACAAACTGGGCACACTGGAGCACCCCTGGGAAGCCCTGTGCTCAGGCGTACCTTTAAAGCTAATTTTAGGAAAAGGTTGCACAGAAAACACTTGAGAATGGGTTCACAACCCAGGAGGGACAGTAAGAGAATATTAACTCCTCCACTGGCACCATCCAGGGGTTCTCTCTTAGCATGGTGCAGCTCAGCATCTCATTTTGATGCCTTGTGTGTGCACCCTTGCACTTGGTGCATCACCAAGCTTGGATCAGAGAGACAAGAATTAACCCATGAATTGTTTGGCTCCTCCAGGAGAAACCCCTCAGTGAGACCTACTTGGATGGGAGAAATGAGCTGGAAAATCAGCTTGGAACATCTCGAAGCAAGCCAGTAAGTTTTGGTGAAGATGAACCACACCTTGAGCAGGCAGAGCTGGAGAGCAGACACTGATTAACACCCACCAGCAGCCTGGCCTGTTTCCCTGGGAAGATGATGCTATTTTTGTCTGCCCTTTTCAGAGCCACATTCACCACTGAAACCCTGCCACATGCTGGATTATGGGCTGGATGGATGATTCCAAGGTGGAGCAGATGTTTATCTCATTTGCGTCCACACTTTTTTAAACGTTTCGCGTGTAGGAAAACGATAAAAGCAAGAAGATTAAAACATGGATGCCCAAAGTCTAATTAACATCCCCCCAGTAAACTGGGTGTGTTTTATCTTAAAAGCAGAGTGATTCCAGCTTCCTTTGTAACATGCGTGAATCCCAGGGGGAGCAATCAGAAATAACACAATGGTGATGTTAAGAATCATTTATTACTGTTATTATTACTGTTAGCTTGGGTGAATCAACTCAGTAAGACCAACACAACCTCTGTGAATAAATTAAACTCTATTTTAAGGTCTTGAATAAGACTTTGATGGGACTGAGTGTAAAAACCTACATGTGGGTCAGATGCAATTATGGAATTTTGACAAGGGCATTTGACTAACCCCCAAAAAATCCATGCATCAAACTGTCATCATCACCAAATGTGCATGCCTCAGATTTTCCAGTTCAGCAAGGTTATAGAACATTACAGCTTTTTATATATTTAAAAGTGAGAGTTAAAATATAATTATAATATAAAAACATTATAAAATAAAAAGCTTACTTTTTATAAGCTCGCCACACTGGAAAATTTGAGGCACAATCATCTTCTCTATAGCAGTCTCAATATTATGGTTCCAAGTTCCTCACACCATGTAACATAATTAGGCATCCTCCGAACGCTTTGTCGCACTTTGATTTTTGGGGAATATCGCCAGGAATGGCTGGTCAGGCTCCACTCCCTCCAACCATCCTGACACTTGCTGGCTTGGAAAGAGATTGCTCCAAGAGCAAGTAGAAGTGAGCCCTAGGGGTAGCTTTGGCTCTATAAACTGACTGCACACAGGGAAAGAGAGTGGTCAGAAACATTTTTTTCCCAGATGCAAATGTGCAAGCAGGTGCCAAAGGGTTCTCACTACATGACTTTATTTAGCCTGGTGACAAAATAAACCCTTGTGTAGGAAGATAAAGCAATAGGTGAGGAGTTTCCTTTCAAGCAGAGCCTAAATAATTTCTTTATCAGAGGGAACACTATTAATATCTAAATATTCTTGAACGAAATGTTAGCCCTGAGGCCATGTGTCTGAACTGTTTGTTTTTCTTATGTCCTTTCAGATGTCCATACCCTGCAGCTGTGAGCTTGGTCCATGACGCCTGCCCTGTGGTAAAGGGATATTAGCACCTCGTGGCCACTTGTTGGAAGTTGGTTACTCCTTGGCTCAAGGCTCGTGCATCTTGGAACATCTGGGCTGGAGAGGTTCCTGAAGTAAATCAAAACAAGCTACAGGAAATTCTCTACGTGGCAAAGGTTCCTTGGCTGAATGATTGATTCACAGTTTGCAAGAAGTGTTGTGCTGGTTTTGGCTGGGGTAGAGTTAATTTTATTCATGGTAGCTGGTGTGGGGCTGTGTTTTTGATTTCTGCTGAAGACAGAAGACGGAATATTTGGAGTGATTGCTGTTTGTCATCCCAAGTCACTGTTACATATAATGAAGCCCTTTTCCCCTGGGGATTCCTGAACACTTTCTTGCCCATAGGAATGAATTCCTTGGTTTGGTTTGCTTCCACACATGACTTTTGCTTCACCTATTAAACCATCTTTATTTTAGCCCATGAGTTCTCTCCTTTCTGTTTCTCTTCCCCATCCCACCGTGGGGAGTGAGTGAGGAGCTGTGTGGGGTTTAGTTGCCAACTGGGGTTAAACCATAGGGGTCTTGCATGTCAAAAATCTCTCCAGTTTTGAGCCTAGATCTTTACAAAAGAAGCATAGAAGATGTTTGGAGTGTGGATTAGACCATTCTGCACCATAAGGTCACCACATCCTCCCTATTTATTTCTTCTTCTCTTTCTGGCTCTGGGGATGGGATTATGCAGAGCACAGTTACCTCTCAGGACTCATGGCCTGCAGTGGTGATGAAATCTCATCTTGAATTCTCAGGGGACTATGATGTTGACCTGGGAACGAGAGATGGAGTGGAGGAAAGAACAGAAAGGTTGTGCTGTCCTACCCAAATAGGGAGAAGATGGAATGGGTCTGCCCTGTGAGGGCAGGCAATGTGTTCCAGTCCTGCTCCCCAGATAAAAAAAAGGCTGTTTCCCTTTTGATTCAGGCCCACTGATCCTGAGACAGAAGAGTCTACAAGGGTAAGGCCCATCCCTGTTACATCTCTTGGGACATCTCACTGGGGGTGGACACAACACTGAAAACTGGGTGTACTACAACAACTTAGGATGGATAAAAATAATCTGCAGCGTGTCCAGAACTGACTCTTAGGTGTTAGGGAGGGCCATAAAGAATGATACTCAGATTTTGGAAGACTGAGTGGAACGTTCCAGTTCTTCCCAAAATATACAGTGGAAATATTTGGGCAGAGGAAGAACAGCTATAGCCAGGGCAGCAAGAGAAACAGTCCTGGCAGTGCTGGAGGAGCTGAGAGCTGACTCAGAAGGAGGATTGTCTTTCATGCTGCCCATCCCAACGTCCTCACCTGGCCTTTGGGGCTGTACCTCACCAGTGCTCTGAAAGCCAAACCCCTGGAGATTCCAGCCAAAGGATAGCCTTGAACGTGGGGCAGCTGGCACCAGAAGAGTTTCTCCACACACTGATTGAGGGCCAGAGGTGAGCTGATCCCTGATTGTTATTGCAGAGGTGTGGTGAGCTTGGCAGCTGCTCTTTCCATCTGCCTGCCTGGGCTGGATGGGGGAAAGCAGGGAGGTGAATCCATCCAGGCCACTCTCTCCAGCTGCCCATGGGCCTGTCGAGGATTGCTGCCTTCTGAACAAATAAACCTCCCAGTGGGACAATCTTACCTGGTTCTTTGTCCCTTTGCAGAAAAGGTCACCAGTTATTGATGGAGTGTTTCTCACAAGGACATTGCAACACCAAAGATCACAGGACAGAGCAGATTCCTTTTTTGTTTGCTTATTCTGTTCTACCCAAACTGTGATATGGAGTTTCTTTGTATTCTTCTTCCAAAACTTGGACCAAAGACAGTCAACTGCTTCCAGGCTGGCCTGTAGCTGACCATGCACCCCTGCATGGTCTCTGTACATTGCAGGTGTCACCATAAAACAATTAGCCACTAAAAACCAACTTATTAGCAACTACTAATCAGTTAAACTAATAGATTGCAAGGTGCTGCCAAACTTCCTGGGCACCAAGAATGAGCACTTTCTCAGAAATAGACACATATGAGACCAGTAGCATGAGACTACAGAAGTTATTCCTTCAGTCTCTGGGAATTTAATCCAGGCAGCAGCCAGAAGAGAGCCTGGTATTTTCTTTCTGGACTTTGCCATATCTAAATATGGGTTAGAAAGAAGAATTTCAGGCAACTTATTACAAAAGGGGCACATCCCACCCATCTCATCAACTCAAGCAATCAACTGAAGAAGGGTCAGAGCTGACTTCAGGGCCCTGAATCCTAATTATCTTCCCATGGCAACCAGTCATAAAATGGAAAACAGAATCAAACATCCAGGGAGGGCACCCATGTCCCGCTGTGTGGGCATCACCTTGGGCTTACTCCAAAGAGATGTGGTGGTAATGCTATTTATGAAATTGATTTCTCCCCACCCTTACTGTTGCATTTTGCTATTTTTGATCACCAGGCAGGAAAGCATAAATAAAATCCTCTTAATGTCATAGTCATTTTTCAAGCAGGAAGTGACACAAGTTGACACCCAACCATTAATTTGACATGGGGTAGTAAAATCATTTGATTCTGCTGGCAGAATTTCATAGGAATTAACCAGCTTCAAGATTTATTGCCAACATATTGCTTTCACTGTAAAGGCCAGTATGAAAAAACCTAAAATGGACCATTATCATTACTTATTGTAAAAGAGATTTTTTTACTATGGAAACAGAGTAACTTAGGAAATCTCTGCTTTCTATAAACATCCTTTCCCCAGTTTTGCTTTTTTTCCTGATTAAAAAAAAAAAAAAGAAGAAATCACAAAAGGGTATTTTAGAAGAAGTAGTTATTGTAAAGACACAGAGAAATAGATGGGGTTTACTGGGATGTGAATTTTTCTTCCCCCAAAAAAATGAGCACCTGTGCTACAGCCAAGGGGATGGAGGCCATAGTTCATGTCTTCAAGGATTTGTTTTTTTCCACTTATCCAATGACACCTTAGGAGGTCAGGGAGGCCTTTGGGCCTGATGAACACCTTCAGCCAGGCCAGGGAGAAGGAAGGACTGAAAAGGCCATAGTGTGCTTGTCATGCAGTAATCCAGCAGCTCTCTTAGCAGAGCCACCAAGGCCAAGGGAGGGACTCTTGTGCACCCAGACTCTGGATTTTATCCTCCTGGTTCCGTTCTGCAGAGCACACAGCTCAACAAACCCTTGACAGGCCCGAGGAGACTCTCCCCAAGTACGAGTTTGCAGCTCGCGCTCTCAGCGTAGGCGTGTTAGAATAACAACTGTGGTTGTGTGCATGGGCTGGGGGAGCTCTGCCAGGCAGCAATCCAGCACATCTTCCTTTCCAGCAGGCTCCAGCCCAGAATGGCATCAGAGCAGGGCTGCACTGTCCCCCACCCTCCTCCTGGCCACAGCTCTGAAGTTTTCCCTTCCAGAAGATGGAGGGCAGGAGGAAGCACGTGGAGATCCTTATCAGCACCATGTCAAGAGTGGGCCTGATGTGTTGTACCTTGTGGCAACGAGGCTGGTGAGGGGCTTGGAACACAAGCCCTGTGAGGAACGACTGAGGGAGCTGGGGTTGTTTAGCCTGGAGAAAAGGAGACTCAGAGGTGACCTTATCATTCTCTACAACTTCCTGAAAGGTGGCTGTGGTCAGGTGGGGTTGGTCTCTTTCTCGTGGCAGCAGCTGACAGAACAAGAGGACACAGTCTCAAGCTGCTATATTTCTCAAGGGAAATATAGGTTGGATATTAGGAAAAAGTTTTTCACTGAAACAGTGATAAAGTACTGGAATGGCCTGCCCGGGGAGGTGGTGGAGTCACCATCCCTGGATGTGTTTTAAAAAAGACTGGATGTGGCACTCGGTGCCAGGGTTTAGTTGAGGTGTTAGAGCATGGGCTGGGCTCAGTGATCTTGAAGACCTCTTCCAACCTCGTCATTCTGTGAATTCTGTGAATTCTGTACCACCCTCTTGAGATGAGCCCCCTGAGGCAAGCTTGTGCTTCCCTGTGCCAGCTCCCCCCAGAGTGTCACTCAGTGCAGGGAGCAGCCCTTACCCCACCACCCTGCTCCTTCATGCTCAGCCATGGTGTTACTCACTCAGCCCTGCTGTTTTCCCAGTATTATTTAAAATCCTGCAGGGAGATCTTTCCAGCACCTCCAGACACGAATGAAACCTGGATGCTTGCACAGCCGGTCTGACCAAGAGGTGACTGAAACACTAATGATCAGCAGATGAAGGATGATGTTGGAGTTCCTGGGAAGGGATGGGCTGCCAGAAAAGGAGGGCAGATCCCACAACAGCCATCCTTGTTCCTTGGGCTGTCACCTTCAGTGCAAGGAGCACCACAACCACCGCGTCCAAATCTGAGTGCTGCAGCTCCTGCGCTAACAAGGTGAGAGCTGATGTCTATTATTCTGGGTGTAACTGAGCATTAAAAAGCTCTGGTGGCTCCTGGCTCACATCCCATCACTTTGGAGCAGGAGGGAGCTGGTCCCAGATCTCAGGCAGAGCCAAAAGCCAGCTGCTGCTCTGGGGCCTGCACTGCCTCTGCGATGCCCCACGGCCGAAATTCCTGCACGAACCGACCCACAGCGAGAGGGCTGCTGAACCAAGGAGATTTATAAGCTCAACAGCAGGAGATTTTGGGGGAGCAGATGTAGAGAGAGAGGGTCAAACAAGGTCACACTGGAAATATATGGCAGAAGCAAAAGCTTAGCCCAGTTGAAGTGAATTCTTGCTCAATGGCAAAACCATGAAACCATTCTTCCTCTTAAGAGTTTTTCCATGCCCTAACAAGCCTGGTGAGGAATTTAATGACATCTGTGTGTTCTTGCCTGAGCAAGGACCTCATGATTTGGCTGAATGCCATGAAAAAAAAAGATGTCCAAAAGTTATGAAAATAAAGGTATTTATCTTCATTGTTAGAAAAAAAAAAGGCCGAGCCTTTTATTTCCCTCTCTTGGAGGATTAAGCTCACAGATTTACAAAGAACTGGTTGATTACCAAAATAAATACATCGCCATGCCAATTTATAGGACACAAATGTAGGAAACCCATCCAACCAAATCAGGCAAAGTGTAATTCATGTGAGAGTCCTCAGCATGTGCAAAGGGCACAGTGCATGTGGAACAAAGTACATAGGGAAAGCATGCTAGAAACTTCTATCTGCAGGAACAATTCCCAGTGCAGCATACAATGGAGCTATAAAATAAATGGTTTGGCTCTCCACTGGAAGCAAAGCCCAACTGTTCTCAATGAGAAGGAGGATCATGTATCTTTATAATGAGAATTCAGTCATTTTTAAATGTTGGCTTTGCTCATATCACCACCAAATCTGTCTGCGGAGCTGACAGGCTGCAGACTTCATTTGGGTTTCTAACTGTGATTAGACATGGCAGTGATGGATACCACAGGGTTTTCTGGGGCTTAGGGTTTGGGGCTGGCTTTTGTTTTTCAGTTGTTTGGGGCTTGGGCTTGAGAGAGCTGGTGGGGGTATTTTTAGTGTCACTGTCCAATGAGGCTTAAAGGGCTCTTTCCTTATTTTAGTAGCTCTGATAATGCACAGAGATGAAAGCAGCCCTTGAACAAGTTCTTCTTTATATTGGCAAAGCTGCCCCTTCTGCGATGAAACCCAAGAGCAGTTACTGCTTTCAGTGCTCAGTGAGATGGAGCAGAACATGTTTACTGAGCCTGAACATACCATTGCCCTCAGAGGTGTAAGCACCACCCTTTGCAGCAAAGGTGATCCTCAGAGCACTAAAACATCTGCTTGCTCAGTGGAAAAACAACCTCACAATCATGTTAACATTCATGAGCGTGGCATATTCAGGAGTTAAGGGAACTTCCTTTCCTCCCTGTTGTTTCTTACAAGGCAAGATCACTTTCTGTAGCTCACAGCACACACAGGAGTGATGCATTTCACAGAGCAGCTCCTTTCACAGTCCAACATGAAGAAACCTGAAGTTGTCCATTAGAAATGAAGCAGCCTTCACATAAGGCTTAAAGCCCCATTTAGGAAGCTCGTTTTTCCCAGTCCAACCTCAGACTGCAAGGCTAATACAAGCACAGCACTTGTATTACACTGGATGCAAAGCATTTATAGCAGCTCAGAGCTTTCCAGGACTTGACAACAAACTGGCACAAGGAGGGCATTTCCAATTTAAAAACTCCGTTTCTCCCAATCTTTGCTCCTACTATTAAGACTAAAGGGAAGAAAGTTGTCTGGTTACTTCTGGGGAAACAAAGTCAATGCTATGATCTGTAGAGATTGCAGCCTGGACTAAAATGGGAAAACCAAAAGGAATCATTTTGTCTTCTGCAAGGTGCTTCTCCACATAACCTGGGGGAAACATCCCTGAACTTGTGACATGAGGCATTTGGAAGCAGCAACTTGAGTATTTAACCTGACTGGGGGCACTTTTAGGCAGACGTATGAGAAAAGTGCCTGACCTGACATTGGAGCAGTGGAGACACTGAGCTGACAACATGCATGGAGCTCACAGCATGTTCTTTGCAAGTGGACATGAAGCAGCTCATAAAAGAGGTTCAGATCAGTTGCCAAGACCAAATGTTCTCAACAGAGCTGATCTGGCACTCCACAGGGCTGGGTGTCATCAAAGAGAATCTCTCTGTAACTTCAGAGCATTGTGTGGTTGAAGACATTCCAGCTCTGCACAGGAGCTGGATAACACCTTGGGTTCCAGCCTGCTGTGGCCTTCAAAGCAGCAGTGCATGGCCAGGGAGTGTAAAAGCAGCTCAGGAACACCCAGATCACACCACAGTCCTTGTGGAACCATAGAATCATTAGGACTGCAAAAGATCTCCAAGAGCATCGTGTCCAACCATTAGCCCTGATGCTGTTTGCTCTTCATGCAAGCATGCAAGTCTGGTTGCAAAGTTTCTGGGACTCCCATCCCTGCAGTGGAAATCATCCTGCCACTACACTGATGGAAAATTTAAAGGTGATAATCAAAAGTCCAGCCTTGAAACCAAACAAAAGCACAGTTAGCTGAGCTGGCACCGTTAGCACAGCTGTGCTGCTCCCTGTACCCCAGAGAAGTGCTGCTGTGCCACTGACCAGCTGCAAATTCAATAAAGGGCACAGCAAAGCCAAGCAGAGCTCCAGTTCTGCCCAGCAGCATGCCAGCTGCTTCATCCCAGCACTTCTTCCCAAGCTTTAGCCATCTGTCCACAGGCCTCGAGGCCAAAGTAAGAGGAGCCTTCCCAGATGCAGCTTTTGGAGGAGGCCAAACTCCCTGTACATTGTGGGTTGTGAAATATATGAACTCCCAGGCTTCACATGAGCCTCACTCTTCTGTGCAATATCACACAGCTTTTGGATTTGCCTGCCCTGTCCACCTCTCCCATGTGTTTCCAATAATTGCTTACATATGGAGGGGTTTCTTTTGTTTGCCCTAAGAAGCGACAAGCTGTTGTTCCCTTTTCCTAGATGAGGCTGCAGACGTACACATCATTTTTATTGGTGTGTTTTATTGCCCCCACTTCTTTACAGCACACGCCACAGGTCTCCCCAGCCTTCCCTTTCAGGCCACTGTTTACCCTCACCCCTGTTAGGTCTCCTCATTCCCCATCCTCTCTCAGTCAAAACAGGGGCCCCTAATTAAGAGAATGCCTTATAAATCTCTCTGCATCCAAATAAGATCCAGAGCCTGGCTGGGGAGACGGCCCTGGAGACAGTGGGTAGGTCTGGCATTCCTCATGTTGCACACAAGGCTCTCCTCAGCATCACTGCTTGGCATGTGAGCCTTGCTCCCCACACTGAGAGCCACTGCCAGGACCCAGCTCTTGTGCCCAGCATTTACAGCAAGCAGATACCAGGCTGGACAGCACCCACTTGGACCCACACACCCTTGGTTGTGCAGAGCAAAGACCCAAATTGGGATGCTGGCCCTGCAGGGGAGGCAGCCACGTCTAAGGGTTTGCAGGACCCTGTGGTGTGCACTGGTAGGAGAGCTGGGGTAACAATCTCTCCCCCAAAATGCTGGAGGATTCTGCTCTCCCAGAGATGTGGCCAGCAGACCCTTGGGTCAGGAGGTGAGCTGCATTCAGAGCTTGTTGCTCCTCTGTTAGGGCACATCCTGCCCCCAACACCCCCCAGAAACAACCCAAAAACCAGGATGGCAGTTCCTGCTACCAAGCCCTGCCTGGATATGAGTTTGTGTCTGGTTTAACACTGACTGGTGCCAGGCAAGTCCCAGCTCAGCGCATCCATCACCCAAGCCCCCGTGGAAGCATCAAGGTTGGGGGTCCTTAGTGGCTCTTCACTCTCTCCATCAATCCTGTTTGTGCAGAGAACACAGGTCCAAATCCAGGCAGGATGACCCTGCTGAAACATCACCATTGCACTGCCCAAATAATGTGTGTTTAAAGAAGAACGTGCAAGTACCATCCTCAAAACTCACAGTAGCACCAGGAACCTTGCTGAAAATCTGCTCCTTGTGGGACAGGGGGGTTGGAGGCCTATTATTCAAAAAACACAAAGGATAAGAGCAGCCTGAGACAGAGAAAACCCACCCCACTATGTCACCACGTTACTTTGTCCACGCCTGCTCACAGTCCTGACTTTTGATCAGTACTGTGCCTGCCCAGGGACTTAAGCTCAGCCTGCAGTGGTGTCTCTGCATCACACTCACACACAATAATTTCCTCAGTGTGTATCTCTGGAAACGCAGCCGGTGCCAGAATTCCTCGAAACCAAATCCCTGCTTGGGCTGGTGCCCAGTGCTCTGAAAGGGCCGTCAACATCTGGAAGCAGTGACACTGCACATCTGCACCAGAATTGCAGGATGGAGAGAGAACTACCTACAGGATCAGTTGTGTTGATAATTAAATCCTAAATAGGAGGTCACTAGATGTGCTCACCCTCCCTAACACCGCAATGCTCGAACTGACTCCTGCACGATGCTGCTGCTGCTGCTGGAAACAGGAGGAGAAGTAGATGGACTTTTTCTTGCACTTGTAACAGAAACGCAGCTGGGGAGGCTGAGCAGGTAGGATAAATCTAAAGAAAACATCTCTAATTATCAAGGGAGTGATTTTGACTGTTATTCACATGGAGAATAACAAAGCAGATTGTTGCACTCGTTATCAGCGCGACTCAGGGGATTAAATCAATGCTTTAAACAGAACCAGGACCTCTGGGACCAAACCAAAGCTTCTTCAGGCTTCCCACAAACCTGTGGAACACATTTTCCCCTCAGACTTCACAAGTTTTTTCTACTATACCCAGCAAGATACCTTCCTGCTTCCAACACACTGGTTTGCCAGATGCCTGCTATGGAGGAACACAGAACACCTTCTGGTTTGGTTGGAATCATTCCCTATTTAGAATTCTGGCATAATTTATGCCTCAACATATAAGATACCTTTCTCCAAGCCATGTGACACCAAATTTAATGTTGATTTGGTTTTGGCTTTTCTTTCTTCTCAAAGTCATTTAGGTTTTTAGTACTAATGAAGTCCCAATTTCCTGGCAGTGGGGTCAGATTTAGCAGAATGGCAGAGAGGGCAAGAGGGAGTGTGAACCCTCCCTGTGATTCCCCCCAGTGAGGCTGACCAGGCTCTGAAGTGTCTGAGATGGGTGACAGGGGTTTTATCAAGTCAACCAAAAGTCAGAGAAGCCAGGAGAATTTACAGAAGGATTACTTCAGCTGCTGTATTTGTGTACTGACACCTCCTGCTTGGCCCTAGAACCATGAAATTTCAAAGAGTCATTACTTAATTGATGTATATTTTTCTATTATTTTTACATTTTTCGTAATGAAAAATCCCCCCTTTGATAGCCAAGATCAGGGATCTCGAGCACCCCAGCCACCCTGGCAGCTCAGGAAATGTTTCCCTACAGTGATTCTGAACAGAGAAGACACCCAGACCAACAAACCCACTGCTGCCACAGGCTCTAAGGTAGCAGGAGTCACCTGCACACCCTGCCACGGCTCTGTACACAACACAGACAGACAGAGATTTGCACAAAGGAAAACATTTGCAACCGTGATTAAACTGGAGGTAATGAGGCTTCCTGATGCTTATCTCTGATCTGAGAATTAGGCTCATTCCACTTGTGTTCTAAGGCATCACAGATAAATGCTGCTTTGCATTCCCAGTGACCCCAATCCAAAGCTTTTCCAAAATCAGAAGCTCTCAGGGCAGCAGTGCAGTAGCCTTCAGGAATATGTTTTGGAGAGGGTGGGGCAGATTTATTTTTTGCTTTTTTGCTAGTGAATAAACCCATTCTGTGGACACCCAGCATTGAAACTATGAGAGATCTGGGTTCAAAAAAGGTTTTTGTTTCGCTGTAAATCCTATTTATGGCTTAGAGTACAGCTGATACGCCGTTAGCTTTTATTTCATTGATAATTCTGTGATTGTAGTTGAAACCTTGCAACTTAATGAGCTGATGTTATTACTCATACTGTGTGGCCATCTGGAACCAGTTTGGCCAGAGAGCCCAAAGCACCACCAGCCACCTGTAATGCATTAAACCCCAGCCCAGTACCAGCTCCGTGGATTGGAAAAGCCAGGCCTGCATAAATACTAACCTGTGAGAATGTAATTGGAGAAGTGATATTTAAGAACTTGGAGTTTGCCAGAAACACTCATTCTCAGGGGAATGCAGGCAGAGGCTTAAGGTTTAAAGCCAAGTGGTTTTTAGTTTCAACATTGTGAATCAAGAGAAATCATTGCATATGGATGTTGGAGTGTCCAAACCACCAGGTCTGTCCAAACAGACCAGGCTGTGCCAGGGCTTTCCAAAACCAAGGCTCCCTCCTCACACCTGAGCCTCACACTGCACATGGTGCTCATTTACCAGGGTACCATCTCCAGACATCGCTCCAAAGGCGCTGAAAAAAGGAGTCAGTGCTCCAGGATGCCTTGCAGAACATGCTGCCACAATCATAAAAAAAAAAAAAATCACAAGAGATAACACCCAACAGTTTGGAAAGGCACAAGAACAGTGTCTGAATATCCCAGCAAAATGTTCTGCTGAGTATTGTGAGCAGGCACGAGCAGCCTCTGGGGCAGAAAAGAGGAGGAGCAACAGTCTTGCCTGGAATTCTGTGCTGTGTCCCAGGCAGACCCAGCTTTGGTGGCCTCCTGGAAGAGCTGCTGAGCTGGAGCTACTGGTGAACAAAAAAGGTGGCTGTGTTGGCAGAGACATAACTTAGCATGGTTAATTATCACGACTCATTAGCATGGTTCATTAGCATGGTTGCTCTCTGCTCATTCTTGATTGGCACTACCTGGGGTTTGAATCACTACTCAGATTTCAGAGATTTGGGTACAATGCAATTAATATTAATTTTTTTCCCCCTTTTGATTTTTCCAAACCTTTTTGGCATTTCAATGGTAAAATATATATTGGAAATTGCTTTCCAGACTTTTCTGACACAAACACTGATGGCTGCAGCTCAGACAGGCTGTGACACTGACTAAAAGCAGTTTCCTGGTGGTTTTCCAATGGCTCAAGGACAATGGTTTCTCCTGCTGAGCTTGATGGAGTTGGGCTTGACAATCCTTATGGGTCCCATCTAACTTGAAATATTCTATGATTCTAGAGCCCCTGGTTCAGTTAAAGACACACAAAACCCAGATGCTTCCAGGTAGGAATGCTAATCCAAAGAAATAGAGATGTGCAGCCCTTGCAAGGGTTTCCATTTCATTTCTTCCCCTGTTTGTCCTGCACAAGGCAGCTTTGCAGAGCAGATAATCAGGATGTCCAGTAAATACAGGGCTATATGAAGACTTGACTGGATACTTGAGTATTTTGTCTTAGAAGAGGACACTTTAATGTTTCACGAGTTCCATGTAGATATACAAAAATTGCATTTGTGTGAAAATCACATTTTAGCCGGTATCGTGTGTATTTCACACACTCAGGATCCATCACAATGGCTCAGCATGGCCAGCATCATCCAAAGTTCAACCATCACATCCATATGTCTTGCCTGGATCTAGTTTGTGTTTTATTTATTTATATTTTTAACGCACTTTGGTGACAGAAATGAATCCGTTTTAGATGAAGGCTGCAAGTACCTTTTTCTTTTACCCCTTCCTAATCCTGAACTGCTTTGAAATTCATACGGAGTCATAAAAGAGAAAAAAAAAAAGAATGGGCCAAGGAGAATTTTGTCTGCTCTGGTTTTGATATAAGTGATGCAGTGCAATATAAAAGAGTGTCTGCCCAAAGCCCACGATAACGAAAAGGTGAAGAGGTTTCATTTTAAAACCCAAAGTGTGGGGGGATGTATTGGCTGAGAGTTGGGGGCAGGTCGTGCATTCCTCACACACAGAGGCTTTCCAATCCCTTCCCTGCCAGGAAAACACCCTGATCTTTTCCTGCCCATCCCCATGGCCAGGTGGCAGCTGCAGGGGAGGTGACACGTGCCAGGGGCCACATCCTTGGAGAAGACATTGTCCCCTGGCCATGGTGACAAAAGGCCCTGGGACCCACAGCAGAACATGGAGAACAAAAACAAATCCCAAAAGAAGAGATGAATTTCCATGTGGATGTGCAGAAAATGGATCCAGTGACTTTTAAAATTTATTTTCTTTGTTATGTGTCAGAATGTATTATGATACCAATGTTTTTGGCTTGCAGACTCTTTTTTTTCCCCCAAATTTCAGCAGATTTTTCAATATTTTGCGGTGGGGTTTTGAGTAATTCCATGCATAAAACTGTCCAAGGAATTTTTCTTTTTAATAATTCTTTGTGGGTTGACATCCTGCAAACATACTTGAGTGGGAGTTCCATCAAAAATGCTGATGTCTCTTAAGTTGGGTGAAGATTAGGATGGGAGGATAAAAACCCACAAAAATTTTTGAAGCTTTCACAGAAGCATTTAGAAAATTTACTGAAAATTCCCTATATTTTCTGGGAAATTATTACTTTAAAAAAACAGCGATGTTCCTCTTTTTCCCTGAAATGTATTTTTGTCTTGGACTGTGATAAAAATCCCTCTTGCCAAATTTTTTTAGTCTGAGCATCCATAACTCCACTTATATGGAGGCAACAGGAAGAAATCCCGTAAAGCCTGATCTCGTGGAAGGTGTTGCCTGTGCCAAGGAGGTTGGAACAAGGTGATCTTTAAGGTCCCTTCCAATACAAACCATTCTGTGACTCCATGATCATCCCCTATATCTTCTCCTTGTTGTAAATGAGGGGGGGTTCTACCCTAAATTCTCACCTGCTTCTTCCCTACTTTTTATTTCAAGTCCCTTATCCCAGGTGTGCATCCCACAGGTCTATTAGCCATTTTCCTGACCTTGTCACCATTCTCCCAACCCCCTTTCTTGCTATTCTACCCATGTTTCTTTGATATATAAGATCTCTGAGGTTGGGATGGAAAGATTTTTTTATTCCAAATTTCTTTCACACTTAATCAGCCTTGGGAAAAAAAAAAAAAAGTAAAAAGATAAAAAGAAAAGAAAAAAAAATAAAGTAGGATTCTTGGGAAGCTCAGTTTGGAAAACATCGGTCACAACACCCTGAAATCCTCCCTTTTGTTGATAAATATGAGAGTGGACAGTGGGTTTGCTCTAGGAATAACAAAATGCTTTGCTACTCTGCAGATTTTCCATTCCCAGCTCAGATTTCCCAGAGCTCAGAAGTGTGGGCACACAGGAGCTGCTCACAGGCAGCCCAGCATTTGGCTGTCAGGATAAAATTCAACCTACACTCAGTGCCTACGAGGAAAGAAAAATAAGGAAACCCATCTAGATTAACTGGCTCACCCCAGTTTTCATTCACAGCTTTCCCTGCCAGCCTTGTACCATTACAAACTGAAAGGTTCAAAGCTTTGCTCCTCCAGAGGTTTTTCCCTTCATATAAAATCCAGGTTTATTGCAACGCATCCCCGTGGCCCCGTGCCAGCCAGGGTTGGACATCTGCACACACCACAGCAAGAAACTTGCTCAAAAAGGGGGAAAATGTTCACAGCAAGAAACTTGCTCAAAAAGGGGGAAAATGTTCCTCCACAGGCTGCACTGTACTAAGTGGAGGTGTATCTGTCCTGGATGCCTGCTCAGGGTTGCCTCCAAACCTCAGCAGCTTCTGGGCCACCTGACTTAGCTCAAATCTGGCCTGTGGTTTCCCTCAGCTGTCCCAAAAGCAAAAACATCCCCCACTATGTACACAAGTGCCTTTTCCAATGGCAAAACCAAATTTCTGGGTTTGGATCTCTACAGAGAAATCGAACTGTCTCAGCTCTTCCCAGCAGCTGCCTTTTCCTGTTGTATGACTTGCACCTTGCTCCCATCCCTCATGTGGTGCACAAAAACCTAGAAAACAAACCCATCATGATTTATAAATAATGTCGGGGGAAAAAAACAGCAAACCAAAGCAGAGAGCTTGATGACACGTCCCATCCATGGTTTGGTAGATCATTTTGGCACCTTACACCTTCAGGTGTCTCTGACCACAGGACGGGGCTTGGAACAAGATCATCTTTAGGGTCCTTTCTGACTGAAACCATGATAGGATTTTATGATCTAGACTCTAAATCACCCTATGAGTAAATCACCCCACAAACTGCTGCCTGTGCAGCCCAGCACCACAAACTGGGGAGCAGGGCAGGGATTCCCACCCTCCTTCCATCAGCACATAAACCACTTGATAAAAGTGATAGAAAAGCAACACAAAATTACATCCCTGCTGTGAGAAAAACCAAGCACCAACGCTGCAGACCCGTGACCATTTATCCCATTCCTGCTCTGGGCTTACTGCTGCCACACACTGTGGCAGCAACATCCACTCCCACTCGAACAGAGCAGCACAACACTAAGGAGAAAAAACAGCATTCCCCATGCACAAACACGTTTCTCTGTAAATATTTGAAGAACATGCAAATCCTCAAGAGAGCAGGGCAAAGCAGTGGGAGCGCCAGCCATGGTTCTCGTTGCCTTCCAAACCCCAAACACGAGCAGTTGTGGTCTTTCTCCACGTCTTTCCTGCAAGGAGGGTTTGTAACTGCTTTATTCTTGTGGTGTGGGGATGTTGGGCTTCGCCTGACACTTTATGGGACATTTAAACAGCAGGTGTGCAAGATGCAACCTCGGGTCAGCCAGTGGGGATGAGAGGCTCCATCCAGACAAAGGGAACAAAACAAAACAAAACAAAACAGAAAACAAACCCACTCATTTTCAGCGCTTGCAGCTGGTGGTGAAGGGGCTGGAGCCCTCCCGGAGCCCGGGGCTGCCGGGGTGTCCCTCGGGCAGCGGATGGGAAGGGAAGGGAGCGGCTCTGCCACCTCTGTCCCATGGAAGTGCTTATCAAGTGGAAGGAAGTTATAATAAAATTTACTGCAGTCCCACAAAGTACCGCTGTTTGTGTGTTTTGAATGGCTTGCGTGGTCCCCGCTGGAGGAGTGGCAGTGATTGATGTGCTATTTAGATAACCTGAGCTCCGTGCCCGGGCTGTTGTGCCCTCCCTTCCACCTTCAAAGCCGCCGCGGGCCTTATCAGGGCCACCGCCAAAGCAGCGGCTTCCAGAGGTATCCAGCAGCAGCAGCTTTTCCCATCACCGAGATCAAACACTGCCTCCCGCCTGCAAATAAAAACCTGGCTGGAAAACAAAGTGGCCATCCCCTGCCTCGAGTCCTGAGGGACATCCAGAGCAGGCACATCCAGCACAGTTCCCATCCTCTGGCCACCCCAGCATGGGACAATCTCACTGGGATGTTCGTTTTGAAGGGATAGAATGGTTAATGGAAGGTGTCTGTGTCCTGTCAGAAAAAAAAGAGCAACATTGACATGACTTATGTTCTGGGGAAAAAAAAGCCTTTTATTTTGGATTGTGACTTTGGTGAGCCTGGGGTGAGTTCTGTTTGGGCAGCAGCAGATGCTGGGCTCGCACATGGCAGAGCAGCCACCGAGCCATGCAGGGGGGGATGGCACTGAAGGGACCAGAAAAGGGACCCATGTTCTCGCCCTGTTCTCTTCCCAGACATTCCCCCAGCGAAGCTTTTCCCACTCACCCTGCATTTGGGGGGCTCTGTGCTCCTGCAGGATGAGATCTCGCTCTGTGGTCCATCTTTGGGTGCCCAAAAAAGGACTCACAGAGTCAACCCTGCCCTCTCTGGGCAGGTTGTGGCTCATTCTTTGCCTTCTCCCTTTGGTAATTTCAGATGAGCAGCAAGGCCAAATTTCACACGTTCAGTCCCTACTAAAACAGTATTCTGCCCAGGAAATCACTCAAATCTCTCTTTGTATCCTGAATTTTTTTCCCCCAGTAATGTGGAAGTTTATGTATCCTTGAAAAATCCACGTCCCTGTTTCTGAGAGAGCCTAGAGGGAGCAGTTCAGAGGACTGGGCAGCAGCATGGCTCATCTCAATTTCAGCAAAAGCGTTGTTTTTCTTGCCCCTAATATCTTCTGTGTATTGCATTTCCTATCTGTTTCATAAATGAGCAAATTTACTGTAGTCATTAGAGTTTTACCTCAAAATTAAAAGCAGGCTAATACAAAACTGTGCACATATTAACTTTGACTTTGCTTTTGTTAAGTCAGATGTTTCTTAATCAGAACCATATTTTATGCAAAGTCTGGTAATTTTAGGCACCTTAAAAAAAAAGAAGAAAGAAAGGGAGTTAACCATCTATTAAATATCAACCCCTCTTCACTGTAAACAACTCAGCTCTAGATCAATGATGTGACATTTGCTTTCCCAAATGCAAGTGTTTGTTTCTATCTTTTTATAAATGACAATGCCTCCGTGGCCGTTCCATTTTAGCTGATGCTGAGAAATGGAGTACAAAGACACAGCCCAGACTGCTCTGGCTGCAGTGCTGGCTCTTCTGGAGAGCTTCAGAGTCCCATGCTAAGGGTGGCTCTGAGGTTCAAGTAGAGCTCCATGGATCAGAGTGCTTGAAATGCAGAGAATTCCTCAGCAGTTCATTTGGAATGCTGATATTTTGGCCTGTGCATGGCTCCAGCTGGGGATGCAGAAACACTGCCATGTGCAGGCTTCAGCCAAGCCCCAGGCAAGCTTGGGACTCAGGACTATGCATTCCGTGGGGCATCAGCCTGGATGATAGAAAACATGATTTTCAAGAAGCAGCAGAGGCTGGAGACAGATGTTGGAGAAGAAAGGCCACCCTGGCTTGCAGGTGCTACACCTCGTAAGGGGCTGCTCCCTGTGTGCACTGCAGGTCTCTCCCTTCCTTCCCAAGTTCCACTCTTCAGTCCCATGAGGAAGGCTTGGATACCATCAGAGACTTTAAGCAATATTAAATATTAATATTGTTTCATCTGAAACCATCCCTTGTTTTCCCTGGGTTTGCAGCTTGCATCAGCCTCACCCTTTACAAAGTCCTCAGTTGCTTCTGCATCTTTTGGGGCCTAATTACCTTTCCAAAACAGGACCCCATGCAGAAGCAAGAGCAACTGCCCTCAGACCTCACGGAAGGACTTGTCTTTAACCCTGGAAACACCAAGAAAACCCTTCAGCTCCAAGAGAAATAGGGTCAACAATAGGAAGATGCCAGCACTGAGGGAAAGGCTGCCTTCCCATTTCCCCCAAAGCCTGCTGCAAAAGCTTCCAGTTGCATGCATTTCATGATTGTCAGATTTAGGGTTTGAACCTGAGGCTGTTGATGCCAATCCCACTTTTCCCATTTTCCCCCACTATCCCATGCTGGAGCTCTGAGCTGCTTCCTGACACAGGTATTTAAACTGTCAGAGAAAGGATTTAGCAGCCCAGGAGACTTTATCCAGCCATTGCATCCCTGTCTCTGCTCCAGCCACACACTCCCACACTGGCCACAGGGCTAAAAATAAATCAGTGGTGTTTAAATCAGAAAGCAAGATGTGCTTTTTCTCTCACCCTGCAGGTTTGAGTAGTCACAGCAAAAATAACAGATTTGTTTTGTTTCTTTCCTCAGCTTATTTTAATCCTCATGTGGATAGTTATGGAGTTGTGGTAGCACATTTGTTGACTCAAAGTATTCTCTCAGAAGCTGCAGTCCACTGAAACCCACAATTTTACTCAAGAAACAATCCCTCTCAAAACAGCAGCCCCAGTTTCATGCTCATAAATAATAACAGTAGAGAAAGAAGAAAAGTCTAAATAAGATGGAGAGAGGGTTCAATAACAACCACAGCTCACTTTTCAAAACAGCCTTACTAAAGTGCTGTTTGTACCACAGATCTCTGCTGGACAATATGAGGAATGTCAAGAATCTGATTTCTAGAGACCAGTCTTTGGGGAGAAGGCAGTTTTTAGGACATACTTGATGATACAATCCTGAAAACAGTTCTATAAATCACAGCTGACTAGCAAACAGCTTCTTTGGCACTCCAGAGCCATGGCAAGGGATGTACACTTATCTGTTGCTTTGGATTTGTGTCTCTTACATGAAAGTTTATTCCAAAACCCAAGTGCTTGATGAGTATTTTAATTCTTCCAGCCAACAGGAGGAAGGTGTTTGTGCTGAGCTTGTATGTCCACAGGTTCATTTGGCTGGTGCACCAGAACCAAGAGAAAAATAACATTTTTGTGGCAGCAACTCTAACTTATTTACACCAACGTGAAAAAAATATCTACTTCCAGCACAAATGACCTGCTCGTGGTGGTACGAGGGATTTGTGACTTGCCAGTTTGATCCTGTGCTGAATTGGCATTTCTAAGATGCTTTATGGGCTTGAAAGCCATTTCTGAAGGTGAGGAAAGTGGGAGGTTTGTCCCTGACCTGTACGCTCCTGAAGGAATTAGGAGCTCTCATCTGCTAAGCTGACATGACCCAGTAATGATTTCTCCCCCTGCTTTCCTTCTTACTTTCATCTCCCCACTTAATTTTCCTTCTCAGCACACAAAATTGCTGCTTCTCCTCCCTGACTCATCTCCACAGTCTCATGGGGCAGCAGGGTCCCCCCTTCACCAGCATCGTTGATAACCAAGGCAGTGCAGAAACTGCAGGAATTCAACCCAATTTAGGCACCTCCTAATCGGCAGCACTGAGAGGCAGAGGTGCAAAGGCATCTCCTACCGTGTGAAATCCCCCAGCCCAGGGATCAGCTGTGTCAGCCAGCCATGAAAAGAGACCTCCAGAGTGAATCTGAGACCTCCAGAGTGAATCCAAGGCCTCCAGAGTGAATCCAAGGCCTCCAGAGTGAATCTGAGACCTCCAGAGTGAATCCAAGGACTCCAGAGTGAATCCAAGACCTCCAGAGTGAATCTGAGACCTCCAGAGTGAATCCAAGGCCTCCAGAGTGAATCTGAGACCTCCAGAGTGAATCCAAGACCTCTAGAGTGAATCTGAGACCTCCAGAGTGAATCCAAGGCCTCCAGAGTGAGTCTAAGACCTGCTGGATGTGAGTTCATTGCATGCCTGTGGCTCAGAGCAGAGTGTGACACAGGAGCTTCCTGAGGATGGATGGAGTAATGAACATGCTGACTGTCCCCTGGGCATGCCAGTGTGAGGGGAGGTGACCCTGGCAGCTCCATCTCCTTCCTGGAGGAGGACATGTGCTGGCCACAAAGCCAGGGGCTCTGCAGGCTGGACTATTGGCCTTCCCCCTTCTCCCAAGTGGGGAAAATGAAACAGCACCAGTAGAAACAACTGAATGAGGCTGAGTGTTGGGAGATATCCCCCTGATGTGTGGCCTGTGCAGGAGGGGCATCACACCACAACTCTGACACTTTCCCCTCTCCAGAGCATGCCCCACACCATCTGCACCAGAGCAGGGAGCAGAGGCTACTTCCCATGGCAGAACCCCATTCCCAGGGGAATGGGCACCATGGAAAAAACCAGCAGGTTCTCCTGACACATCTCATGTCCACAGAGCTGTTTCCTTGCTCCCTCATTAGCTCTGTGTGAGCACCCTCCCCACCCTCCTTGGTGGTACCCAAGGTCATCCTCCCTGCACCAAAGCCCCAGGACATCGAGGTGTCTTCACTGGTGCTGCCCCATATCCTCAGTCATATCCTGCTGTCCCCAGTGGCTGAATTCCCCTAACCCAGTGCTGCCCTGAGTGATTAACCACCCCTACACCGCCCTACAGAGGACCAGCTGGATGGGTGACTTGAAAGCAGCTTTGCTCCTGACACGCCTGGGCTTCGCCTGGTGAGATCGAAGGGTGAAGCTAAAAACATAACTCACCAGAGAGCACATTTTTGCATTTCAAAGAAAAAACAATTTTACTTGCTAATAAATGATTTGTTTATTTACCCTTTCCTCCCAGAGAATGGTTTCATGGCTGCAAGTCCAGATAACTTATGCTTGTCTTTAACCCGCGCGTGACTTCGGGGTCGCCCATTTGGGGAAGTGCAGTATTTCTTACCCTGGTAGGCAGCAAAAATAGGCTGGACTCTTGCCAGATGGGAGGCTTGCTGGAGACACCCAAGTGGCAGTCTGGCTGGTGGCCATGCAGAGCAGGGAGGTCAGGGGCCATCCATCAGGTTGGGTCCTTTCTGGGTGAGCAGGCTCGAGTAAATAAGTAGTTAAGCTGCCTGCTCCATCCCTGGAACTGGAAAAGCCATTGGGAGTGGTGCTTTCAGTACAGCACAAAGTGTCAGCCCAGTTTGTTTTGCTTGCTAATGTGGCCCAACAAGAGGCTGGAGGGTAAATGCAGCCGGCTGGAGAGCACACAGTTCCTGGACAGGTTTTGAGGTGTGCCCAATAGTGACCCCATTTCCCTGGACTGCCATGAGGGCTGGGGTTTTGGTTTGTTTGCTTCCCCTTTGCTTTGTTTCTAACGCAGAGCAGACCTCATTTATTGTAACAGGAAAACCGAGGGCTCTATTAAAGTCACGATTATGCAGCTGCCAAATATTCGGGGTGTTTGAGTTGGTATTTTTTTCAATGAGAAAAATCCCCCTGCTCCCCTTCACAGGTAAACCTATTAAACACTTTTCAAAGGTCAGTTTTTCCTCCCATCCCCCTTGTGCCAGAAACAATTGCTTCATACTTTGGTAATTTTGAGGTGAAAACAGTAACATCTCAGCAATTCAGAACTGAAGTGCCTCTATTCAGGCTCTCAATGGAAAACAAAATTTCCCAGTGAGACATTTAAGTTTCTCCAGGAGCTCCAGCCACCACCCAAGGAAAAGGCTGCAGTGCTCTGGATGCCCTCTGATTAATCCTCCTTGCACCCTTGGTGTACAGAGGGTATTAACCTCAATTTACAGATCAGGAAAATGAGAGAGGAGGGAGATGAGTGACAGCTGTAATGAACACACTGCTTCACTCAGCCAAGGATTACAACCCATGGACCCCCAGCTCCCAATTCCCTAATTAGCAAAAGGCATAGCTCTTCCAATGGACCAGAAATGAGTCTTTTTGGAATAAAACAAAATATTTCCCTTCAGATGCCTGGGTTCCTGCAGGCATAAATACCTTGCTGCTGACGGTGATTACAAGCCCTGCTTCTGCCACTGCCACCTCTCCTGGTTCTGTTAGTGTCAAATCCATCTTCAGGGAGGAAATATCTGCTGTCACACCACGTCATAGGAGGAAGCATTACAGAAATGCAGCTATTCAGCACTCTTGGGGGATCTGGCTGTGCCCCCTCCCAGGCTGATTACAGCTCCCAAGCTGGTTTATTTGCTGAGTGTTTAGGTCTTGGTGCCAACGGAAACCCAGTTTCATCAACTGTGTTTTTCTGGCATGAGAGCATAAATTTGATTAAAAATTAATTCAAGTCACCTCAGTAGCATTTGAGAGTTTTGTATGACTCTGGCAAATGCAAACCAACACTTCTCAGTGGATGGGACAGTTTTGTGCACATGCTGCATGCAAACGGTGTGTCTTGGTTCAGGCAGCAACCCCAGCCAGGAAAAGCCCAAAGCATTGCCCATGACAGCTGATTTCACTGTTACATCTTTTCTAGCAGTCCAGAAGAACAGCTCACGGTGCCACAGAGATGCCTGAGTATTTATAGCCACATCCATTAAATATTTCTTATCTATGCACTTTTAAACCTCAGACTTTCATAGATGTTTTGGGTTTAACAGAGTGGCTGGCACATTTTCCAAAAGAAAGTTGTTTGGTTGTTATTTTGCTGTTTTAGTAGCTTTCTTCTCACCAAAAAAAAAAAAAATAATAATATTCTAGAAAAATCTACAAGCTTCACAATACTTATATCAAAAAGAAGCCCCCTTCGCAAAATGCATTCTGATTTTCCTGCAATGGAAGGGTTGACATTAACACTGGCTGGCACATTTCATCCTTCTCTTTCATTTGCAATACAATGATGTAATCTTAGAGAAGGAAAAAACACTTTTATTGGTTAAAAAAAGTCAGTTTATTTTTGGGTTTGAGATTTTCTTCCCCTCTGTAAAAATGTTTTCTTTCCTGTAATTTCAGAACGTGTTTTCTCTAATTTCAGATTTTTTCCATAAATAACATTATGATGTTATTTATGCTCTGATTCCTGCCCTGCTCTCTTGCATCCTTTATGCAGGATCCTCCCAGGAATGGCATGCCTCAAGGATTAAAGAGATGTAATGTTTGGAGAGAGATAAAGATTAAGTTCACTCGGTTCCTAGACCTCATGCCGGCTCCGAGCACAAGACTGGATTTCACTTTGTATGAGTTATCACAACTGAAACTGCTCTTCGGTGGAAACCACTCTGCAACCATCCATTTGCAGTTGTAAAAGTCAATATATTTAAGCCTGCGGTGCATAACAATGACCCCTATGGATCCTCCAACGTTTTTCTTGGATCTGTGTAAGCCTGTTTTTAATATATTACTCATCTAAATTGTTCCTGGGACTTGATTATTTGCTGGAGTTAAATATCCAATCTTTAAAGATTGTTAAGCATGTGCACGCTGAATTCCCCACTGCAATAAGCTTCATTTAGCTCAACTAAAACTGCCTTGCCATAAAAAAATGCTTTAAAATATCCCAAACTAACTGCTCTCTTGCTTGGTGGGAGCTCCCCAGGCAGGATTCCTTAGTGATGATAATCTCTGGTTTTGGCTGGCTCTGTTTGGTCCCTGGAAGAATAAAAATCCAGTTTTCACTGAGCTGCACATCGAGAGGGCACAGCCACCCCCTGTCCCCTGCAGCATCCTTCCCATAGCACACGGACACTGGATGTTCCCCCAGGAAAAAAAAAAAAAAAGACGTGGCGAGCCAAGCGATCTACAAAACAATATTGATTTATGCTGTGTCTCTGAAAAGCGGATGAAATCACCCTGCTTTGTCGGAGCCAGGGCTCGCTGCATTCCCCGCAGTCACCCCGGCCCTGGAGAGCCCTCCTCGCTATTCAAAGGCAAATCCCTGCACACCCAGCCCAGCGCCGGGTCCCTCCCTTTGTCACCATCAGCTCCCGGGGCAAAGCCCGCCGGATTCTAAAGCCCATCAAAGGCTGCTCGGCCTTTGCCTGCTCTGCTTCCCAAGCCCCAGCTCCTTTTCATCGTGCTGGTGCAAATTAGGGAGCAGGCTATTGAAGGAGGTGAAGCTGTAGCAGAAAAGAACTGGGCCAAAAAAATAAACCAAAATCAGAGTTCAGCAGGCGACTGTTCTCTCTGTTTCTTCCGCAAAGAAGGAGAACTGGGTCATCCTGAAAATCACTGTACAAAGCTGGCATTTTCCCCCCCTCCTCTTCTATATGGAAAGGTAATTGGGCAATCATGCGAAAAACTGCATGAAGTTCAGCAAAATGTGGGGGGATTTTCTTCCCCTCCTCCTCTTTCTGTGAATAATCTCCCCTTTTGCTTCACAGCAATGAATACTAACAAGGTGATTTTGGTGTGTTTTCCGGTGCTGTTCAGAGCAAGTGCCAAACATTTATTTCCAAAACTTGAAGTTTTGTAAATTGTTCGCCTTTGTGGCTTTGAAGTCTGGGGGGAAAACACCCTAATTTATGTGCCTTTGATTGATTTTTATGGAAATGCAGAATGTCTTTATCTCAACCATACAGTCAGGTTTCTGTGGTTTTGGCCACAGAGCCTCCCTACAGTTTCAACAGCTTGATATCCAGAATTAATAAACCTGATGTGTACATGCTTTCACAACCCCCTTGTCTTATTCCCCCGGGGAAAAATATCATCTGTCCTATTGTTGACTACTCGGATTTACCCCCACAATATCTCTCCCATCAACATGTGATTAATCACCCTGATCCAGCAGGCACCTCTCAGGAACTCAAGATCTTTTACAAGCCCTAATTAAGCCTTGCAACATCCCCGTAAAATAGGTTGAAGCCAGGGTTAAATGATTTGCCTGAGGTGACAGAGTAAATCAGAAGCAGGGATAGAAATGAGACAGAAAGCTGCTGCTCCTGAAGCATGTGCACAGCTCCCAGGATTGATGCAAGATATGAAAATCTTTATATTTCTCTTTGAAGATAAGATGCTACAGCCACAAAAGCCATGGCAGCCATGCTGTGAGGCTTCCCCAGCTCTCAGGAGTCTGCCTCCATCCCTTCAGCCTGAGCATCACCTGCGAGTCCAGCGCCTGTCTGCCCATGGCCCTGTGCTTCCCCATCCTCCTCCTCCTTCTCCTCGTGGTTGCTGCCAGCTGCCAGCTGAGCCCTGCCCCAGACCCATCTTTCATGAGCCACCTCTCCCCATTTGACACCTAAATTGAAGTCAGAGCCTTGTCACTTGGCACATCATCAATTCTAGGGCTCCAACCAGGAATCAGAGCCAGGTGTGAGGATGCTGGGCTCTGGGCCTCTCTCCCCCTTCCTTTGGAGAGGAAAATCACATCAACGAAGGTGAATCCAGTGACACATTCTGGGAGGCAAAAGCAGCAAAGAGGAGGGAAAATCCATCACTTTTTTTTTTTTTTTTTTCATGGCCTGGGAGGTCCTGTTAGCTTGCCAGGGGTCTTTTTGTAGGATCACTTATAGATTCAGAATTAGTCTCATGCAGGTGGTGGGGAGGGCTGTCCGCGTGCTCTCTTCTTCCTCTCCACAGAGTTATGAAATAGAGTGTGGGTTCCTGAGACTGATTTTCTTTCCTCCCAGGAAAGATCCCCTCTTTTTTTTTTTCTTAATTTGCCCCAGATTTTCACATCAGAGTCCAACACTAAACAAACAAACCAGAGAGATGAGCTCAGTTGGTTAGAGCATGGTGCTGATGGTGCTAATAACTCCATGAAGAGTTGGATTCAATGATTCTTGTGGGTCCCTTCTAAATCAGAATATTCTATGATCATGTGAACTCAAAATCAATGTTCCCTCAGCTGGTTTAGTGGTTTCCTCAATGACCCAGCAGTAAAACACAGACTGGCAGGGATAGGGAGATCTTCCAGTTGTATCCACCAAAGGGGGCTGTGTTGGGAAGTTTAAATGCCCACAGCTCCAGGAAAGCATTCCTTTTCCTGGGTAAACAGATTTCCCTTATCCTTCTCCCTGCTGCTCATGTATATCCTTCAATGTATTCCTAAAGGTCATCCAAGGGGACGTCATTCCTAGAAAGTTCTTCATCCCCCAGGGCTTTTCATCTCATCTCTCAACCTTTACACAGCTTGGCATAATATTGAATAAATAAAACATGACCATTTTACAAGGAAATGATGGTCTGAAGCCCTTGGCATGCCAGGTCAGCCAGAGACAGTGGGAAGGAGCGAGAGGATCATCCCTGTGTGGCATTACTGAAAACTTTAATGAGAGCAAGGAAAGCCAGCACATCCCCACCTCTGATGGCATCTGTTTCAGCTGTTTTCTTGGGGGTCAGCTCAGATCTTTGGGATTCTATTTTCTCAGGGGCCAGCTCACATCTTCGGCATATATTTAGGCTGGGGAGCATCCCAGGGACATCTTGCGAAGAGTTTAATTATTCATTTTCAAACCTGGTCCACCCCCTGATCCTGAAGACAGGGCAGCGTGCCAGCTGAAGGGACAGAAGGCTGGTGGAGCTGTTGGCCCCACACGCCATCCCTGGGGACAGCCTCGCGTGCCTGTGCACATCCCTACTCCCAGGAACAGCTTGTGTGCAGGTGTGCTCTGCTCCCAGCACAGCACCAACATCTGCGTGAGTGGCACGCCGCAGCACTCAGGCATCCCTGCCTCGAGAGATCTCCTGGGAGCTGCAGCAAAATCTCCCTCTGCTCTGCAGTTGCAGCAGCCACCCCGTCACACACAGGCTGTGCACCATCAGCACGAGAATTCCAGAGGCTCAGACCATCCCTGTCCGATGCTCCGGGTCTGGAAGCAGTTAATGCACAAGGTGCCAGGAAATGGGGCTAAAAATATGCTGCATGTTTGCTCTGTAGAGCATGCCATGCTTTCCACACTGCTTTTTCAGTGGGATTCTTCAAATCAGCCCTTACAGAAAGTGGGATTTTTTTTTTTTTCCCCTGCACCTATTTCAACATCCCAAACAGAGCCACAGGCAATGGGTGGGTTCTCCCCTATCCTCCTGCAAGGCCAGTGTTCCCAGCTCTCTAACTCCTTCTGGTGGGTTTTGCAACATTTGGCTATTTTGAAACCAAGATAAATTTCCAGACCCATGTTTACAGCAAAAGGCTTGAAAGCACAGATCCTAAACCCCGGAAGGCCAATAGACACAACTCTAATTGCAATGTTATTCTAATTCCAACTATTTTAATTAAGCACTTGGGTTGGCGATAGGATCGTGCTTTTTTCCCCCTGCCTTTTGGAAACATTTCCAGAAATATGACTAGTCTCAACAGCTGGGCAGGAAAATCGGAAATCAAAAGTGTGCAGAAAATGCTAATTAAAATGGAACCAAACTGCGGAAAGCTCAGCATTTTCCGTGTCATGCTTTCCTGTCTGGCTTGGCTGTTCTAAATTCACCTCTCCATGCTGCAGCAGGAGCTGGGCTGGCAGCATCCTAGGGCTGAGACTTTGGGAAGAGAGACTATTCCCTTTTCTTCCCTTTTCAAAGACAGAGGTCAGAAAGTTCCTACTGCATGGATCTGATGGCTGGGTACAGCCATTTCCCTGAGCCAGACTTGGAAGTGTTGCTGTTATCAACAGAGTAAAATACCACTTGTTCCACAAAAAGAGTCAGGAAACAGTTAATCCCAATTAGCTCAAACCAGCAGATAGCATTCTTTATATTTTGGCAGTTCTCGTTTTGAAGGAAAAAATATGTTTGTGTTCTTGGAGTCTGCCTGAACAATAAAATCAGATGCCAATTTTCTGGTCTAAATTAGGTGAAAGACCAGACTTTTTATCATATGTGTGTGTCTGCCTGTGCTGTTGGGCTACATGTTTATTTTACTCTTCTGTGTATTTACCACAGAAATCACGGCCTGCCCTGCACATGGCTCAGCCTGGCAGAGGAACACGACAGCCAGGTTCATTCACTGAGGCTGGAAATTTAACCTGGCACAGGGAAAACCCCAGGCACTATCAATTGCAGAAGGAGATACTGCCAAAAGATAAACATAATAAAGTCAGTCATTGTCAGCGTATCAAGCTGAAGCCTTTCCAGGGTGGATGAATAAGGGGTTTAAACTTTTGCACTGGTTGAAGTGTTTTCATGTCCCATTTCAGTGGGAGCTGAAAGACATCCAAACTCTGGGCTTCAAAGAGGCTAAAAATCAAAAGGATTAATGAGTGGTAAAATACCATGGGAAAAGAAGTGAAGCTGGCACATCTTCCATGGGACATTGTCCATTGTGAGCACACAGCCAAGGTGCAGGCAGCACTGCCCCCATCAAAGGAGAGGCAAAGGAAAAGGCAAGGAAAATAAGCACGATTTCAGCTCCATTCCACAGGCTGTTCCCATCTGCTGGGATCAGCCATGGGAGCCTCACCAAGGGAGAGCAATGCCATGTCACACCTCTCTGTGGAGCAGGTCTTGGGCCCTGTGGACACCGCCTGGCACGTGATGAGAGGGGCACAACCCAACCTGTGTGACCCACACGAAGCCTCAAACACCCCATATTTTTCCTTCCACGTGCAAATGAGCCTCCCATATCTTGTTTTCATCATTCCCTCCCTTCAGATGTCACTAATTTCCAGGACAGGCAGGAGGATGCCAGACTCACAGCCAGCACAGACGCCGGCACGCAACAGAGCAGCCATCCCTGCAGCAGAGCAGGAGATCCAGCACAACCCAGCCAAAATGAGCCTGATCTATCAGCCAAACCAGCCAGCAGCAGCTCTGCTCACAGCACGATGTGAGTGAGCACTCCCCATCCAGAGTTCCTCCAAGCCCTCCCCTCTGGCCATCCACGGATCTCGCTGGCATCTGTTTGCTGCTCACTCAGCCGGGAGAGCACCTTGGACATTGAATCACCAGCACCCCCTTTAAGTCCTTTTCCAAGTGTTTTCACAACACTAGAGGGAGACAGGATTCAAACCAGGCTTTGCAATCACAAATCCGTGTTTACCCATGGCAGGAACCCTCCCGAAATCCTGGCAGAGCCCAGCGCACCCAGGAGAACGTAGGTGCCACCTCTGAGCACAGGCCATGTGCACAGCAGACCCTTTGCAAAATATTATTTTGGGGATTTCACTCAGAAATGCACATAAAACAGACAAAAATTCAGCACAGGCTTAAATTTAAGCACATACTTAAGAGCTTGCTGGCACAAGGGCTCAAGCAAGGATTAAGAGCCACACACCACATTACTTTTAATTGAGCTACTGTCTTCCCATATGGTTTTCCTTGGGGAGACCAGTGGCTGGCTTATGAGTTCAAGTAACAACATCAGTTAAAAGAGCATTCGAACAATTGTGGTTGGCAGCTCCCTGAATAATATGAATGTTATGGAGTGTCGGAAAATGTCGTATCATCAATTTTCTGGTTTCCTGCACTCATTGCTTTTGATCTCCACTAAAAGATTTATTGAATGGCTTTCATTTTTACATTAACCTTTTCCAAATCACATCGATTGAGAGCTAGGGAGATTTAAAATTTTTTTTTTTTTTTAACAGACAAATCTTTTTAAAGCTGAGGTTTTCCATTCCTCCCAGTTTTTACTGTTTGAAGCAAAGGGCTGTTTTGGCAGGTTTATGAGATGGAGTCTGTTTTGCTGACAGACATGCCTGATAGATTGCTTGTCCGTGTTTTATTTTTGGAGCCATTGCTGTGTTATCTGCATTTGAAAAACAATTCCATTTGATTAAAATTTAAATCAAATATATGGTAATATCAGCCTTGCTTATGGCCAGAACTTACATCTCTCCTGTGAAGCCTCTTGCCTTCAGTGTGAGTGAAATGCAATGCAGAAGAAAGTGATTCCTTCCCCTCCAGCAATGTCCAAATTCTGTCATTACTGCTCACAAATGAGAAATAATTCCCCCCCATGAACCATGTGATGTCTTGAAAGGTGAATAAAGACACTTCTTGTGCTGCCTGGCTAACCTAGACATGCCACTGATGAGTGTGAAATTAAAACATTCCTCAAAAAAATAAAGTTATAGCAGCCAGGACATTTGGCTTGGATGATTTCCTGCAGCAGTGAATTTCAGAGTGACCACAGAGTGCACAATTAATGATGGATTGGATGGATTGGACATGAAGGACTATAAAGATTATTACCTTTAATTTGTCCCACATATCTAATCATTTGTAGCTTTTACGCTCTGCCTTGGGATCACATCCCAAGAATTTGTTGGTGTTTAACAAGACCATTTTCACTAATCTGTACCACACCAGAACTTGGAGGTGACTTAGAGACATAAAACTGAGAATGTTCAGTGCCAACACTTCTGTGCAAGAGAGCAAGCCAGTGAATCAGTGAATCACAGAGCATCCTGACTTGGAAGGGACCCTCAAGGATCATGGAATCCTACCCTGTGCCTGAGAGTGCTGTCCAGCGCTCTTCCTTCAGGTTTAAATTATACCTGTTACCATTCTGGGAGGTCTTACAAGCCCATTTTATTCTCTGTTAAAAGACGAGGAAAACAGATCTTTCATTTAAGTTGTATAAAACAGAGGTGCCTCCTGCAACTCATCGAGACCTTCAGTGGCAGTTGTGGAAAAAGAAAAAAATAACAGAAAAAAAAAAAAGACCATTTCCTTCCACTGTTCTTTGCTTTTAGACAGCCCAAACATGTTAATTTTGATTTGCCAAGTTTGGGTTGGATTTTTTTTTTTTTTTCCTTTTATGAGCCATGTTCACCTCCTCAAAGTCCATGTGTGACAGCACTGATGAGCTTGGCCTTGCTGATGCTTCTTGAAATAGCCTCCAGCCCCAAAATAACCCTGCACACACACCAGCACCACTTCCTGACTGGGAGTCACAAGGATGGGGCAGGCAGGGAAATCTGGGCAGCTCAGGACTGCACAAGAATTGGGGATGGTCCAATTTTCTATAAATACAGCTAAACAAGGCAGAGTGCCCCTCCTCTCCCTCTCAGCATTCTTGTTTTTTCTCTCCTATCTCAGCTGAATTTTCCTACCAACTTCCTGAAGACACTTCCCGATTTCACACCCTAAACATCCTCCACTTTTATTTGGCCAACGCTTCCTACGCTTCGTGTTCTTCTGCCTGGCTTCTCCAGAGCTTCTTCGGTGTTTCCCCTATCCTTGATGTCTCAGCAACAGATGAAAAACCACCTTTCCTGTGCCAGGTACTGGAATGCTTCAGGCATTTTTGTTCCTTCCCCACCAAGTGGTGACCGCAGGTCACTCCACACCAGGGTTACCCAACAGCTGCTTCACAAGAGGCAGCAACGGTGGTGGAGGGACTTACTGCTCCCAAATCTAGGCTGGGAAGGGCATCACGCTCAGAGGGAGCTGATGTGGCTCTGGGGTTTGCTCCTTCCAGCCCCACATCAGCGGGGGCACATGAGGAATGGGACTGTCCCCTGGCAGGAGGAAGGTGGCAGCCACCGTGGTCTCCAAAAGGAGCGCTCCCTCCCAGCCACATTCACTGTCCCTGGATCATCTCTGCTGGGAATTCCCAGAGCTCAAGCCACGCCAGTTGGAGGCAAGGGATGTTTGTGTTGACCACACAAGGTTTCCCAGCAGAAGGGTTTCCTGGAGAGCCAGCACTGATGGACACAGGGATGCGCTCCTTTGGGAGACGCTGCTGCCAGCCAGGTAAGGTACAACTTCACGCTGCTTCCTCCTCCTCTGGAGAGATTTAGCCACTGGTGGAGAGCACCCATGCCCTATCATATCATTGCCCTTTTTCAGCTTTTTATTTTGGCACTCGGGGACACAGGAGATCCCCAGAGCTCCAACTGTGTACAAGGCTTTGTGGAGACGTGAGTGAGCAAAAAAGAGAAAAGGCACGTCCTCCACTGCAGGAAGCAGAGAATCATAGAATCACTTAGGCTGGAAAAGACCACTGAGTCCAAACCATGTCCCCAAATGCCATATCTACATTTCTTTTAAATCCCTCCAGGGATGGGGACCCCACTGTTTCCCTGGACAGCGACCTGTTTGGTGAAGAAACTTTTCCTGATATCATATCCTTCTGATCAGCTGGGGCCAGCTGTCCTGGCTGTGTCTCCTCCCAGCTTCTTGTGCCTCTCAGCCCCCTCACTCCTGAACTCCCAGGACCCATTTTTTAGGTCTGGTGGGCACAGACTGGGGCTGGCAGAGCAGTGCTCACCCGTGCTGGGAGTCAGCCCAACACCAGGGCTATGGTGGGACACTAAGGGCTAGTAAGTGACTCAGCATTTGGGTGCTCTGGTGGCCTGGCAGGAGGACCTGCAGCAGGCAGAAAGGGCCTGATTTTTGGAAACAGCATCACGTGGAAGGCAGACACACTCCAAAGTGTTCGGTTCTGATTTAAGGAGAGGCTGTGTAACCTCAGCTTCTGCAAAACTCTTTAGAGAGGCATTTGGCTCTTCTGCAGCAGCTTTGGGAAGGTCTTCTGACACACGAGAAAGCAAAAGATTTTGCCAGGAAAACTAGGTTGAGGAGCAGCAAGGCTTATTTATGGAGAGCCTGCAAACGGGCTGTCTTTATTCCCCACAATCGCATCGGAGCCACTGATGGACAAATGCCCTGCTTCTGATGTAAAAATATGAAAGCAAGAGAACTTTATATTTTGTTTCAGCCACATTTTGTTAGTATCAGATGCAGCCAGGGATATAATACCCTACCTCAGAGCAGCCAAAGATAACAGGCAGAGCTTTGCTAGAAAGGATGGCTATGAAAGATGAGCGAGTGATGAGGAGGATACCACATCCTGCACTTAACCTGCAGCAGACAGGCACAAAATCCCTGTCCCCTCACCTGTCACCCACTGTCTCTCCCCTCAGGAAGATGTATTTTTGTCACCCTGGTATTCATAAGTAACTCTCATGCCTAGATGCCATTTGAGTGCATGTAGCATTGTGTCTTTTAACAAATTTTGGACAGACAGTGAGACCATCCTTTGCTGGTTTGCCATTTTTGTACTTGTAATCAGGGAGGCAGCAGCTATTCTGACTGTTCACATAACATAACACAGGAAAACTGGCAAGGAAAGCTTGATGGCTTTAGATGCAGCACTCCTGCATTTATTATTGCAAATAAAGCAGATTGTTGAGAAGAGTTTAGAGCCAGAAAGCCACAGGATGCAGAAAAAAGAACTGAAATTTTTTGTGTTTTACCCTATTGTTTTTTTCTTAAAGGGAAAAGAGGGTGTTCTCTTCAGGCAGGATCTTAATCCACCTTGAACCACTACAAAAAACAGATTAATGAACAGAAAAAAGAATAGCAAAGGGGCCGCTTCTGTAATTCTAACATTTCTGCAACACTAGAGCAAGATAAAGAAAATCTAAGCTGTCTTTGTTTAATATTTAAGAGATAACAATTATGGAGACATTTAGGAGCCAGGACAGCTGCCTGCCCATTGTCCCATCATGGAATTTATGTGTACACTGCTGGAGGCTTCCTGAGCTTCAAATGTGATGTGTTGAAGAGAAGTCCTCACCTTCATCCATCTGCAAAGGAACTGACTCCATCCTAACCAGGGCCACCATGTCCCTCATGGCAGGAAAAAGCAAGACAACACATGGCATTTGTCAGCAAGCCCAGCCAGAAACCCAGAAACTGCCAGGAACACAGAAACTGCCAGAAACACAGCCCAACGCAGCTGGACAGGGAGCTCCAGGTGAACAGGAGCACACACTGGATGAGCCTTGCTCAGCTCACATCGATTCTGACAATTTTGTGCCTCCATCACATCGGCAAAGAGCTTCAAGGAGGGACTTGTAGAGGGGCATCAAGGAATTTGTGCTCACTGAGGTACCAAAAGAAGGTTGGAGGTCACCTGGAGACCCACACCCTGACAGAGGAGAGGCTGTTCTGCCTCCCAACACCACACCAGGGATGACAGTGATGTGAAGCTTGGCCTCAAAGAGCCTCACAAGAAAAAAAACAACTCAAAGTTCTTTTTTCCTCCCATAAATCTTTCCTTGCGGTGAGAATCACCGGAGAGTTTAGTTATTTTTTCCGATACGCAAAACGCAGCTGCCCAGCCCAATGCCTGTGTAACATTTACAAGAAGAAAACAAATGAGAAATGAAATTAAAGCTGAGCAGCCCCAGGAATGGGCTGCAGGAATCCTTGGGAACAACATGCTGTCATACATGGCACACCAGGAGAATCCTGCTAATGAAAAAACAAGGAAAACCATCCATGACAAAATGCTGGAGACCACCACTTCAGCACCAGTGCTATGTTCAGTGCACACCATACCTCAAGGGCTGGTTAAAAACAAGTCAATGACACCCCAAAACAGGCAAGCGTGACTTTTTCAAGAAAACAGAAAAACTGGAACTAAAAAGCTAAAAGACTCTGGAAAGAGTCAACAGGTTGTGGATTAAAATAAACAAAACCAGTCTGTATTTTCCAGCTTGTCCTTTTAGGCTAAAGCTTTCCAGGCACTCCATGAACAAACTAAATTTATGTATTGAAAATGCTCAGAGGTGGCATTTTTTTGCCTCCAGGGATGGAAGATGCATCTTCAGATGATGTTGTCCATCAGAGCAGTAGTGTGTGGTGATGTCCCCCCTTCGTGGGTCCTGGGCCCCCACCCCAGCTCTGCAGATCAAGGGGGACCACGCTATAATCACAAGGCTGGTGAGCAAGAAGAATAGCAACACCAAGAGTCTCAGACTGACAGCAAAGACACCTTTCTCCTCCTCATGCCACCTTCATTCACCTTTTCCAGATCATTCACGGCCCTCTTCACCTCTCATGAGTTACCAGCTCACACAACAACCCCCCAAAACATGGACACTGTGGGGGATCATTGACACCAGTGGGAGTGAAGATCCTCTGGCATCCTTTGGCACAGCAGATTTTGTTCCTCAGTGCAGGCAGCTCAGTCCTGCCTGATCCATCATTGCCTTCATGTCCTCCCAAGCCCCCCATGTTTGTCCCAGCATATTTGTCCTAGTCCAGATTTTTGGCTCTCAGCAGCTTTGCTGTATTATTAAAATAACACCCTTTTGTCATCCAGACCCTGAACACCTCTCTGGAGCACTTGTGAAAGGACTGAACACCTAGGGGCTTCATCGAGGGAAGAAGAACTCACCCTTCTCACAGGAGCTGGGCTGAGGAGGCTGATAATCACCTTGTGATCACAAATTACTTTTCACAAGGTCCATTTATGAGGTAACAGTTGGCATGCGGAAAGCATTTCATTTCGCCAGCAGCTCGCTGAAAACAAACCATCGTGAACCCTAAAAAGAAACCCTGAATCAAAGGCTGCATTCTTCTCTCCCACAGTGACCCCTTTGTTTGGATCTGCCCAAAAGTTTCATTACGAAAGTCTGATACAGGAGCCTTATTAAATTGTGATTAAATGACGTGTCCTGCTCTCTCTGCTGTTGATGTGGGCTGGATTTCTTGGACTTTTAAAACATACAAGCTTATGAAATAGCTGTAATATCTTTTCCCATGATTTCTAGGGAAAGGAGGGTCTTTGCTCCTGCTCTAGCCATACCTGGCCTGGCTCCAGAGGATAACATTTTCATTAAAAGTGCATTAGGTGCACAGTTCACCATGCAGCCATCCTGACGAAGCATTGGCCTGGCTCAGAAACCTTAATGGGCTCTGGTGAACTTTGCTGGCTTCTGTAAATACAGAGTCACCCATCACTGGGTTGACTGTGAGCTGTTTTTACCATCATTTGGATCCAGTTTGTTCACACTACTTCCACCTATCTCTGCCTATGTTTGGGTATTTAAAAGAAGAAGCAGAAGCTGAACCATGGCTCAGGCCAGATAATGGCTGACTACTGGAGCAGTAGGGCTGACACTGGGACATCTTAGAAAGGGTTAAACAGGACAAATTCAAACCCCAAACCTCCCCATCAGTTCTGACCAAGTGTGAGCTCTGAGCCACCAGCAAACTCACATCAGTGATGCATCCTTCCCTTCAGATGACTCACTGTAAATAGTGCCTGGTGATTTACGCACAGAAAAATCCATTTAACACGGAAATGCACAAATTTGTACGTTTTGAGGCCAGAGGAGCCGTCACAAATGTTCAGTCTGGCTCTCTGGAGAGTGCAGCCTCGCCCAGCAACTCCTGCCCAAAACGCACGGCTTCCGTTGGAGTGAAAGCATCCTCAGGGGAATGCTTGAAATACTTTCTCCTAATATTTGTCAGGAGGAATGTTATAAAAACAGAACCAAAGAATCACAGAATGGTTTGGGTTGGAAGGGACCTTAAAGATCATCCTGTTCCACCCTCTCCCATGGGCAGGGACACTTTCCACTAGCCCAGGTTGCTCCAAGCCCTGTCCAACCCAGCTTTGGACACTTCCAGGGATGGGTCATCCACAGCTTCTCTGGGCAACCTCAGCCAGGCCCTCACCACCCTCACAGGAGAGAATTTCTTCCTTATATCCCATATAATTTGAAGCCATTCCCCCTTATCCTGTCACTACAAGTCCTTGTAAGAAGAACTCTGTGCTCGTTGAGTAGACAGCAGATCCAGCTACTCAGAGAGGTGGCAGAAACTTTGATGGGAATGTGGGTGATTTCTGGGAGATGCTGGCAGGAATCCTCCATGGGATCAGCAGGAATCTTCCATGGGAATCAGCAGGAATCCTCCATGGGACATGTCCTGGGCTGGCTGCCTCACAACCCAGGGACCAAAGGGTTGGATCACAGAGGCACCGCCTCAATTGTCCAGCAAAGGCCGTTTAAATCATGCCTTACAAAGTACAAATGTGTGTAAATATTTGTGCAAGATAAGATCAGGCGAGTGGCAGAGCAATATTTCAAAGAGCCAAGCCAAGGGCAAACAACAATTTATATGTACTGCTCCAGAAAAATAAAATTAGGAAATGCAGCAATGTGTTTATGTTAGGGTAACGTTTGCTCCGGGGTGGGTTTCTGTCAGTGGATGTCCCACACATGGGAGAGGCAGTGGAAATACGAGGGCAAGGCATGAGAAGAGATTTATCTGAAGAGCAGTCCTGGATCTCCTGAGGGACTCCTAATCAACCAGCCACAGGACATCAAAAGGCTTTCAGGGAAGGTTGGTGGATCTGTCAGATTGACATACACAGGCACAGGCAGGCGGTTGCTAAGCTGTATTTTATTCAGAGCAAACACTCAGTGAGCATGAGATAATCTGAGATAATCAATCTTTCTTTATTCAGAAGACAGTGTGTTATCTAAAGTAGCTGCAATGCTCTCTGGCAAGGATACATTTGAGATTTTCTCCTTTTAAATGAATGTTTTTCATTAATACTTATAGCCCAGAGTCACAACCCTGAGGGCACCACCAAAAACCATCCTGAACTGGAGGTTCAGAGGTGCTGTCCCACCCTGCCTCCCTCAGCAGGCAGACGCTGCTCCTGCTGTCCCAGGAAAACAAAAGCAGCATCTACTCACAGAGGAGACAGAAGAAAATCTGCACAGTTTATAGGTGGGAAGTATACACTACCAGTCTCTCAAATGGTTTAGTCCAGAGAAGGGAGAGCAACTCCCAGCTTTTCATAAAACCCCCTGGGATGACCGCACTGCAGTATCGGGTGACAATGAAAATCAGTACACCATTTTCATCAAGACTTTGTGCACCTCAGTTGCATTCTGTATCACAAACCAGATTCTCTCCATCCCTTAATTGCTCTTACACTTTAACTACAGAAGTCAATGGAGCTGCTTCTGCCACAGCCACCTACCTCTTCACACAGGGAGCCAAACCCTCTGACCCTTCCCATCACCTGCAATCACAGTGCAATGATTTGAGCTTTCATTTGTAGCCATCAAGTGTGAAAACATCAGGCTCCATGAGCTGGGCAAGGAATGAGAGAGTTGAGAGAGCCACTGTGCTCCAGCCACCAACAGCTGCCTCCTTCCCTCCCTCCTTCCCTCCCTCAACAGCCTCCTTTCTTTTTCCAGATGCTTTGCACTTCCCCCTTTCTTCTGCCAGGTGTTTTTAGCACACCAATGCTAAAAATTTCGGTGTGTCCTAGGATTCCAGCCTGCTTTTAACTAAACTGCCACAGATCTGTCTCCATGGAAGATGTTTCTTGCCAGAAATATTGTCTAATTTGCAAGCATTTTATGATTTTCTAAGAGTCATAAAATACAGTATTAGGAAACAAACGGGCAACGGAAAAGATCCCTTCAGGTAGCCAAAGTGACCATATAATTGATTTTTATGAACAGCATCTGAAGAAATGAGTCACAACCCATATGGCTGTTTTGGAATCCAGATATACATCGTGTTTTAAGCCTCTCAGAAGATTAATCCAAGTTTTTTCACATACAATCAATGGCCATTAGACGAGGACATGAATCATTACGGCTCCTCAGGCTGAGCACACGTTTGAAGGGTGAAGGCTTCACACATTCTCGCTCTATAAATACCCATCCAAGGTTGTCCAGAGATGGCAGAAAGTAAAAAGGTATCACAGAACAAACTGCAGACTCATTACTGAGCCGGGGCCTCCTCCCTGCGATGGGTGTAAATGTTATTAGCTTAGGACATGGTTCAAACTCCAGCTGAAGTCAGATGGAAAAACTTTACCTCTAAGTCAGGCTGTGTATCCTCTTTCTCCATGGCTTTAACCATTTTCTCATAGCTTGGCCCCAGCCGGTGATGAGGTTGGGTTACAAGTTTGCTCACTCAGCTGTGATGCTACACAAATAACACCCACACAGTTCACATGTGCACATTTCCCATGCACATCTGGGCTGTCCAGAGGTGCAGAAACATCCCTACTGTGGGCCCACATTTGCAGAACCACACACACCTCACAAGCAAGACACCAGCTTCACTCCTGGGTGCCTCGTGCAGCTCCTCCATCTCAGCCCACATTCCCTTCTTCAGTGCCAGAAGATTCACATTCATCCAGGGCTGACACAGGAATGCATGCTGCATCTTCTGAAAGATGCTGAGAGCCCCGTTTGCAATGGCTCCAGACTTTTGCCTTCCAACTGACCCAGCAGCAGCGTGAGAATTTTATTTACAATGACAGTGGATGCAACAAGTACAACTGGGCAACTCTGAAAACATGATTGTTAAATTAAATCACTTCACATTCCAGCCCCAGGTGCTGGTCCACAATAGCCTTCCTCATGATAGGCAGCACTGGAAGATTGATGTGTCACACATTGTGCCAGTTTTCAAGGACTCCCAGAGACAAATGTGTCTCCCAGTACAAAACAGCTCTCTTGTTCCCATGGAAATATTAGCCAAATAAATATTTTGCAAGTTCATTTGCTGCAGAAGAAATAAGTCAGGGCTTATGCACAGTGCTGCAAGCACAGCACCTCCAGTGCATTCCCTTCATCCATCAGGCTTCCATGCAGCCATCACAACTGCCCAGGAACACCTGAGATGTTTGGCCTAAATTGCACATTTTTACCTTTGACAGACTTTTAGATCCAGGAGGGAATGTTTATGGTCCCATCCAGCTCCCTGTGAAACACAAACCAAACAGTCTCAGCTGATAATTTCTGCATCAAGCCCTGTGGCTTCCACTTGAGCTGGCACCAGACGCATTCCTGACGTGCCACAGCTCCTCTGTTATGTACCTTACAGTTCCTGTGTTCCTCCAGGTACAGCCAAGGGGAAAAGGGACCTGCAGCCCCTCTTGCTGCCTTTTTGCCCTGATAAATGAGGAAACCAACTGGGTGCCAGCAGTATTTTTAAAAGCTGTCTGGTCTTGGAGGCGAGTGAAGCCTCTGCATTCCTTGGGAACCGACGATGGGGTGGTGGAGAATAGAGCAGGGTCCATAATCTGTTACACAGGTTTCACTCCACAACACCAGCACACATTCAAATCCCGCTCTGAAGGGAAGCTGAAGGATTAACATTGGCTCCCAGACCACTCCTGCTGTAACAAAACCCCTGCCTGCAGCTTGACAGAGGCACTAACGGGGTCTTTGATGACGACTGCCAAGGGAAGGCTCCAAGACGGAGGAAAATTTTGAGGTTAGAATTTGAAAGGCAGTCAATCTTATCCTCATATTCGTGTTACAGCACATGATAAACTATTCCAGAGGGAATTCTTACCAGGATGCTAAAAGAAATTTTATGAAGAACTAGAATCATTCATCCAAAATGAGCATGAAAGAGTGACATGTTACCTGGGAGGAAACAAAGAAAGGTAATATTTTGCCCTCAATTTTATTGTGCTTCTAAGGCAGTTCAGTCAGATAAAATTTGGAAAGACATCTGAAGATGAAAAGGCCTGTACAAAAAAACAGATCCACAGGATCATAACTTAAGGAAATATTATGCCAGTTGTAGCAAAAGTAGAAGTTTTCATATTGAAGTTATTTCATATTATTATGAAAGATACCAAGACTAGCATTCTTCCACCAGCAGATTTCCCAGATTTCCCACCCACATAGAGTCTGAAATCTCTCTATAAGGAGTTGTTCCCTACTTCATCGATCAAAGCAACCGTCCCCATGCTGGCAGCCCAGCTAGAAACAGGGCTGACATGCACTTTTGCATCTTTAGGCTTGACTTCAGAAGATATGCAAGTCTTTCTGAGCACATGGAGGATGATTTTACTCCTTGAATGTAAGGGGGCATCTGTCTGGTTGGTTGCCCAGTTATCAGAAAAGATTAAATCATCTCTGCAACATGGGTCAGTGCTGATGTGGGGCTGGGGGGATCTGTCCCCTCTGGTGAAACAGGAATCTCTGTGGTGCCAAAGACCCATGAGAACACAGCCGAACCCAGGCTCATGGCCTTGGGAATGCTCCCATGCCAAGAGCAACAGTAAATAACCTGCTCTCCAGCAAGAAGCACGAGCATTTCCAAGCTTAGCTGGGGCCTCTTCCTTTTTTTTCCTTTGTTCCTTTCTTTTTTCTTTTTTTTTTTTTTTTTTTTTTTTTTTTGCCTGAGAAAAGTCAAAACACTCTGGGATACCTTGAAAATACAGAACAGCAAGTGCTGCTGAAGGGGATATTTGCAAGGAGCCCTGCCATGACCTCAGCTTTTAAATCATTTCAATCAGAACAATTCAGAAGTCATGCCAATATCAAATTATCCCCATGCAACACAAGAAAGGAAGCTAATCCCCACTCCTTGATGATAATTGGCACAATGAGAAACACCTTTCTGACACGATTTAGCTCAGAGCCAAAACGCAGGCTGTCTCAGGAGAAAACCTCTTCCAAGGAGCAGATGATGACAAAGTCTTGAGTGGTGCCTTGCCCCACGCCAGAGGTGTTCAACGAAACAAAACACCTGGCCTTCCTGGCTCATCTCTGCAGCTGGCCACCAGCCATGGCTCACCTCCCCGTGGTTTTGGATACAGGGAGGAATTCCTTCTCCTTTCCAGTGGCCAGACATACTTGATTTTCCAGCTATTCCATGGAGGAAATCATCCCCCAGGTGATTATGTGCTATGAGGGTCCGCGCAGTGACTCAGCCCTTGGGGCTTTTAGTGGAGCCGACTTCACAGGAAGATTTTTAGGTGGGGGGGAGGGATAATTCTTAATTAACGTGACAGGGAATAGATGTGGTGGTGAAACTCCAGGCAGATGGAGGTTTTACTCCCAGGTGACTTTCCATGCACCTACCCTCATGCCCAGGCCTGAACTGGCCCTTTTTAAGGGAAAAGAAATAACATTTTCCATGTAATTCAGAGGGCTGGACTGAAGTTTTGTCACTGGCACCCACAAGATGACAGGTGGAGGTTTCAGCCAGAGTGCTGCCAAGGAATACTGGAGAGAGGATTACAACAAAACTGAACCACCTCAACCTCAAAATCTCATTTCTGCAGTTTCTCAGATGGTTTGAGTCTGGGAATCCAGAGCTCCTTCAGCACCAGCCCTTTCCAGCCATGCCCCAAGGTATGGGGCAGGGAACGATGCATTTCCACTCTGGTGACTTGATCACCTCTAACCCATTAAACTGGTAAAGAACAGCAGGACCAGAGGATTAAAAAGGTCCTGGCAAGATCTGGGAATGCTTTTTTCATGTGCAAAAAGCCCCAGGTGCTGATGCAACCCACCATACATGTCACCTGTTCCCAAAGGCAGAGAAAGGGGTGCATCTTTAGCCCTGCTTTCGCAGCATAAGCAATGAGCAGGGGGCACTGGCACCGAAATTTAGAAAACAACCCCCCAAACTTAACTGGTTTCTGTTCAGAACCAGCTCTCCTCTGGGAGAGATAAGATGAGAAAGGGCAAATCACTTGTGACAGATGACAAGGTTGGTGGGGAATGCACTAATGGGAAGCACACACATCCCAGGAGGATGAAGGAAGTATAAAACCTTATATAAAAAAAACAACTGCATGTCTCATTGGGCTGCTCACTGTGGCTCCTTTTACAAAAGATATATTCATTTAAAGGCAAATCTTGATTTCTGCCATGAGCCCAGTATTACACCAGTGACGTGAATTGGCATTAAAGGTACAGTAAGTCTGTGCACACACACATGTAGATTGGACCCAGATTTATACAGCCTGGAGAAGAGAAGGCTCCAGCGAGACCTTAGAACCTTTTCCAGTGCCTAAAGGGGCTCCAGGAGAGCTGGAGAAGGACTTGGACAAGGGCACAGAGTGACAGGGCAAGGGGGAATGGATTCACACTGACAAAGGGCAGGGTTAGATGGGATATTGGGGAAAAATTCTGCCCTGTGAGGGTGGTGAGGCCCTGGCCTCTGAGGTTCCCAGAGAAGCTGTGGCTGCACTATCCCTGGAAGTGTCCAAGGCCAGATTGGATGGGGCTTGGAGCAACCTGGGATAGTGGAAGGTGTCCATGCCCATGGCAGGGGGTAGAACTGGATGATCTTTAAGGTTCCTTCCAACCCAAACCATTCTGTATTTATTGTTTGTATCTTGTGACATAAATACCCCCAGCACCAGCTCCCAGGATGTGCAGGCATCCCAGCAGGCTGTGAGATACAAAAATCTATCAAGGAATGCTGCATGGAGAAAATTGCATTCCAGTCCTTAAGTCCTTTAAAGGACTGATTTGATTTCCGAGATGCAGCCCACTGCTTTCTAACAGCACATGCTGCTTTTATGAGATGGTTCAGAGGAAAACACCCAGAACACTTATCAGCCGAAACCACAGGTAGCACACAGGGAAGCAGAGTAAGGGAATAACATGTTTTCCACAGGCAGCCGTGCCCCATGCACACATGGAAAACCCAGGGGACAGTTAACCCTGAGTGCAGCTGTTGGGTTTAGTACCACAGACCCACAGAAAGATTTATCTCCAACTCTCAAACAGGCAGGAGTTTGGTAGGGATTCAAGGAAAACAGCAGTGGATCCCTTTTCATTTAGCATCCTGAGGAAGTCTGGGAAGAGGATAAGTTTTAGCATGAAAAAGCCACAGGTAGGAGCTGCTAATTTCTTGAATGAAGCTCAGACCACGGGAGGTCAGTAGCAAACCTTGCCTGTCACCCCCTCCATAACACGTGCAAACCAGCTCAGAGTGCTCAGGAATCCTGGGACACCAGAACCAAAGGGATTTTGTGTCATTGGAGTCAGGAAGTGATGGAACCACCTTCCACTCTGGGAACTGGAGTTAAGAGGACATAAACAGCTTTTAAGATGAGTCTTGAACAATTTATGAAAAAAGATCCAAGATACAGAGAATATCCACATCTTCCAGCAGAACAGGACACGGACCCACCACATCCCTCAATCCAAACATTTGTGCTACTCACAGCAAAACATTTTTTGGGTTAGATATTTGCTGGACCAGCTGCAAACTGTCATCCTAAACAATTTTCTGCGATCCCAGCTATAACATGTTGCTCATTTTCATTACATCCCAGTTTTCCATCTCTGGGTGTGCCTTACCACGGTGAAATCTGACTCTGCCACTTAATTAATACCATAACTGCAGACTGTAGCTGCCTGCCCTGTGCCGAGCACCATCCCCACACTCCGAGGTATTTGTTGCTGCGACAAGGGAATACAAAGCTTTACACGCAGGAGATGGAAAAGGTTAAAGTCAATATTTTGGCTGGTGGAAATATTTATGGAAAGAACCCGTGAATTAGTGAGCTGTATTCATTCCACTGACATTTCCTAACTGCGTTAACCTTTTATATTTCTTGTGGTTGGCTCCTGTTTAATATGTTCTAATTATATGAGAACCAGGAAGCAAATGAACGGCTGAGATGAAAGTTAAACAACAGCCGTAAATATTGCAGGACAGATTCTCAGCACTGAGCCTTTGGATTTAAGCTTCTGAGTTCAATGCCGAGCAGATGAGACACATAAGGCCATCAGACACATGTGCAGAGCTCAGAATTTCTTGCCCACTCACTCATTTGAGGGCAGAACTTGTCCCTTTGATGGCACCGTGCTGATGTTTCATTGCGCATGGAGAGAAGCTCATCAGTTCATTCGAAGAGGGTTCACAAAGGACAAATAACTTCTGCAAAAATCACCATTTCCTCTGGCCTTCCTACCATGAGAAAGGCAGGAAAGGAAAAAAGGGATTCAAGATGCTTCAGTAGTGATTCTCTCAGAGGCTTCAGCCAACCCTCTGCACTGATCAGGTAAAACTGGACACGTTGATTGCAGTGACAGCAATTCCACCTCACACACGAGCAGAGATTCACCAGCACAGCAATATCTGTTACAAAACACACAGGATCAGAGCAACTTTCTCCCAGCAGAACCTGACATCACAGGCAAACACAGACATTTGCAAAGCTCAGCTCCACAAGGGGAAGATGTTAACAATTTGTCCCAGCTCCATCCCAGTGGCACGGAAATGCCAGATGGTCACTCTGCTGCTCACCACCTCAGAAGGGCATGGAGGAGGTTCCTGTGTTGTCCCTTTTAACAGAATACAGCTGAAGCTAGTGACCAAGGGAGCACCATCCATTTGCTGACACGGCCACAAACTCACACAGTTAAAGCTGGCCAGAGATGCTGACCTGTGGAGCAATTGCACCTCTGCTGGAGAATTATTTCAGAGGGAGATATTCGACCATCACCTCTGCTTTGGGGGTTATGAATGGCACCACCAGCTCCACCAGCACATGGCCAGGGTGCTCTCAGTCTGCAGTGCTGACCCCACTGCCATCCACACCTGCATGTCAGCTTCCTTTGACCACCGTGGGATAGATTGGCTCTGATGGGATTAAATGTTCTACTTTTCATCAACCAGCCTCCTGCCTCCTCACAGACAAAGCAACAAGGAAAAAGGGCATCATCTTTCATTTCTTCAGCCTGTGTAATATCCTCCCATCTCCTTGCTCCCTTCTCTGTCCATGGTCCATAGGATTGCTCAATATTCCTAATTGTTGTCTTGTATCACAGCTTCCGATATGATGCAGCATCAAAGGGACTCATGCATGTGGTTACAATTAAATCCATGCTTAAACACTTTGCTGAACCCAGGCATTCATTGAACGGCAGTTGTTTCTGAGGTATGGACCATCTTTCCCCATAAGATGCCTCACACAGACAGCTTGACCCCAGTTGGCCTTACCTACCCCACTAAAATAAAAATAAATACCTGGGAGTAATAATAAATGGTGTCAGCCTGGTAAAAATTTATTTCTTTTGTGTTTCCAAGAATGGTACACAATCTTCAAGGAAGGATGTTGCTGTCTCCTACCATCAACAATGCCAAAAATAAACAGAAATTAAGTTAAAGAGTCACGTTTCAAGAGGTACAAATTCAACCACAGCAAATATTTTGAGTGGATGCCATATAGTTTAGACTCCAACGTGTTTCCTTATGGTCTATCTACTTCCTCTAAAAATATCAACTATAATCACTCCAGCTAAGCCTAACAGAATAGCAATTCAAAAAACATCTCCATTCTGCTGTTGCTTACAGGGCAAAAGGAATCCTAGTAGGTCTGTAAGGGATTTTTGAGAGCAAATCTCTTGGCTGATCTGTTAAAAATCCCAGTGTTTGTCTTGCACAGTGCTAGCAAAATCTGTTCACAACCTAGACAGTCTCTGCTTTATTTTCAATAACTCTGATTCCCTCCACATGCACTTAAAAAAAAAATTAAAAAATGTTATTTGATACAGTGATCCTCAGTATTTTTTGTACATCTGGGAAAGCCTCTGCCTCTCATCACAGTTTGCCTGTTTGTAAAGCTGGTGTCATTAGAGACTTGAAAGGCTTAATGCTTTAACACACCTTGGGATAAATAGTGTTACACTAGCACAGGTGCAAATAGCTCTCTAATTATTATTAATTTAATAACACAGTGCTGCTGGCATACGCTAATTGGATCCATGTTGTCCTATAAGAGGGGAACAACACCAGAAATTTCCACAGCTGTCAGCTGCCGTCTTCTCCCAATTGCTATGGAAAGCAAACAAACCATGAAGGCAATTCATAATTATTACAAACACTCTCTAACCTAAACCACGTTGACATTTCTAAATCTGCTCTTGCCTGTGGTGTCAGAAAGGGATCAGAGCCAGCTGAAGAAGGACAACCAGCTATCAGATAATTTGAGGGCCAAGCAATCAATTTGGTTTTAACAAGCTCTTTTAGCATGTAGGAAGTGCTTCCCCCTTCGTTCTGACCAACCCATCCCACCTCTCCCTCCATCATGTGCATCCTAACATAAGACATTTGACTTCCAGTGGTTTCTGGACTTTTCCTGCTAGGTTAGTGCTGCCCTGTTTGGAAAAGGCTTTGCTGTTACTATCCATTGGGATTCCTTCCCCCCAGCTAAAATAAAGGAAGGAGAGCTGCAGTTTCCCCTGCCTGCTGCTGAGTCTCTCTGGGTTTTTCTCATAAATTCATTCCAAGAACATGGCTTAAGCTCTTAAGTGATATTCAAAGCCCTCAGCATGAGGTTTATGGCTTTCAACGTCTGCTGAGAATATAGTTATAACTGACAAGTTCTGAGGCAGGTATTTGGATGCTTTTCCACAGATACATCCCTATAAAACAGATCTCAACTCTGTCATTGACCAAGACTTAATTTAAAGTGGTTTAGTAGAAGCAGCTGACAGATGAAAAATAAAAAAAAAAAAGGTCTTCATGCAGAGAAAAGCCTACAGGGCTGACTCTGCAGCTGAATGCCTCTCTGGCAGAACCAGGACTCTCTGACTCTCCTTTGAACTGTGTATCACTCACTGATTTTGACTTTTTAAATTTAAATTGCCAGTTCTACCACAAAAGAGAGGAAATCCCTGTTTGCTATTTCTCTTCTATTATGGTTTCATTTAGATTTCATTACAATAATTTGGGTTTTGATTTGAGGCACTTCCTGAATGAATTCTTTGTCTTCTGTGAAAGCCCCCAGAGCTCAGTCAGGGCTGAGGAGCTCAGGGTGTGGGCATCAAGAGGCTTTCCCAGGGGACCCACATCCCCCTGCATGTTGCATCCTGGATGGATAAACCTGGCTTGTGCAGGGGGATGCAGAGAGAGGAGGCTGCCAGGGTCAACCTGTGCCAGTCTCAAAACTGGGGTGACCCTATTTGTCATCCCCATCCAAGGGCACTACAGAGGACTCCTCAAATTCAGCAGCATGAGAGGGAGGACAGGACCCAGAGCAATGTGTCTCAAGAGAAATCAAGTCCAAGCAAGGACTGATGTTTACTCATAAATTCCCAACCCTCCCTTCTGCAGAGAAAAAAAATGACCTGCAAAATTAACCCAAGCTCACCTAGAACCTTTTTTGGCTAAAGTGTAAGTCTAAACCCCAGGTAGTGCACCCTGATTTACAGCAAGATATTCATAATCTTCAAGCCATTGTTGAATTTGGGTGACAGCAAGGGTCATAGAATGGTTTGGGTTGGAGAGGACCTTAAAAATCATCTCATTCCACCCCCCTGCCATGAGCAGACACACCTTCCACTAGGTCAAGTCGCTCAGAGCTCCATCCAGCCCAGCTTTTTAGATGCAGTAAATCATTCCACAGTCAGACACACTTTGTACCGAGGTGCTCTGAGAAATGCTGAGAAGCACCAGAGCCCTTTTGCATGGGGAGCAATGCAACCTCCCAGCCTTGAAGAGTTGATGGTTTCATCAGCCGGGAATGCCAGCCTGGATGTCATTGAGGCAAACATTCACTGGAGTCAGGGCAAAAGTTTATTGGCATTTTCCAATCAGCAGAGTACCCTTACATCTCCTGCACACCACCAAGCATGCACACTGAAAAGCAAAATCAACTGCCTCGTTCAAAACTCTCCTTTCCTTTACAGTGCACTGGGAAGTTTGAAACATCATGCTCAAGACCTCCCATGAGTGTGAGGTATGCTGAGAAAGACCATTTCTTCCTCACAGGCTGGTTTGCACTTTGAACCGAAAACAAAATGTAACAACCTTTACCTAGGAAATCGGATATGGACACTCTGCTCACACATTTACTGGGTCTCCACACGAGCACACAAGCTTGACTTTCCAGCCAAGACCAGGTGGGAAAGTCCTGCTCTTAAAACACTAACAGGAAGCTGTGGGGTCATTCAACATCCCTACCCTCAAATAAAAGCTCCTCTTCCACTGACATGTAGCTGAGGGATCTTGCTTGTCTTTCCCAAACCACAAAACTGGCCTGGATGTTAATTGGAAATGGAAAAGGTACCCAAATGTGACGACAGTCTATTAAAAAATAAAATAACCTAATGTAGTAAACTCTTTCTGAGTACAAGAACCGCATGGTATAAACACTGTGGGCAGTCATAAACCTTCAGTTGGTTTTAACAGCTTTTCTTCCAGCCTGGTTTACCCTCAGCAAAGGGGTTTTCTTAGTTCATTATGATTACAGTGAAACATCTTTCTTTAACATTTCCAAAATGAAAAAAAAATTAAATGTATCTTAGTATCTTTTGATATTCTTTCAAAAACTCTCCTTACCCAAGGTGATGTGGTGCCTTTGGGACCCCAAAAATCTTCCCCTCCAGCCTTTGCATGAGCCAGGGCTCATCTCCAGCACTGTGCCAGATGCTGTCCTGCATCCCAGGAAATAAGGTGAGAAACAGCTGAAGCCATCACTCCCACAAGCCTGGAGGCAGCAGGCAGTGCCTCTAGAGCAAGTCTGGGGAGGAGAAGGTGATATTCCTGAACAAAACTTGTGTCAGAACTGTATGTCCTGCCTCAACGTTGATTTTTCTTTACCTGCCATAGGGTGGAGTCAAAAATTCACACCATAAAGAAATGTTGTTGAGCTTTTAACCCTGGTTTCAAAATTAGCATCAAACAAAGTTCAGCCACAGTTTGTTGGACTGAAGGATTTAGATCTTCTGTTCAATATGGGAATATTTATACCTGGAACGTAACTGGTAGAGAAGAGCTCCTTCATTTCAGTGTTGCACATCACCTGCTCATAGTGGGCCAAACAATCCTTCTTAAATCAAAATATGGCAGGAGTAAAAGGGAGAGAAATGATGCTGAGCAATATTCTCCTGTCAGGGACAGATCGTTTTGGGGTAAGATAATTAATCAGGCCCTGTCTAAATGGCTTCTGTCTTAAAGGGCTTCCTTCTCCTCCTGGCATATTCTCAGTGGGTCAGAAATGCCAGTGCAATATTATCATTCTGTCTTTGCATTTGAAATATCGTGTTGATGAAACAGACCTTTATTGAACTTCAAAGGCCCATAATTATATATCCTCTCCTTGAGCTTTGATATTTTAATATTCAGCTGGTGAAATTATTATCTATTCCAGCCACAAAGCGTTTATTTATTTTGCTAGCTTTATCTCTGTTATTTCTGTGGTGGCAAGAGGCTGAGGAAGAAGCCCCCCTGCTTATTGGCAGCAGCAGAAAGTGGGAATTGAATGTACCAGGACTTTTATCTCCAGCAGCTGAAGAACGAAGCGTTTGAACTCCTCCTCGAGCCCTCAGAAACCTCTCCCCACAGCCAGTTCCTCTCATTTATGCTTTTCAAGAGCCAGCCAAATTTCTTTATATAGGTTTCCCTGTGCCATGAGGGAGCACAGGAGTCAAGGAGACACCAGTCAGCACTAACGATGGCATGAATTTTTCATCTGAAAGAGGCACTCTGTTTTTTTGGAAGCAGCAAAAAGAAATTTTTGCCTCACCAAGGTGGAAGAACGTGCAACAGGGGCAAAAATATTTTATGTATACATAATATTTTATGTATACATGCAGCCCAAACATAAATACACACAGGTAGAGCAGAGCCCTTGCTGGCTGACAAAACAAGGTCGTGTTTCATGGCTCTGCATCCCTCCCTCACCAGAGAAAGCCCCTGTGAATATTCTGTGCCCTTCTCCTCGGGTGTCTCAGCAACAGGACTGAGCTGCAGAGTTCAGAGCAAAACCTGGATTTTCCAAGCTCAGCTCCCAGACCTGGCCCAAACCTCCAACAAAAGTAACTGAAAAGTGCACTTACATCACCAAGAGATTTCAAAATTTGGTAAACCCCCTGACGTTTTCAGAGATCTCTGCAGCTCATTGAGACAGAGCTGTAGCCAGGAGGTGCTGGGAATCACACCAAAATGATATCGAGACATTGCAGAGCCATTTCTAAGCTAAATCCCCTCAGATATGCCTGGATCTCTCTCCTGGTGAAAAAGGATGATGGTTGATCCTGTGCAGGCATCTCTCAGGAGTCCTCACAAGCCTTCCCATTCTCCACTGGGTCATTTCCAGACAATCTTGAAATCAAACCTGTGTTAGATGAGCCCAACATCAGCATATGGCTTTCATCAGGTGATTCCATGCTCTTCAGGAACGTGGCTTAATTGCCCTTCACAGCAGCCCCTGATGGGATTCAGCAGCTTTTGCTCTGCCTTGATGAGCTGGAAACTGAAAAAAAGGGTCTCTGTCACCTTTCCAAACTTGCAATGCGAAACAGCAGAAGTGATAGAATGCCATTGAGAGGCCTGAGCTCCTTGTCTCACATTTCCTGGGACAGGCTTCCCAAAATCCAGCTCCATTAAGAAAGTATTTCCCCACAAGGGAGACAGGAAAAGCTGGCCAGTTGGAGTAGGACATTAACATCAAGATGTTCCATAAAATTGCAATCCTTCCCTTAAAAAAAAAAAAAATTAAAAAATGAAGTGATGGATGCTTACCATGGGTTTTCCCAGCATTTAAGCTGAAGAAGTTCTTGTGCAATATATGGGATGGGTGTCCAGGCCAGAAACGCTTCTTCTTCAGCCCTGGGAGTCCAACCTGATGACAAGGGGGGGCTGTTGAGGAAGAGGTTGGAAGGCTCTGGAAGAGGTGCAGGTTTCCCACATCCAGCCTCACACTGGCTCTGCGTGTGGCTGTGTTTGCTGCCTCTGGACATCTCCTGAGAGGATTCAAACCTGCACCAGGTTGAGCACTTGGTGAATGTGGGCATGTCCCCTTCCTACAGAGCTGTGCCATCCTGCCCACACAGGGAACCTTCCAGAAGCAGAGGCAAACAACCAGAAGCTGCTCCCTGAGCAGCAGACAGGGCTCATGGTGCGCAGCCCAGTGACAAGAGGCATCCAAGTCCAGCCTGTTTAATTCCCCAAACCTCAGCCTTCCACCTCCAAACCCCCCTCAAGCACCTCATTTTTCTTTTGCCATAATTCACCCAGCATTTCCCAGCCACTGGGGAGTAGATTCCTGGTCAGCTGCAGGAGCCTGCTGTCTCTTTCCAGGATTAAGTTGTTTATTTTCTTACATGGGCCTTTGGGAAAGCTATGATCCTGTTTATGCCACGGTCAGTGTTACCATAGTCCAGAAACTTTAATGCCTAGGGAAAAAAAAAAAAAAAAGAAAAAAAAAAAAAGGCACAATCTGGGAGAATGGAGACATTATTGCAGCTGAGAGGTGACCAGGAGCCAAAGCTCCTCTTCATTGAGCAATGGTTTGGTTCTCCAGCTCACAGAGATGCTCAGCACAGGAAAGGCAAAAAGTCCTCTTAAAGCCAAATTGGGTAATTACATATTCACCAGGAATTTGGGAAGAAGGAACAGGCGGAACCTCATAGGGCATATTCTTTTTTTGCCAATGAAAGAACTTGGTTTTTAGCAGTACTACAAAATCTGGGGGGCTTTATTTGCGAATTTTCATACAAAAATGACTTTGTGTTCGGAAACGTTAACGCCTGAATTTCAGCCTCTGAAAAGATGCAAAGGAAATGGAAATCTAAACGAGTAGCATATGCCATCCCCTTGGCTCCACCAAGGAAAATATTTGGCTTCCACTTACAGCTACCCCAATCAAAAAGAAGTTTGGGTTGCAGGAATGTAAGTCAAAGTGAATGTTAAATTTACATTAGACATTTGTTAATTAGCTAGCAAATGAATCATCTCCGTGGACTGGCATGGTCTACACAATTTTAAAGCAAACACGGTTGTGTCAAGTTTAACTGTTGCCCTGGATTTGACTAAGCAGAAACATTCCAAAATGGAATTATTAATAAGATTTTCTTGTATTATTAAAAACACCATGATTAAAATACCATGGTGGATATTTACAGGCAGGGAAATAGAAGGGAGAGACTCAGTAGGTGTTTATTAAATCCATTTCCACATATACCTCCAGCCACAGCGTGCTCTCCCTTCCCCAGAAAGCAAAAACCCTCTTTTACCTGGCATTTATCCCTGTGGGTGCCTCTGATTATTGCAGCCTGGTCAGCATGATTTGTTGGCTTAATCAATATTCAGGTTAAACACTAATTTCTTTTAGCAGGAAGGAACTCTGTCACCCTTCTCGGTGTGTCAGGCGAGAACATTAAGGGACCAAAATATTTTCCTGGAATGTTTAAGAAACATTTCTGAGGCTGTGCCTCGGTGGGGACTGGAATAATGCTTAGAGCTGCTGGGCTGGTAGCACACACAAATCTTGGCCACTCAGTCTTCCTCTTCCTCCTGAAGCTGCTGACACCTCAGAAATGGCTTTGGTAGGTGTAGGATTTAAGGAACCTCTGTGGCTTCAGTTCCTGATCCCACACTGCTTCTGTGCTGGGTTTTCCCCCAGCAGACAGCCAAACAACCCAAATAAAGCTATCAGGGATCTGGCTTTTCTATTGACACTGGGACCCTGGTAAACTCTCCTGTACACCAACATCTGAGACTCAAGTGCCCCAAGACCTTCAGAAAAGGATATCACTTTTTTTCTTTTTTTTTTTTTTTTCTTCACTTCCTTTGAGCTTAGGCCAAAAGCCAAAGTCATAAATGGAAACAGTTATTCTGGGCTCAATATCACCTTTTGTGCAATGACAAAAATAATGTGTTGTTGAACTGTTTGGCACAGCTGCCCCAGCATGTGACAAGAAGCTAATTGCTTTTGAAGCCAAATCCACTCGAGAAAACAATAATCCAACTTATAGCAACTCATATTTTGCCAGTTTTTCTGCTCCAAACTCATATTCTCTTCTGTTTTTCCTCTCTCTCGTGACATCTTTTCCTTCTTTTTTCAAGCACTCGTGCACAGTTTGCAGCTGAACTTGCAGACAGTCTCTGCTGCCCCTCTCTCAGCCTTGCTCAACCCATGATAACCAAATCTGTCCCGCAGAGCTGAGCTCTTTTTCCACCATCACACACTACATTAATTCACTCAACACATTTGTTTGCAGCTGTCTTCCATCACCAGCCCCACACCCAGCTGGCTCCTCATAGCAGAGGGAGAACTTAACTTTCCACTAATGAAGGTATAAAGCAGGTAATTTTTTTTTTTTTTTTTTTTGTCCTTTGGTCCCCCCTCCCAGAAAATTTTGCTTTGTTTTACTGGGAAAACAAGAAGTGCAATAAAATGGTTGAGCTGCTGGTTTTGGTCATAAGGTGGGTGAGCAAGTCTGAGCCTCTTCAGGGAAGGAGCAGATTTCAGATTTTTAAGCAAGTTTAGCCAAATCAAACAGTGTGTTCATAACACAAGCTGGTCATTCCTGCAGATGTGTGGTTCTTCTAGGGAAGGCACAGCTATGGATTTACTAGGAATTATCATGTGGCTTCTTCTATTGCTTCCCCCAAACTATTCCCTTGTTTGCTTTCACATACAAATGCTAAAGAAAAACAAAAACAACATCAACCACCAAAAAACAAACCCAAACAAAACCCCAACAAATGAACAATTAACAAAATCTTGGGCTTGGAGGTTTTCAAAAAGATTTGCTTTAAGTGATTTCTCCAAATCTGAGGCTCCAAACACAGCATGGGGTTTTTTTTGTGCCATGAAATTTGCTTTGCACCTGATATTTGGGAGGCATATTCCTTTTTTCTCCCTCACTCTTCAGCTCTTAGTTCTAATGTCAAACACAGGCAGTAGCTTTGAAGCTTTTTCCAAATGAAAACGCCAGAAGAGTCCTGGTTTTCCAGCCAGCCTGCCAACTCCAGCAATCATTAATTTTATGTGCTAATTTTAAAGTTGATTAGTTTTGTGTCTCTGACTTCAAAGGCAAATCCAGTGTAAGACCTGAGATCTACTTTAAAAAGGTAGAAATAGTTTTGTAAAAATGTCTTTCTTGCAAAAAATTCCAGTATTTTTATTTCAAGGAACACAAGTTTCCTTCCTATAGCCTGAATGCATGTTGCTGAAGATCTCCATACCAAATATTTGGTTTATTCCAAAGAAGTCTTAACAAAATTTAGAAGGGTTAAATAAATCAGACTGAAAGTGTTTTCATTTGTTCCACTGGTGGCACTGTGGATGTTGTTAGTGAAGTATGCGTGTAACATATGTGCAGAGCAATTATGCTTTGCAGTTACAAAACACTATTCATTAGATTAAATAAAATGACAGAGATTTTGGTCTGGTCCTGCCTTCAGTTATTACAGTTACTTGACTGGAGTACAATTTTGACTATTTTCCCAGCTCATCAGCACATTAAAACCAGCTGTGGCTCTCAATAAATTGTTTCAGCAGAACCCACTGAAAATATCCGTATTTTCCTTCCTCCCAGCCCAACAAATGAAACTCAGGGGTCATTATGGTAATTTTAATTATGATTTGGTAGGGATGGCCTTTACTGAAATCTGTAGTTCCATAAACAACATGCTTCTTCTGTCATATTAGATCTCTTTATTTCAATTGTAAAGTCACAAAACCATGTGCTTCCTATTTTAGCTCCTGGACCCCCTGCTAAATTTATACAAATGAAGGAGTGGTAGCACAGGGAGAGCAGCAGCCAGGAGTGTCCGGGGCCTTATTCCTGCTTGTGAAAAGATGCGCATTCATTCTGCAAACAACGAAAAGAGGAAAGAAAAGAAAATAATTTAAAAAATTGAAAAAAGAAATAGAAAAAAGAAGAAAACCAAAGCAGAACTCAACAAACTGGGAGCAAAGGCAGAGCCCCAGAGTGACAGAGGTTTGTAAATGTGTAACAACTGCCTGAGCCGCGAGCTCGTACACGGCTCCAAAGTGAAACCAGCTGCCAGCGCCTGGCTCGCGGCAGAAGCTCTGGGACACGTCACAAAAAAAGTTCCCCAGCGCTGCAAACAATTACCCTGGGCTCTTATTTGTTCCATTTTATCAGAGGCTCTGGGCTGGAGGAGACAAAAGAGGGGAGAAATTTGAAGGGAAATGAGAGCAAAATAGTTAAGAAGGGCTTCCCTTGGGATTGGTTTGGTCTCACTGGGGTTGTCCAAGCAGAGGTTCCCGTATCCCACTCCCAATCTCTCTGCTAGGGAAAATTCAAGTCCCTCCTAAATCTGCAGTAGCATTTAGGCTGTATTTTAACAGAGCCCTTGAGCAAGTGCCTAATTTTAAGCAGCTGATTTATTCTATTTACTGCAAGCTGAGTGTGCCAGTGGGCGATGCAAAATGTAGATAAACACTGATCTGACTTTACTCAATAATTCAAACAATTCAGTGCCCTTCATATAAAGACATCATTGTACCAGCTTGTTGTTTCTGCCACGTGTTTCAGCATCCTGTACACAACCAAGCAGCTAAAGAGCTGCTAGGAGAGGCCTTTCCTATTAGGGGAACACTGGAAAAACATATTGACAAACAATTGTTTTGAACAAATCCCAAGCATTCTCTTTGACAATGTGCATTGCATTTGTAAGACAAATTTTGGCTGAAAAAGGGGCATTTTGGCCAGGAATTAAGTATGGATATGGAAGAAAAGTTCATCTGGAAACCCGAGGAGCTGGGTTTGCACTGAGGAGCTCACACCATTGGCTTGACCTCGTCCTGATTCCACATAATTCCACACAAACACTCTAATTCTCCCATCACACACTGGAAGTTATATAATGAGGGAGACATTTGTGTCTGCCCCACCATGAAGTGTCACTTGTGATAATGAATTTCATGTTTGTCGCAGGAAGAGTTTATGGGACCAAATTTGAGTTTGGGAAATATCTCAAAATGTCAAATTTCTCGGGGGGCAAACAAGTTTGTGAAAATCAAAACCAGGGATGAACCAAAGTAGTGGAAATTCCAGCTGAAGTTGTTAGACTGGTTCCCTGCCTTTTGTTGACAGTCAGATTTTGGAAAAGAACAATTAGTGTAATAGGTTCTGGGAGGTACTGAGCCAGAAACTGGGAAAAAATGGAAACCAAGAGAAACAGCTGAAATATCTTCTCATTCTCATTTAGATTGTGGTTGGAGGAACTGAATGGCTGTTTTTTCTGGTCCACTTGTGTAATACTGAAAACTGTGGAGGGGAGGAATTGTCCCAAGTCGACCTTATGGAACAAAGGGGGAAAACTGTGGGACAAAGCGAAAAAGAGACAGAAAAAAAAGAAAGATTTTCTTTGGAGAACTGAGAAGCACGCAGCTTTTTCTGCTGAGATGAATCAATGGCTTTGCTCAGCCCAAAATTAGATTATATATTTTCTTTGCAGACTGTTTTTAGAGGGGAAGCAGGAAAGATACTCTTGGTTGTATTAGGAAAATTGAAGGATATTCCAGGAAAAAAAAAAAAAAAAAAACCAAACAAAAAGTTTGGATTGAAAAGCAGATTTTTTTTTCAGAGGATTTTTAAAGAGATATTTCAAATAAAAGTAAAAATTCAAACTCGTTGAAATTCAGCTGCTTTTTTTTTTTTTTTTTTTTTTTTTTTTTACAATTCTGTTTTCACAGGGTAAAAATGAAGGTATTTGATATCAATTTGCAAAACAACCAAATTAACCATAAATTAACCTTCACCTTTTATGAAGGGAAGAAAGGAGAAAGCACCATATCATGCTTGGGGCACAGGGTAGGGTCTGAGCCCCAGCACATCATGGCAGAGCCTCTGCCCAGATCTTTCCTGGAGCCAGGATCAGCCCCAAGGCTGAGACCCACTTCCACCTGCAAAGATGGGATCCAAGGTCTGTGCCAGCAGGAGCACAATGCCACCAGCCCAAGGCAGGAGAAAGTAACATCCATGGGAGCTGCAGGTGGTGAGAAACGTAGGATTTGCAGGGCAGGGATGAGATCTGAGTGAGATCAGCCACTGGATCCCTCCAAGAGCCAGGGGAGGAAAGGCAGACACAAACCCATTCCAGCAAGCCAGGTGCTGGTGCCACGAAGCCAAGCAATGACAACATCCACCTCTGAAAGCAAGGAGATTTGTTACCTGCTGTGTTGATGGATGCCTGCACTCCTATTTTGGGCACCCAGGCACATTTAAACTATAAAACCCTTCTACACCATCCTGGTTCCAAGAGTATTGCTCAAAAGTGTTTTGGGATTGGGCTTTATCCTTCTAGTATTGGTTTCCTGTAGGATAGGATTGTCCTGCTAAGGTGTCAGGTATGCAAAATAAATCAGAGTTTAATCTAGACTAGTTGTAATCAATGTTCTTGAGCACAGAATCTGGTCAAGAAGGACTCACAGTCTGAGTTCTTGATGCTCTCATCCCTTGGGAGCTCAGTTTAGCACCATCCCAAGTGTCCCTGTAGCCCCATGGAAAGACTGGGAGCACAGCAAACGGTTCCCCATCCCCACAACATTTCACCCAGAAGCCTTTTACAACATCCTCCAAGGTGATGCCCACGTACCCTGGACCCACACACCTGTACTTTATTGTAGGGCTAAGACTCTCCTGTGACTTGAGGGACTTTCATACACAGACCCCATGGGAGCTGGCAGCTTGGTGTCCAGCAGGTAAAGCGCCTATGAGCTTTATTCCAAAGGAAAACGGTGCTTAAATTCCCTTTTAAAAAAATGAACTTGCTTGAACAAGTTCCAAAAGTTCCATTGGTGCAAAAATTGAACAAACAGAAGGAGTAATTCACAGCACTGGTGTGGGCAGTGCAGGAAAAACCTTACAGGAGAGGGCAGAGTCCTCCCCTGTGCAGAAAACCCAGCTGGCTTCAAGGGCACTAAAAACATCCTTTGTGGCACGAGGAGAGGAATCCAGATCTAATCCTTTGCTCCTGACTAAAAGGCATTACATTATAACATGTTTTCAAATGGTGGTTCCCATGAGCTGCTAAAATTGTCCTGGATAACAGCCCTAGTGAGGATCCATAGGTGACACCAGGGACACAGCAGTGGGGCCACCCCTCCCTGCAGCTGCTGCTGTCCCTGATCCCAGCCTTGGGACACCTGTAACTTCAGCCCTCATTGCTTCAAAGAGGGACTTTTCACAGTGGACAAGAGCCAAACCAGGACCTTCCCAGCACTAACAAATGGGGAATTCAGCCCCTCTCTGGTTCTCACGGTGGGGTCAGACACAGCTGTGCTCAGCCCGGATCTTGGGCCAAGGGCTTTAAAGCTGTTTGGATACATTGGCCTTCCTGCATCTTTGAAAAGGTTGTCAAAGCATTCTGTAAAACAGCTGAAAAGATTTATTAAATTCGGCAGAAAGCTCCAGAATTTCAAACAGGGCTATTTCATGTGTATTAAATGGTTCTGTCACTGATTTTCCCTGCGCTCAGTCCCAGCTGAAGGCACCGAGGTCTAACCTGAGGAGATGCATTTACTGCCTGCACTGAAATCTCCCATCAAATCATCCACTGCTGGTTCAGTTGCACATTTATTTCTCCTTACATCCCTAAGACACAAACCCCAGCCAGCCACCCTGATTGCCCAGGGAAGTACACTCCTGGTATCCCTGCTGTCTTACGAGGTCATCACTTAATAACTTAATAGTGGCATCACCATCTGGTGAAGCCCAAACAGAGGCAAAGTCACTCAGGAATGATTTTCTTCTTTCATGTGAGGAGGGAGAGGCACAGAGCTGAGAAATCACAGGTGCCATCCAAAACTAAGCAGTGATGGTGGAGGAGGCAGGGAAGGGGTCCATGGGTTGAGGAATAAGGGCTGAGGGTTGTTCCCACTCCCTGCTCCAACACCCTGCCAGGAACAGCTGGTGCCGTGCCTGGGAACTTCCCCCTCTAAGCAGGTTCTCACCCCTTCTCCCCAGCTGTGCAGAGGGCCAGATATGGACCCCCAGCTGGTGCAGAACTGGATGTGCCAAGCCAGGAAATGTCCCAAATGCTTGGCTACACACTCCCCATTATATTTGCCCCACCTCAGGGCTGTGGGATCTCTGCCCTTTGGCAGGAAGCTGTGCTAAGGGGCTGGGAGCCACCAGCCTTCTCCAGCCACATGCACAGGAGATACATCCTTGCTCTGACCCTTAGAAGACCAAAAATCCAACGAGGCCAAAGACTGAAGGTGCAAAACGCATACACAGAGCTCCCCCTGCCCCAACAGAAACTGAAGGCAAATTCCTACAACTGCAAAACAGGGGAATCTAAGATGCACGGATAGCTTGAGAGCCAGGGTTATAAAACAAAATTAAGCATTAAATATTCTTAACAAAGGCAATCTGGGCTCGCTGTGTTCTGTTTTTGTTATGTTTTCCCCCTGTTTTATGCTGCTTTAACCTTCGGTTGTTGCTGTTGGAATCCTCTTTGCGCTGTTCCACTTGTCATTCTTCTTATTTTTATTAGAGACACTTTGGCAGAAGACTTATCAAAATGCGCTGAGCTTGTCAACAAACGTCATTAGCAACGAGTCGAGGCAGACAGTGTAAGCAGGGAAAGGGCATGGGAAAATATGCAATATAAAATAATTTTGTATCTCGAAGAAATGCAGCAGAATAATAATGGCAAAAGCCTCGCCGTAAATTATTTGTGCTGTTACAGGAGTAAATTCCCACTGTTAAGTGATTTCTAGCCAGGTTTCAAGGGATCAGATGCTCTTCTGGAAGAAAAAGGTGTAGCTTCCTTGAAATGAAGGGTCTGGCCACTCCATGCAATGTAATCTGGTTGAGACATTCTACACCCCACACTGGGTAACTTTAAAATCTCAAATGACACATTAAGGACTAGGTCTCGTCCTCTGGAAATCAAAATCAGTCCACTGGCAGAAGTGCAGCTGTACCAACCTATGCCAGAACCATGCTTTCTTCTGTGCTAATATTACACCCTGCTACATCCAAGACACCCACACATCCAGCACCGTGCTGGGGTTCAATCTCAACATGCCAAGCTGGCTAAAAATCTGCCCTGCTCTCAATCCCCTGCTTTGAAGTTCCCTCAAAGACATTCGCTTACTTAAGCACATGCAAGAGAAGGTGAAGCCTGACCCCACCATCCACGGGTGGTGTCCACTTTCATAAGGGTATGAGAAGAAAAAATAAATCACTGCAAAATGAACGTAAGCGAAGCCGTACGTTGTGCTTACCCGAATTAGTCCTGGGGTTATGCTGCAGGTTCTCTACAAGAAGGGTTGGAATTCAGTAGGCTTAGGTTAATCAAAATAAATCATGAGGTCAATGGTAAGGTGAAAGCTGAAAGGCATCCCACCCACCCACCACAGCACATCAGCAGCAAGCAGGGAAGTTCACTCCTGGTATCCCAAAGCACACGGAAGGCACAGCCCGTGAGGTTCAGTCCTGATTAGTGCTGATTGCAGCTCCTTGGAGAACAGCTTCTCCTAAGGGAAGAGGTCAGGCTGCTCCTGGCCAAGGCTGATGGTCAGGGGGTTTTTTTCAACCCTCACGGGCTCCATGGGACACCAGTGTGGAGGGAAGGCTGCTCCCGAGGGTGGCTGAGCATGGGTGGGCACAGGGACACAGGGGAAGCCCCAAGGAGCCCAAATGGCCACAAGGCTCATCCAGCACTTGCCCTGGAGGCAGGAATGGGGGAGCACGTGGTGGCTCATAACACATCATAAACACTGCTGGAGGGAGGGGGCAGGGGGACAGAGTGAAGGAGGGGAAGCTTGGAAGAAAAAGCTGATTAAAATTTAAAATGTTTTAATTGATCACACCACTAATCTCTTCAATATGCCACTAAGTGTGATGGGCTCTGGCACGCCTCCTAAGCCACACACAGGAACTCAAACATCTCAGATTTGGGACTGAAGACCGTTCCCTCCACAGGGCAGGAAATATCCATGTGTACAGCTCTGGAGTACATGTATGGAACAAGGACACAAAATGGTTTTGCAAACCTGACTCAGTCTTTCTGGAAGCTAGTGGGATTTCATTGGGCTGAACTGAGGCTGTGTGCCTTTCATGGCCTATTTTGCCTCAGGGAGTAGTTTTATGGCCAAAATAATACGTGCCACATGGGAAAACCCCACAGAAATTAATAGGAGGGCAACCAGTGGAGAGAAATGAAATAATCTATGGATGGCTGTGTAATCTCTAAAATTTGATAGAGAATGATCCCCTCTTGCAAAGACTTTTTAAGACATTCTATAGAATTGCAATGATGTAATCCAGTTTTAAACCCTATTCAAAAACCCCCAAAGCCTACGAATGGTTATTGTTTTCTTATTAAATTCTATAAGACTTTTCCATAAGGAAAGAGCTGGTATTCTCATAACATCTCCACTATGCCAATACGAAGGAATATAAAACCACCGGGTTTAATTATATCAGGCACATAAATGTCTTCCAAACCATTACATGTATCTGTAGACATGAAAACACTCATCCATACAAATTAGGTGCCATTGGAATCAACAGAGTTGAACCCACTCCGCTGGGACCAGCTACTGAAACAACTCTGGGTGACTGACATGGCTTTTAAAGGCCACAGGAGGGAACGGGCTGGAAGGATCTCACAAAATGCTTGTGGAGGTGGAAAAATACCAACGCATTGAGATGGAAACTGTTTGGAGGAACATGATGGGTTTGCTCCCACTTCTTTTTTGCAAAGTGGAATTTTTGGTCATGCACAGAAAGGGAGTTTGTGCTCACCCCAGCCCAGCGCATCCTGCGGCCTGGGGTGGGGAGGCCAGCTGGGATGTGAAAGGCACAGCCTTTAGAGCTGGGAATGGAGCCTAGAGAGCTGGCAGCCCGAGCATTTCCCTCACCAGGGGACTGTAAGGTATTTGTTCTCCTCCTTTCTCTCTCCCACTCATTCATTTCGAATGAGACCTATTGGTTCACAGTGAGATGGAGAGGGAAGAACAGCCCTGCAATCACAAAGTGTCGTTGTGAGATGGAAAAACTGGGCTTCACCCAGCTCTGCCCCAAAAAAATGAAGGGAAGAGGTGAGAGTGGCTGCCTGAAGCCTGCCCACAGGTCAGGATGGGGCTGGTGGAGCATGCCTGGGATTCCTCCACCGATGCCAAAGGGCCCCGGCAATCACAGCCAGCGGGAAGTTGCTAAATGTTGTGAAACACAGAAGGGAAAAAAAACTTATATTAAAGTAATAAATGAAAGCAAAAGTGCTCTCTGTCAGGGGTCTGGGAGCAGGGGAAATCTCAGTGTGCGGTAGGCCGGTGCAAAATGCATCTTGGCATCGTTTTCTGCACTGGAGGAAAAAAGGACATAAATAGATGCAAAAAAATCATATGGCTGGCTGGTGGAGCGTGCATGTACTTGTCATTAGGGAGCTCCAATCCCTGATTTAGTGAAGTACTTCAGTGGATGTTTAATTTTCAGCATGTTAGTGATGAACTGGGTCATAGAGCACTAATGAAAATGACGGGTGTTGATCTAAAAATTACAAAAAAATAAACAAGAAAGAAAGATATGTATTTCTTTTTAATATTTCTTGGGAATGTTATTGTTTGAAAACAAAAAGCCCTTAAATATGTTTTACACAAACTTTCAAATTTAGATTTCCTACTGAACTCATCTCCTCTTCCCAAAGGATCCCAGAAAAAAATCCAGCAAATTAGAGAATTTTCTTGGAAAATACATGGGAATACCATTTCTTCAAACACAAGTGCATGGCTGGGGTCAGTGTCACACCCACACAGGGTAGAAACAACCACACCAAACATATGAAAAAGCTCAACACAAGCCTTTCACATCTACCCCTGACACGTGGTGAATTTGCCTCAATTTGCCTTTTATTATTCAGTTCAAACGATGGTCCCCGAGGTGGACCGAATTTCAAATAAGTGCTGGCTCTGCTTCAAGGGAGCATGAGCCACTTTATAGCTTCAGGTGCAAAGACTCTGTAATTTTCTTTTTCACATAAATTTGACAAAGTCAGAATGTGACAATTTTGGTCACACTGCAGGAATCTTCCCAAATCCCTGCCTGCTCCAAGGCCACCTGTCAGGGAATCTCACCCTGAGCCTTTAGGCTGCTGTGATTTACATTCTATTATTTTATTGGACATCAGCAAAGAACACAGTGAAAAAATGAAGAATAGATCATCAAGTCAAAACTTTTCCTTTAGTAATCATGTTCATCTGTCTTTTCAACAACAGCAGTACAGGGTGAGGCAGCAATTTTGCTTTATCAGCCTAAATCTTAATTAAAAATTTTATAATAAATGCTTCTTGTTTGGGAACACAGAGGGCAGGAGGAAACCAGAAGTTGTTTTTCTTTATCCGATAGCCATCAGGAATTTAAAAATCCCAGTTTATACTCTGGATTTCATCACTTGTGTGTAAAACCAACCTAACATCACTGAGTCTGGCATGTTGGGTGCTGGCAGAGAAAATCCCTGCAGCAAATAAATGTTCATTTGGGGAGGGCTCAGTCTCTCTGGTGATCCTCTCATGGGAGAGGAGATACTGTTATGGGTAAGGCAAGCAGATCTGCAGGCACTGTGAAACCTTGGAAATCTGGCTGCTCTGCTTTTTGGGAGGATGCTGAATGCTTTTTTTTTCTCCCAAACTTAGACTGGGCCATGTTCAGGCCTGAACAGGCCTCCTCAGTGGTCTGCAAGTCCATCAGCCCCGAGGCAGGGCGTGGGAGCAGCCAAAGGCATTTGTCAGCCTGGGGAGTCTGGTGTAAGTGCAAATGGATTTTGGCTTCCCCCTGCCAGGAATGACCTCCCAGCTGCCTGGGATCCGTCCTGCTGGCAGAGCCTGCCACAGGTGGCACCATCTGTGCCACCAAGTCCAACCCAAACAGCTCATTCCCAGCTGCAGGGAAGGGCTGGGAACGTGATAGTGACTCCCAGGCGGGGCAGAGGGTGGCTCACACACTGGCTCCCTTGTGGAGGAGGAACGGTCAATAATTAGCACCTGTAGGCAACTCCCAGCCCTGGCAATAAACACAAATATGTCTCCTGGCATGGCCTTCTAGGAAAACATCAGCTGAAAAAGGCCCCTGTGCCAGAGGCATTCCACGGTGTGTGTGCCACCGCCGCACGCCAGCTGCTCACCGAGGGGACGTGAGCTGCAGATCCAGCAATCTGTTGGAAAGAATCTTTTCCCCTCTGCTGTTTTCGCATCTCTGGTGGCATGTATGGAGTTCAGGGAAACTCTCAGCTTCTCTCAGTATTTTTCTTTATGACTGAAGGAAAGGTGTGACTCCAGTTGGATTTGTGCTATTATTTTATGCACTGTAGGTTTAATTTGTGCTGTTGCTCCAGTAAAGGGGCTGACTGGAGGTTCACAAGTGTCATGCACAGCTTTCCACCCCCCTCTCACCCCTCCTGCCACCTGAAAGCACCCACATTGCTGCAACGCAGAAGTTCTGGCATGAGGAGCAGCAGAGGTGCAATGGGCAAATAAAAAAAGATGTTTACCCATCTGAGACTTTGAAAGAAACCTCTCACAAGTGGTATAGAATCTTCCCTGATTCCCAGAAAGAGTTTGTGGGATTCAGGAAAGACCTTGGCCATGAGAAGTGTCATCACGTCAATAGCCCAGGCATGAAGGACAAGTCATCCCTTTGGTGGTGGCAGCATGGGGAAAACCCATCCAGGGGGACACTTAACAGAGCGTGGCCACCAGCAGGCTCCAAGAGGACACTTGAGGCACAGGGACAAGATGCCCATGACCTTCTGCCACCGTCACTCCAAAAAAATGAAGTTCTGGGCATGGGAAGATCCCCATCCCCACTCCCCTCGCCGAGGGGCTCTGTCAGAGGGGCTGGTGCTGCCACCAGCACAGCTGCAGGCACACGAGGCCCAAAGACAATAAACAAAAGGCCTTCGCTCTCAGAGCCGGGGCTGGGCACAGGGTTATGTGATTTTTGGAAGCCTTGCAAGAAGTGGTGTGTGACAGATGGAATTAAAAGTCTCTTCACGTTGCACGGCCGCCCTGGCTTAGCTCTTGCTAAGCTCTTTGCTAGGTGGATACCTGCTGTGCAGGAGATCTAATCAGTGCCGAGCATCTCCAAAGGAAACAGCACTGAACACTTCCATTGTTTAAATTTTTTTGCTCTGGGCTCACAAAATCCTGGTGCTTGCTCTCTCGAGTATGAAAAGGGAATGTAAAGCAGGCTGGACTCAGTTGTGGCTTAGCAGGCAGTGTGAGCTGCTCATCAGTGATGGGCGTGCATATAAACCACTTGGCAGAGCTTCCAGGACAAGTCAATTCCTGGAAGGAAAAGCAGCTAATAGATATGAAACACACTTTGCTTGCACCAATAAGCACTAAGGCCAAGTGTCTGCCTGTCAGATAAGCCAGAAATTGCTGACTATTGAAAAGCCTTTTGCTCCTGAGCAGTCACACCTGAACCCTTGCTCTGCTCAAATTCATCTCCGTGGTCAAAACACGCTCTGGGGCTCAGCAGCTGAGATGTCACATGGCACAGTGTCCGTTAGCCACAGTTTAGCTGAAAATTCCTGCTTGTTTCCCTGCTGTGGCAATTTGGACCCCAGTTCTACCTGCAACTGGCCCGGGAAAGTGACTGACTCCTGCTATGTGTTTTCCCAAATAAAAAGAGCATTTGTATTCTTTCACCAGGTGTGACTTTTGGTTTAGATTCAGGGGAAAAAGCAAGCTTTTCCTAACAGGGGCAAAGAGCGTGTCACCCTCCATAACATGCTACATAAACAGAATTTTCCTTCTGGCAAGCAAGACCCACCTGAAATAGAGAGGAGCAGTGCTGAGAAAACACACTTAAGTGGTGATGGAGCTACTGGGGGCTACCAGTAGGCAATGCCTGTACTCCAGTGGCTCCCTCACCTGCTCTAACAACCAGAAAAGTCCATGTGGACAGGCAAAGGTTGACACAAGCTGTGATAGTGCATCTGCTCTAATTCCTGCATGTTCAGATGATGTTCCCCAGCACTACTTCTTTGATGTAATACAGGCAAAACAAGACAGTAGTAACAGATTAATTCTTCCCACTGTGTTTTTTTTTTCTTCTCATTGTCCTTATCACCCAGAATGGAGTTAGTTCAATTTACGTTCAACAGCTTTATCAAGCATCGAGCTGGTGATTAAAATATCCTGCAGAATAAATATGTTGCAAAAAAAACAATAGGAAAACTCATGTTGTCCAGCATCAGGGAAAACAACAGGAGTGACTATTTCAGCACGTTGAGTTTATTTAAGCTATTTCGCAATTTGGAATCAGATAAATTTGGCTGAGTATGAAACTGGCCTGAGGATTTGAGATGGCAAAATTCATAACTAAAGAATGGTGATCTAAAATGGTTTTAAAAACCCCTCTCTATCACTTGTTGTGATTAATGTTGTGCCATTGCTACGTTCCAGATAATAACCACATCAAAAGGAATCCTTTGTTCATGTACAGATAGACAAGACCCCTGAAAGTTCTGAGGAAATATCTCCAGGTCACGGTCAGTTTTCTCCCACACTTCCAGCACAAGCATCTTCCCCCTGCCAAGGAAGGATTGCTTTCCCAGGAAGGGGGTGACTGCCATGGCTCTACAGCTGTTTTATGCCACAGTGTCCATGGTTTATCCAAAATGATGCAAAGGCACAACAAAGGCAACCAGCCCTGCTGTTTGCAGAGAACTCAATGCTAATTTGTGACTCCACCTGGGCTAAAGACTTAAATTTCATTATGTGCTTTATAAACTTCAGAGTTTTAGAAATAACATATAATATTACTGGCTCAGAATGAATTTCCATCTAAAGGAAAAGTTCTGAAAGGGATATATTAAATCCAAGGAAATTCAGCTTCAAAAGCTCCACACACTTCTGAACATAATATCCCAGAGTCATGCTCCAAAGTTAAAATTTGATAAAAACTGGAAATTACTTGGCATCTCAGCATAATTGGAGATACTGAGTAATAAAATGGATAAGGCTTGTGCCAAGAATAAGATGAATTTTCCCCATTTGTTTAAATATTTATACTCTACAGAATGAGAAAGAGCTGCTCAATATTTTAAATGTGGCAGGTTGTCAGTGGCATTAGTTTATATGTCTTTATCTCTCCTTTTTTTCTGAGTTTAGTGTATTTCACTGAGATCTCATCTCCTGCTAAAATTAAGATTTAGGTGTACAGCCAGAAACATTCATCTAGAAGACAACTTTTACTATTTTAATGAGTCTGACAACCATCAGGAGTCTTCTCCATGATGAAGTTCAGAAGAGATGAAGAGATGTGTTATTTTTAAGATGTTATTGTACTTCTGTATCCACAACTCAACATGCAACTGCTTCTTTCACCAGTACAACCAACTCCTTTATGTAATTTAACATTTAAATGTATGTACTTTAACTCCTCAGAACTTCTCCTCAGAATTTCTCTGATTTCTCTAAGGTTTTTTTTTTTTTTAACTGCCGTCTTTTCTAGGGTGATAAACAGCCAACACACCAGGCCCAGGTTATTGAAAACAGAACAAAATAAATACAAGCAGGGAGAAAAATATATTTGCATGAGGTAGTTTTTTGGGGGAAGTTTTGCAACTGGAAGAATGAACACAATGTTGATTCTTTTATGAAGCCTGCAAACAGCATTATCTGAAATAAAAAGTTCTGCCTGAAACAAAATGGAGTTTCTTTGGAAATGCCTGCTGAAAATTAAATGCTAAGGAGATGTCATTAGATGTGTTGGACAAGATCTTTTCCTAAGGCCACTTCAGCTAATAAAGACATCTTGGATTTTAATTGCCACCCTGGGGACAGGAAAAAACTATTTGGCTCATCAGCATGTAACAAGAGTAATTAGTGAGTTAGAAATAGGTGTGGAAGGGGAACAAAACTGTGGGCTGGCAGAAGGATTTGTACATCAGGAATATAGAATAGCAGGAAATCTGCTATTCTATATCTACCAGTGATGCTGAAACAGAGAATGCAAAAAATGGTTGTGTTCCTAGTCTGCCAGTTAACCCAGAGGTGTTTTATGTGTACTCACAGCAGGGCAATCCTCTAATCCAATTTTCAGAAGCAGGTGGGATTGGCTTGAAGGGAACAACATGATTCCCTGGTCAGAGGAGCAGTCTGGGGATGTGAGCAGTCTTGGCAGAACCCAGGAATCTCTCCCTCCTTGGATCTTGGACATAGTTGAGTTATTTAGTTCCCTGGTAGCTCAATTTGGTTTTCTCTGTAAAGAAAGTGAATTGTATTTAGGTGCCACCTCTGTAGCACCTCAGTGGTTTATAAAACACCTCTGAAGGATAGAGGTGAAGAATGGCTGCTAACAAAGAGTCCAAAATCCTAGAAGTCAAAAAGAAGACAGTGCCCAGAGCCTTAATTAAGCTGCCAGCAGACTCAGATGCCCATCACTCAGATTTCAGTCTTTGATTTTTGACAGCACTACTTAATCAACTCACCCAATGCAATCTGTTTTCTCTCCTTAAGAAAATTCCTAAAACCAGTTTCACACTAATACAAAGTTGCTGTGGGCCAGCATCTCCTATTTTAACTCTTTCTCCCCTTCTTTGCTCTTTGCAGTGACACTGAAGAGCCATTGACATAAAAATCCACCTCAAATTTACTCCAGAAATGGAAACAGATGCATTTTATTAGGAGTTTGTACTGCTCTACAGAGATGAGAAAATATTTACAGATAGCTCAGCTGATCTTTTAAAGTGGCATGATTTGATTGCCATTGAATAATTATTATGAAAACATTTGGAAGGTTTTTGTTACCTACTTTCCCTTCTCTTTAGGAGATGTCTTTCTGGAAAGATTTTTTTTTTAAAAAAAAAGGGGGGGTGTAATGTAATACATGGCTATAACATAGATTGTTAATTTTTAGTGTAGCTGAATCACAGCATGCTTTGATTGAGAGGAGCCAACAAAAACATGCAAAATATGTGTGTCTTTGAACAGGATACACCACATCCTGCATTTGGTAGCCAAAGGTTCCAGTTTGCATCACAAATGCAGTCCAAGATCTCTCTCTCCTCGAGGTATGTACCTCGAAAAGTGCCAAATCTGCAAGACACGCTGCCTTCTTTTTAATTTCTTTCTTTCATTCTTGCCCATTAAAAAAAAAAAAAGAAAAGAAAAAAGAAGGGTTTAATCATTTGCTTGTTTGGGTTTTAGTAGAGGCTCAGCAGGTGATTGAAAGAAAGGAGTTGTCAGGAGGGACTTTGATTAATCAGAGACTTGATCGTTTGATTAATCATCCCAGAAAGAGCTGACTGCAGCAGAAGTGCCCCAGCCAACGTGTAAACACATCGAAAGAACATTTTCAAAATACGTAAAGACAAATTGCAGTTCAAAGCTACTCTTACTGGCCTGTTGATTTGACTGCTAGAAACAAAAGCCCTTCTGCCTGGCTGATAGAAACCAGACCTTCCATGGGAGGAAACAATCGACTTCAGGTCCTTTCAAATTCTGAGTAAAAAGAGCTTGACGTTTTCCTTTTTAATTGATTTTTTTTCGTCCTCTCATTCTTGTTTACAGTAATAAATTACAGCCCTTAGTCTTTTTATAAGGAAAGTTAAGTTTCCTCTCATTTTCAGGCAATTTATAACACATGTTTACAGCCTTCAGCTTCGCAGAATGTCCCAGCAAAGCACAAAATATCACAGTGAGGTAGCAAACAAAGCATCGTGCTATGCATCACCCAACCACCACATTTTACCTGCCTCTTAATGGCACCCAGTAGGAAACCCTGAGTTGGAAAAACACTCCAAAAGCCTGCCTGCTTGCCTAGCAATCTCAACATGTAGGGGGATAATTCAGCGAATTCAGCTGGCTCCCAAGTGACTGGAGGTGATAAAAACCCTTTCTTGTCATGGAAACACACAGACACCCAGCTGTGTGAGCTGCATGGTGCTCACAAGCCCTTGACAACGTCTCTCCTCAAGTTCAGGCCAGCCCATGGACATGCTGAAGGCCAGTCCTGTTCAGAATGGAGCTCAAGCAAAGCCAGTAAAAAGCAGAATTAGTATTTTGGGGAGGGAGGGAAACAATTTCCTTCCTGGAGGAAAAATAAAACTTTCCTACGGATTGTGCAAATCAGAGAATACAGGCAGAAAATCGAATGTTTCCAATGTTGAAGCCAGCAGAAATGTGTTTAGTCTTCTAGCCACACTACCTGGGGGCATCCCTGGTTTTTGGGTGCTGTGCCCTCACTGGGCAGGCTCTGGTGGGAAGCCTGGCAGCCACCAGCCCAATTGCCTCATAATCCAATTACTGCAAGAGGTCTTAATTACTCATTCAATCATGGGCAGCAGCCCAGGGTGAGCCAGTTGGTTTTTCTGTCAGCAGCAATACAAGAAATAATCTGAAATTTGGTTCAAGTCAAACCAAAATGGAGATTTCGCCTTTGCCCAGCAATAAAGTCAACTGAAAGCATTTGACTGAGTCAACTGAAGGCATTTGACTGCCTCAGAAAGGTGTAGATTTATACTGAATGACATATGTTTTTCAGCCCAGAAGGAAACCCATAAAGAAAAGACAGTTATTTAGCACCTGTTTTAAAATAAATGTGAATTTCGAGACTAAACAAATCAATGAAAGTTAAAATAATTCCTACGCAAAGTTCTGAATAAATACTTTGACACTTCCCAAGTGTTTAGTTTTTCAAAATGATGAAATATTGTATCTTGCCTTTAACATTCTTTCCAATGGCCACCATCCATCGTTTTGAGGTCCAAGATTTGATTTTGAAGTAGAATTTGTCTTTCTCAAGCTGTAATTTTTAATACATTTACTATTCCAGCTGCAAGTGTCACAGCTACTTGATCTCATCTCAGCATAGCAAGTGGGGTATGAGTTGGGCGAATTGTCTTGACAGTGCAACAGCACAGAGGAGAAATTTTGGTGAAAGCATTAAGGGAAATCTGTGCAACCAATTTGAAAAGAGTCCACACACTGATAGTAAAACTGCTTATTAATATTTGCTGAAATATGAACAGACAAAAAAACCTATTCCCAAATGTGGATGCTTTTGTAACAATTTATTTGGAATATATATTTTTGCTTTAGTCTGCTTTATTTTGTTATATCTTATCTTCACCATGTTTTATTTATCATTAATTAACCCAGCTTTTTCAAAGACCTTGAATCTCAACCGTGAATTCTAGCAAAGCACCACGGAGAGCTAAAATTACCATCCTCTCCTCCCCTCAGTTAACAGAGCCAAGAGATGAAGATCTGCATTACCTCTTACAACTTCCTTAGTGGCAACACGAATCCAAAGGATATTCCTCCCTTTTTGTATATATCAATCCTAAATCCTTTGTCTTCACTCTCATTCCCTATCCAGCCGTATTCTAATTAATGAAATCAAAAGACCATCTAGTAAAATAAACCAGATTTAATGAGGGAACAAAGTCAAAACAAACAGGCACTGTTTACTTCCTCTGCACTGATTTGCCAAGAAATGAGCTCCACATCTCAGATTATCAATTCCTGTCAGCAATATTAACCTCTCTCAGCAGCATGAAAAGGAGCATCTGGATCAGAGGGATGAGAAGGGACAGGCGTGCAGGGAAATGAAAGCAAAGAGATTTTCCTGCACGCCTTGGTGGAGGACTTCACCCCCACAGGTAATATTTGTGTCCTGCCCATCAATCCTGCAGCTGGAAATGTGACATCCAAGGTCTCACTTTTGGCTGTGGCTCCTGCTCCCCGTGGAGCAGGGCTGGGCACGGCCGTGTGTTTGTTGTGTCCTCCAGAATCGCTGCTCCCTGCCACATCTGGAGCTTCCTGGCTGCTCACACGGAAGGATGTGGGACCATATGAGCAGAAGCACCATATTTCAGCTGTCATCTCCTGCTGACCACCTCCTTAGTGTGAAAGGGCTTGGGTTTGGTGGCCATCACAGGCAAAACATGCCAGCCTTTCATGGGATTGGGTTTGTAAGGAGAGGAGGTGTCACGCTGTCCTCAGAGCAGGTGAAATCTTGCAGAAACATCTGTATGATCGGAGAATCACATTCACTAATTACAGCACTGCACACATACACCTCCAGCCTTTCGGAATATTTTATATGAAAGGCTTTGTTACTGGTTTCCCAAAACTAAAAGATTCCAATCATTAGATCTTTTCTTTCATATATAAGGATTTTAAACCAAAAACAAACTAGGGTTTACATAAGCTTTGGGTTTTGGAAAATTTAAGTGTTACAAGCTTTTTCCTCATTTCCTTAATTTATGCTGTCTCTCTTTCATCCCTGCCTCACCTTCATTTCACCACTGAATGCACTGACACGCTGTTTGTCTGTGGGGTTTTCTTTTTCCTTTCCCTTTGACATCTTCACAGTATTTGTCCAACTTCTGCAATACTCAGGGCAGCCATGAGAGCCCCTCCAGGACATACCTTCAACCATGGTACCACCCTGGGAAACAGAAGCAACACGAAGATCTGCAATTTTTCTTCATAAAACCCTATTTTCCTCCTTTTCAACTGGCTCTGCAACTATTACACACAGATCTTGCCACACTGCTGGATTTCAGCAGCGCCCTGTGTTATCCCCCCAGTTTGCCCACAAACAAAGAGGGAACTGGATGGTTTCTGCAAGCTGGAGTGGGATGTTGGCTCCCCACTCACTGCTTCAGATCTGAAGCCACTAACAATGAACAATGGTGACACACTGGCTCCCCGTGGCTTCTGTGCTCCATGTGGTGTGAGAACAGGGCCAAGGGCATGGACATGGCACTGGTACAGGGTATTTTGGTTTCCTGCCTTTTTTGTCCGGCGCAGAGCAGGAGCCAGAGCATCCACAGGGGTATTCCCTTAGTGCACTTGGTGGCATTTGCCCCTCAGGGGCTGTTTTGTCGCTGAGAATAGAAGGAGCTTCAAGCAGAGGCCGGGGAAGAGAGCGATGTGCAGATGTCCCATTAACTCCATCCCACATGGCCAACTCCCTTCTGCTGACAAACAGCAGCTCAGAGCCACTCCCTGCAGCATCTCAGCCTCTGCAACTCATGCTCTGGGAGCCACAACCGACCAGAGAATGGTCTTGGCCCCTGGGCATGGACTCAGTGGCCTCAGTGTTGCTTCTGGGAGTAAATACCCTGTCAGCCAAAGCGCCGGCATCTCCTCAGTGTCCCAGTGTGGCAGCAGGCTTAGAGGTGGCCTTGACACTCAGGGCTAAAACCTATTGTGAGTCTGAACCTTTGCAGCCCTGTGGATAAGCACAGGACTGCCTGGAGCCAAGCATTAAATCCACGCTCACATGCAGAATAAATAAAGAATTAAACACGGTGCATAAATAAATAATTAAAACCAACGTTAAGCGGCGCGGACCCTGACACAGCCCCTCTGTGTCCTCCCCCTGCAGGGGCCTTGGTGCAGGAGCCCAGCCTGTCCCAGCCTGTCCCAGCTCTGTGCCAGGCCACTGCCATCAAAGCCCAAATGCCAACCTGCTCTTTAATCCTTTTTTTCTCAGATCTGATCCCTAAACTCTCACTTTACACAGCTGACAGGCTGTGCAGAGCCAGGTGTGATGTGTTTGAGCAGAAGCGAAGCCAACTAGGACAGTCCTCTCATTTAATTAGTCCAATGTTTTGCTAAAACCATAAAAATGCTGACTCCCTCACCCTGACACCCTGATTTTTATTCCAGACTATAAGACACATAGCGATTTCCCTGGGTTTCTTATTCTTTTTCACAGAGACATTTATTTCTTCACTCTTCTTTTTTCATTTTCTTTTCCATTTTTCTTTTCACTCCCTTGACACCAGCCAGGATGTCAGCTACAATTTTTTTTTTTATGTATATAACATGTCTATATATATATATAATATATGGATAGCATATATAATATTATATATATATATATATATATATTTATATATATATATATAAAAATGTGTGTATATATAGATTAAATATATATATATATCTTTTCAGTGTATTTTATATATATATATATCTTTTCAGTGATGCCTTTCAAACCGTACTGCCCTCCCAGTCCAAAAGCAAGCAAGGAACTGGACTTTCTAGGCTTAAACCAGTACACAGAATGGGAATTCCAAGGAAGCTGGATATGAAGTTGCTCTCTAGCCCTGTACAAATATGCCCCTTACACTCTGTTCATGGCACAGTTGTTCCCCAAAGGGAAAAGGGCTGAGAGTGAACCTCGAAGAAGCTGCAAATGCCCCGTGGCCAGGAAATCCAGTGGTGCCTTTGGATGGGTAGTGGAGGGTCTCTGGAGTGATGGGAAATCCCTGCTGCCTCTGCTGTTTCCAGCCCAGTTCCTCCGAACCCCCCAGACTGCTCCAGTATCCCCAAATCCTCACCACACAGGCGCCACTGGGGGACCTCTTCAGTTTGCATGAAGACATTTGTGGACTTCAGCTGAGGAATTCTGGTTTTCAACCATTCAGAGGACGATTTTTGCATCAATTAGCTATCAGATCTCTCTCCATTCCCCTAATTGCCTATGAATTTCACAGTGAGCAACACGAAAGCCATTAGTGGTCAGAGAGTCACAGCAGATTCAGAACACATTTCCTAGTGAAAGAATTATTAACTAAAATCTCTTTGGGGTGACATCCAAGCTCCTCTAACTGCTTCCCAAGCACTCAGGAAGGGATTAGGTCTGTTTGGAGACACTCAGATTTCAGGGGTGAAATACATCACAGCTGGAGTGGGGGTGGTTTAGGCCCTTCTACCAGTATCTTAAGCACTGATTTTAATAAAACCTGGTAACAATGGAATGAGATGAACTTCCTATTAATTGCAAAGCAGCACACACAGACCCCAAATGCTCTCAGATCCCACGTCTCCACAGGAGTAAGGAGCCTTCCCAAGGGTACCCGTGGATGCTGTGTGATTCCCAGAGTGCCAGGCTGTGATGAGCACTGCACACAACAGATGGAGGGGACTGGAAAGGCCAAACCTCCTCACTGTAGCAGGGTCCATTTAGTGATTTCGTAACTCCAGCTGGACCTCTTTTGGCAGAGGAGAGGATTTTTATGAGGGAAAATGCTATAAATCTGCTGTCACTGAAAGCCATCAGACACCATGTGGCATGCTCATGATATCACCAGTGTGCACCAGTTTTAACACCGGGGCTTTAGCCATAAAGCTGCCAACCAGGAAAATCACATATGAGAGCAAAGCTGAACTTTTAACAGTGAAACATCCCTTTGAAAACCCTTCCTCTTCCTGCTTCTTCTCAACCCCAAAGCTTTGGAGAGCTAAAGAAGGGGAAAATGAAGGGTGTACACTTCAAAGTGCTGTGATAAACATCCCAGGATTAAAACAAAGCCAAACTTTGTGTCCCGTTTCTGAGCAGAAACAGCTGTCACTCAGCAAAAGCATTTGCTTAATGACGAGGAAAAAAAAAAAAAACCCAAAACAAAACAAAACCAAAAAAAACCCAACCCCATTAAAAAAACCCAGTCCTTTAAAGAAGAGGAGTGTGTCTGTTTAATAATGCTCATCTTGCCCTGCCCTAAGTTAAAAATCAGGAGGAATTAGTGCAATGTGCCAGGTAGGAGCCAGAGATGGAAATCTAGCAGGGTAAATGTGAGCCACACAGCCATAAATTGCTTGCCTTAACTGTTTGTGACAATTGGTAGCAGACAAAAGTTTTATATCTCCAGCAAACGTTTCTGCAGGACACAGCTTGCCGTTCTGCTCCAGTTACCGTGGCCTTTCTCACCACCTCCTTGCAGAGCTTTTCCTTGTGCTTTAAGGAAATGCTGGAGGCTGGGAGGAGAGGGGAGCAGCCAGAGCCAGGCCACTGAAACCCTCTGACATGGACTATAACAAACGAAGGCAAAACATAAGGAGCCTCAGGGGACTCAGAGCTCCACGAGGCAGAGATTTTGTGCATTGATACCTGCAGACAAAATCCTGATTGTAGACACCAGTTCAGTGCCAGAACACTTTTCCGCTAGGAGACTTCAAATTTATGCTCCTAGTAGGGTTGAGAAGTTCACAGAAAGGTCATATTCATCTGTTTCTTTGCACTGTAATGCAATACCTCTCCCAGTGATTTTAATTAGGACCCTCACAATTAATTTGTTTCCCCGTCACATGTGTATTTCACTTCTTGTCAAAAGCAGAAGAAAGGCTGCTGCAGTCGCTGCCTTCCCTACCAAAGGAAAAATGAAAGCTCATTACTTCTGCCCACAATAAGGGGTAATTCACCCTACTGCTTCCACACCCTGGGCTTTTTCATGCAGGTAGAAAATAACTGCTCCTTTCAGTTGGCTGCACAATGCCCAAGAATCTTTGATTTTGGGGGTTTTGCCTTGTTACCCCACAGACTGCTATAGGAGTCCAAACCAGCTCCAGCTGGCTCTGTGTGCTTTGCACATGCCAAGGGGGTGGGTAGGTGGGGGAGAGCAGGAGGGAGAGGGGAGAGCAATTTTGCAGCGTTTATATCATTTATATGGTGTCACAGCTCAAAGGGATGAGCAGGGGTATCCACATTTCCCACTGAAGAGGCTGCACAGCTCAGTTTTACTCAATGCTTTTGAGTAGAACCTGGGGTATTTACAGTTTGGAAGATAAAGACGCTGTGATTGGGAAAATCTCTCTTAGCAGTGAAACACACAGAGGGAATATATTTCTTGTTTGTTGGGTGCAGGATAAGAACATTCAGCTCCTAAAATGCATTCAGGTTTCTCTCTGCTACTACACAAACACTGTGTCTTCTAATTAGTTAACTTTTCTCAGTATGTGGGTTTGTACAATGCAAATGGTTGAGGATATTGCAGAATTTGGCTTTAAAAAAGCAGGAAAGATTCAAAACAATTTTTTGATCCAGTCACAAACTGTTTTTTACAATGGCCCTGATGCAAACGCCACTTGCCAATGGTTTTCAAGGAGCATTTAGGAAAACCCCATGCTCAGCACAAATAGAGGGCCTTTTTGCTCTTGACACTTTGGGCAGGCCAACACTTTGGGATTCAGGTACATAACCATAAATTTGGCTGGCAATGTCCAGAGGCCTCCAGCTGATATTTAGGAGCTGCCATGTAGGGGTGGTGGTCTGCCCAAGCCCTCCCTGAGTTCCCAAGGAGAGAAGGAACTTTGAATCATTTCAAATTGAGCTGATACAACACTGTCACATTACAGTTTTTCATCACTCTGTCCTGGCCTGTAAAAGTCTTGCTCAGGTTTCTTTCCTTCTCCCAGATGAGCAATGTTGAGCTGCACAGAATGCTTGGATAGCAGCTTGGGATGGAGAACGAGAAAATCATCAAAACTATGTGAAGCATGATGCAAATCTCTGAAACGTGGGGGTAAAACAAATAAACCCTTCTTTTGCATAAGCACCAGGTTCACTCATCTGTTGAGGATTCATAAAAGGCATTTATGAACCCATTTTTATGGATTTTATGATTTACGGCATGTACGATGGGAATAAGCCTGTGTGAAATCACACAGAAACTCCTCAGTGTTTTCCAGAAGGTCACTTCAGAGCTGTCCTCACTGGATCAGGAGGATGTATGAATTTTAACACTGCCAGTGTGTACCTAACCATGCTAAACATGGAACATCCTTAACCCTTTCTGTAAGGACATGTTTCTACACTGGGCAGTGAAGCAAGGAATGACCATGTTTGAGTGCTGTCATCACAAGAAGGCCAGGCAATTTTGTGTGGGACAATCCCTAAGGCTCTCAGGGGAAGAACAGACCACCTAAGAAAACTAAGTCATGGTGAATGAGGCTTTTAACATCATATATTTCCATATTTCAGGGATCTGAGGAAGGGAATGCAATTGAACCTTAAGCAACTTCCTAATCAACCTGCACAGCTTGCTGACTATCCCATCAACATTCAGAACTGTAGGATCATTTAGGTTAGAAAAGAGCTCTGAGACCACCAAGTCCAACCATTGTTCAACCACAGTTTAAGCTGGGTGGTGGAGGGGAGCAGACTGCAGTCCCTGCCCAGCACAGCTCCTGCAGGACAACTGACCCCAGCCCGAAACTGGAATTGCTCAGCAGCAGAGGCAGTGAGTGCAGACATATCATTGGCTTTCAGGATGAAAGCTGACTCCTATTCCTTTGGACCAGCTCTCACCCATGGCTGCACCTGTGTGCTTTGCTGAGGGTGTCTTCCAAGCCTTTCTCCAGCTTTGGCTCTTTTCCTGTGTCCTGTTCCAGAGCCTTTTAAAAGGCATTGGTCCAGAGCGCTATCCAGTGCCAGAAATATAACAAATTAGCAGACAAAAATTGAGGTGTCAAAGCAAAGAAGAAAAGAAAGAACCAAGGGGAACAAAAAAGAGCATTGTGACCAAAGCCAAGGCAGCCCTACCTCAAAGCAGTGGATACAAAAAGAGGGCACATGTGTTGATGTTTTTTACTCCTACTGATAAACATCAAAGGCCAAATACAAGCACCAACTGCTGCAGAGGCTGGTTTGCAGCACAGTTCCACATGCATTTTCAGGATTCATTCAGCCTTCCTTTATCAGAGGCAGCAAGGATTAAGGATTATCCAAACAAATTAATAATGCAAGTGATACTTACTCATTCTGGGCCATCCCACTGGCAATCACCTCCCTGCAACTCTCAGTTCTGGTTGTTCCAGGAAAGTTTATTCCCTTTGGTGGAAGATTGCAAACTATACAACTTTGAGGTGCTCCTGGGTGCTACCTCTGGAAGACATAAGATAACTGTTTCAGTAAGATTTTTTTCTTTTTTGTCTGTAGATAAATATATTTTTAAACAGTTCTCTCAGTAAATATGCTTTAAAGAGGTCTGTGTTCAGTGCCTGCCTGTTGTGGCAATAAATGTAATTCCAGGGGATGTATTTGCTCAGTTTTGGCATCTCCTGATGGGGTGTCCATGATAGTTGTGCCACCTTCATGACAGAAGGCCTGGACTGGGGACAAGGTGGGTGTGAGGGGCTGGTTTGGCCCACAGCAGGAGCCTCAAGGGGTACATGACAACTGCAGAAGCAAAATAGGGTGCTCTGACACAGAGTAAAGACAAGGAGAAGGAAAAAATGTGATCATGTAAAGAAAGAGCTGTTGGAGATCTACATTCCCAAAGGTTTGGAGGACCCAATGTCAACCATCAATCAAGACCATTTTCTTGTCCAGGGAAAACTCTGAACTTGTAACCTCCAGGCTCAGCTCATAAGCAAATGTTTGCACAAAAAGCACAATAACAATTGTTTAAAGGAAAGATGTAGCAATCTAGATGGAACTTTGAGCAGCAGATAAAATTTGTTCCTAGCTATTTGCGGTTCACAACGCTTCAGATCTATTGTAACCACTTTATGACCATGAAAAATGACATGTTGTCACTACACTAAGCCCTGCAGTCAGATCCTAAAAGTATGATCCATCACTTGAGTTGAAGAAAAATATCTTGTAAGGTTTGGCACTACAAGATTCATGTCACATCCTGTCTTGGAGGAGATGGTGACAAACACACTCACAAGCCAGTCTACTGCAATATACCAAACAGTCTGACAAAGTATTTTAAGTCTTGATGATTTTCAAATGTCCGAGCCTGAAAGAACCTCAGTTGAATGGTTCTTCTAAACTGTTTCCTCCCAAAGTAGTATTCAAGCAACAACAGCAATGTGGCACTCTGACAAATTATATCCTGATACTGTAATTTACAACAGAATCACTCTGTGTGGCTGAAAGGTGACACTGACAACAAACAAAGCACTTAGCTGTGTGTGGGGAAGTGTCCAGGCAGGGTTTTACTGGTGCAATGGGAACTAAATGGTCTTGTTTAGTGCCTTCAAAAGAGCACAATTTGAGTACAGGGAAAACATGCAAAATTGGAAAGCAAATTAGTCCCGATCCAAATCTAAAATTTTGGTGCTGGCCAAACTCTCTCTCAAGCTCATTACTGCTGATGGTGCACATTTCTTTTCTCAGTGTGTTCCAAATCATTTAACATGGTTTCAGTAGGAGACAGCTTTACAATTTTGTAATATCACTGCTTATCTTGCATTGCCAAACTTCTCTCCTCCCTCAACCTCCATTAGAAGAACTTCTAAAGAATTGTTTCTTTGAGCTCTCTCAATAGCTCTTTCCAACCAGTATGAAAATGCCAGCTTTGGAGAGCTGTTTTAAAGACCAGGTTGGGATGAGGTTTGATGTACAGCATTTGACTGGAGCAAACACAGCAGCACCTCAGGAATTTATTGCTTGGATGGAGAGTTAGTTCCTTAGCAAGCTCTCATTTGAACATATGCTGCAGAGCAGGAACTTTGGATATAAGCCTGAAAAGATAGTGATTTCTGTCTGGAGTGATTACCAGCACCAAAGGTCACCCAGTGAACTGGAAAATCTGCAATTCCTTGAAAGACAGCATAAAGGGGGAAAAAAATGCTCCTTTTGCCTTAAAACAGATCAAATAAAGTAGTAGCAACCTTACCAGAAGGGCAGCTAAGTGCCAGCCATGCCAGCCCCCTCACGGCCCAGCACTACCTGCGTTCAGCACAGCTTTTTTGGAAGAGGTGTGAGCTGATTTCTGGATTTGGCTCTCAAACCCCACTGGCAGCACAGGATAGATCACCTTGCACAGCTCTGCAGTGGCCCCTGACTGCTCATGTCATTTTTTGTGGAATACTTTGTGTTGGAGGAGGGCACCAGATGGAGCAAGGACGCTCCCATTCTGCAAGGGCTCAACATGGAACAGCCAAGCTTCTTAGGCAGCAGCTGAAAAATAACAACAAGTACTAAGATACTGTTCACAAAGGTCTGCTCTAGCCTGTATCCTGCATTCAGCTAAAGAAAGGCAAAGTTTAGCAGCAAAACAAGGGCCAAACAATGTCAAAGCTCTCTAGTGAAATGCTTTTCTTTAAGTTGCATTACATGCATGAAAAACTAAATCAGCTCTGAAGTCCAGCTCCAACTGGATACAAGGCAGGGGAGTAATTAAAACAGCACAGAACAGTAGACCATGTCAAGAGTAATCAAAATTTACAAGCTCAATAGATAAAGATTGTTTGTTATTTTCCTAGAAGCCGGGAGTAAAACTATCAGAGCATTAGAGGATACCAACAAAAAATCTCTGCATTCTCACTTCTTTTACAGAACACAGCAGCAGAATTATTCAGAACTACCAAATGCACCGAGCTCTGCCCGACCTTCTTGGCAGATGGCCCATTCACCCTGAAAAAAAATCACACAAAGGTCTCAGTGTGCAGAGCCCAGGCTGCGATGGTGTGGAGCGGGGAAGCGCCGGGGCTGAGCCGGACAGGGACCCGTGAGAGCTGTGGGTCCTTGGGTCCTTACAGCAAGAAAACTGCTCAGGGGCACAAATCAGAGCCCATGAGAATGGGGAGTCTCTGTCTCCATTTAATATGTTTGTTTTAAGGCTGAGTTGTACAAACTGTCCCTCTGCCGCCTCCTTGGAGGTGCTGAAGTCAGCCCAGATGAATCAAAGCTAGCAACGGGGCAAAGGGAACATTTGCTGCCTTTATTGCTGGTTTTTATTACACAAATTAAGTCTTATGAAAGACAGCATCATGCTGAGGATTGAAGATATCAAATGAAGCCAGCCAAAGAAACACAGTTTTTCTAAAACCAGATTTTTCACTTTTGGGTTTTAAAAGAACAAGATTTGTTTTGTTGCTTTAATTACAAATTCCATTTCATTAATGATTCCTTTTCTTCCAGGAAAAAAAAAAAAAAAAAAAAAAAACGCCCAAAATATAAACCAGAAAGAAAGTGCAGTAGAAGAATACAGAGCAGATCTATCACATACATTTTTGTTCCCAGATCTAACATGTATATTTTTGTTCTCTATTTGATTCCTGGTTCTATGTATTTGAGTGTATCTTCCATGCCCCAAGGTGGATCCAAACAAGTGGGATGGTACAAAGAGGGTTAGACATAGAGCACAAATAACCATGCTATATAGATGGTATTCCTCTACTGATATAAGGTTGAGAAGGAGCTTTTTTGGAAGTGGTTCTTTTGCCAACAACACACCATCAGCTGGTCTCCACACCAGGCTCACCACTGAAATCTGGTTTTTACTTCACTGAGGATGTCACCCTAGAAGGTCCAAGCTTTCATTTTAGGCCTAAATTCTATGATTCTATGATCTACGAATGAACCATTTGAGAGGAGTGAGACATGAACTCCCAGTTTCAGTGCCTCGCTGGAGAAGCTGCGGGTGCTCCATCCCTGGAAGTGTTCAAGGCTGGACAGGGCTTGGAGCAACCAGATCTAGTGGAAGGTGTCCTGCCCAGAATGAGATGATCTTTGATGTCCCCTTCAATCAATGCTTCTTTCAATGAAGCAATACTTCACAACTTACCTTTAGATTTAGGCCACCCACTGACGGTTGGTGGCCAAGAGCGTCGTTCCCATTTGCAGTCAGTGCTCTCCCATATCTCATCCTGAGCTGCAGGAAGTGGAGTTCCTCCTCCAAGCCCTTTTCTCTGGGGTTCTGTTCCTGGGAGAGGTTGTTAGAGCCTCACACAGCTCCTAATACTCCTCTATCATTGCCAAGGCTCACCAGGCCATCCCCTCAGCAGCTCAGGATGGGCATCACCAGTGGCACAGAAACATCCTGAGCTCCATGCTGAGCTCCCAGGGCCACTATTTTGGCTGGCTCCATTTAACTGTCGCTGCATCTGTGTTGCAGTAGCACCTAGTGGCCAGGGCTATGAAAACACACAGAAAAAGGAAGCATTCCTGCCAAAAAAACCTAAATAGTGCTGAGCTCAACCAAGAAGCAACAGGTGGTCACGTATGACTGCTGCAGCCAGCGCAAGGTAACTGAAGTTGACTCTAAAGGCCTAATTCTCATGTGAAAGTGAGAGTAAAAATAATTTACATCCTGTACTTGTTGGCTCAAGAGACTTCAGTATAAATGAGAATCCAGTCCTATATCCTCAATGGGATCCAGGCTTCAAGAAGGATTTCAGCTCAGGAAGGGGTCTGGGTTCTACTTTGCAGTGTGTGAACAGCTGAATGGGCAATTCATATTATTCTAAGAAATTTCTTGATGGGTTTGGTCTGGTTTTGTTTTTTCCTTTAATAATTACACCCCACTTATTAGGCTGTAACCAGGGGACCTGTAAAGCCTGTTGAGCTAAGATCAGCACAAATCATCCCACCAGGAACACACAGTGGAAAACTGAGAATGCAGGAGGACGAGGTGTTGCTGAAGCACATGAATCATGCAAGGAGAGCTACTTCTGGGAATCACACCTGGTGTATCCTTCCTAAAAAAAAAAAAAAAAAGAAAGTGGTTCTTTCTTACTGGCAGTAAGTACAGCTGTCTAATTCAGGAGTGCAGAGTCTAAAAGCAAACTGAGCTCAAAGAGCAACAAGACAGGAAAATATCTGATGGCTGAATTTTCCTTTGCCTTTTCACTGTTTAATCAGAACTTAGGGAAATAAATGTCATGCTGAAATTCATGGAAGCAGGTCCTGAAGTCCCTTCCCTGAGCTCCAAGTATGTCCTGCTGAACAGGACTGGATTGAAACATCAGGAAGTTTTCCAAGACAGTGCATGGTTCACTTGGCACCAGGAGCTCAGTCTATGCTCTTGGGTCAGCTCAGGGCTGGAAACCACATTTGGGTCCAACACAGCCCAGTTGTCCACACTGCCACATTCTGCCTTCCTGTCTGGATGTTGTCTGGATTAACCAGCCTGCTCTTGGCTGGGGAATCCACATCACTTTCTCTGTCCCCATGGAAGAAAGGAACAGGAGCCACTGGCAAATCCAAGCTCAGAAACAGCTACCAAGAGGAGAAAGCTGCAGACAAGGATGAGAAAAGCCATCCATGCATGTCCTGCCTTGCATCAGCCTATAGCAGGAGGAACTATAGGAGTTATGTGAAATGGGCCATCACTGAGATATTTGGAAAATATACTCCTGAGATTATTGCAAGAATTATTCTCTTTTTACCTACTTCTCACAGGGAAAAAAAAAAAAACACAGAGAGGGAGAAAACTCCACATTTCTAGTAGGAGTTCTTTGTTTTAAGTTGGTTTTTTTTTTATTAGGGATGAAAGAAATGATCAGAGGAAAAATGAGCTCGTTTCTATCATCTGCTGCCACCATCTGCAAACCCAGCAGCAACATCTTTGAAATAGAGGATTAAATCCACCCACTTCTCTTGTTTCTGCCTTCCCTCCCAGTGTGGTGGGTGGTATGAGCCAGTAAGGGGGAAGCTGGCCTCGAAATAAGGACCCAAAAAGGGCCAGTACACACCCAAGCTCCCCTCCCATTGCTGTCATCAGGCTGCCACACCAAATAAATTCACTTCTCTGTCCTTTCTGCTTCTGTAGGTTGGTTAAATTAAGTTTTCTTCTGTGCAGGGATGCTATGGTACTTTAGAAATATTGGTGTCCCAGGAACTCTGGGGGAACAGAGCACAGAAGCAGACCAGGAGCAGATTCCATTTTTCCCTCGTGATCAATGCTTTCTGACACTTGAGCTGCTCTGCTGCTGAGTGCAGAGCTTGAGAAAGAGAAGAGCAGCCACGTAACACTATGAATATCCAGCCTAGGTTGAATCCTCCAGTAAAGGTTTCAAAATAAATAATAGTAATGCAGCATATTTTTTTGTGCCCCAGTGGTTCCAACCAGGCCTGGGACCAGATGTGCCAGTTTTCAACAAGAAAGGCTACTCATGCTATTCTTGGCACAGCTTGAAGCAGAAAGTACCACAAATCCTATTTAATAGAGTGCCTAAATGCCAGAGACCTATTTGTTCTCTGGGTTTTTCAAGCTCAGCTGGTTCCGATAACCATCTGACCTCCAGGGCCCAGCTCAGTCACAACCTCGGCTCCCACCCCTCACCACTGCACCCATCACTAATGCTTTCCTTCTGGAAATGGGATTCTTCCTATGGCTAAAGATTGCCTTGCAAATAAAGCTTACAGAACAAAGCGAGGCACGCCACAACTTAAATTGCATCACGTTTTTAGTAGTGAGATACAGATTTGGTAGGGTTGGCATTCCAAATTAGCAAGATGGGCACGGGTGCTACTGACAGATGTTTAGAAAACTGTTCACATAGCTGGAGATAAGGGGCTTACTGCCCAAAATATCCATGAAAATAAGAACAGATACAAGCATATCAAAGTTGCATAGAGAATTCATCCTCCCTTGGGTTCCCACTATATGAGACTGATCTGCTGGAACTCAGATATTGAGCAAAGCAAATCCCTGGCTCACCCTGAGCTCTGGATGATTGCAACATCTCACCCTGCCTTTCCATTAACGAGTTCAAATGGAAAATTTGTCATTTGTGGCTGTCAGACAGCCTCCTGACAGCACCACTTTCAGTCTGAAAAAATCCAAAATACTAAATACCCTTTTTTTTCCCCCCTCTGTCTTCACCAGTAAATCTCCCTCCTAGACCTCAGCACAAACGAGAATTGCTCGGGAAAGAAAGGGACAGCCAGCAGTGGAGCAGAGAGACAACACAGGATTTAAATCCATGGAGATGGATGGGTTTCACCTCAGGGTACTGAAGGAGCTGGGTGATGTGTAAGACCAAAAAGTTCAGTACCAAAAAAGGTCACAGTGATCAAGGCAAGCTCTTAATGACAGGAAATAAGCTGACCCATCTATCAGAAAGGTGGAAAAAGGATCTCAGGCAGCTGTGTTCCCTCCATCCCTGGAAGGACCACAGAACACATGTGCTGGAGTCCTTTTCCACCCAGAGGAAATTCTGGAATATAAACAGGGAATAGCCAACACAGATCTACCTGGAGCAGATCAATTTGATTGCCTTGTGTGGTGAGATGATGGAGACAAGGTGAGGAGCAGCGCTGTGCTACACTTTGTTTTTGGGAAGGCTTCTGACCATGTTTCTTATGGTTGTGGGTTTGTAATGTGAGGAAGCATGGACTGGACAAATGGATCATTGTATGGGTGGAAAAGGGGCTGGACAGCTGGACCCAGAGCGTGGCAATCGATGATGCAGCACGATTTCCTTGCCAGCTGGGGGAAAAAGCCAGGGCACAGGAGCAGGGCTTGTACAGCCTGGTGGAGAGGAGGCAGAAGGGGAAGCCTGCGTGTCCAACAGCTGTGTGAAGGGAGGTAACTGTGGTCATGCAGAAGAACACTCTAGGTAAGGAGGGAAAGTTAATGAAAGGTGCAACACAAATTGCAATATGAGAAGTGTATTGTGCAAAAGCTTTTTGTGTAGCTGGGTAATTCAGCTCTGGAAGGCATTATCTAGAGGTGATCTTGCATCTGCTTCCATGGTTGTTTCCAAGCCATGGCTCATCTGATCTAGTTTGGATGATAGTCCTGATCTAGCTGAGAGATCTCCTGCAATCAGTTTTTTGTGGTTTTTTTTTTTTTTTTTTTTTAACTGTGTGATTCAGACAAGTACCTCCACTGAGAAGGGAGGTGAATTAGGCAGCAAGAAAGAAAATCCTTGTCAGGACAGATCCTGGCTCTAATTGCTGATCTAATGCTCAGTCCCCCATGCAGAAACAGGACAGGTCACAGCTACTCCCAGCACCAGGGGAGGATGGGACATTATCCAGGGGGTAGATGGTCACCTGGCTGGTTCATGTTAATGAAGACACCGAGCTATTAAGTCTGTTCTGCCTCACTACTCCTCCCCTCCACCTCCTCCTCCTCCCAAACCTGGACTTGATCCTTTGCTGGAAAGAAACATGTGAGAGGAGCTCCACTGCTACTGACATGAGATGAATAACTTACAAAACAGAGAGCCAAGGCCAGACCAGCTTTCATAGTAAATAAAAACAGTTCTTTGTTGTCAAAAGGAGAGCTGGATCCTTGGCAGGGTCTGGTGACAAAGCAAAGCTCCATATGTGGCCGTAAGAGGCTGGAAGCATCTGCTCAGATATGCCTGAGAAATAACCCAGTGCTCTCCTGGAGAAGACCAGTGACCACTGAGGACAGAGCAGCCCAAAGAGCACCTTGGTTTGCTCTGGGTGGAGGGGCCCCTGAGATGCAGAGCTTTGTACCCATGTGATTTCAATCCCACTTCTGGCGCTCGTATTTTGTCCTCTGCTGGCAGAGCAGTGGCTCAGGGAGCCTGGCTCTGGTTAAAGCCTCCCTTCCCACTCCCCCACCCCACGTTGTTACTAAGCAGGGCTTTTCTGTTTCGTCTCACTTCGTTTTTATTATAGCAAAGCCCTATAAAACTATCAAGGAGAACTGGCCGAAAAGCAGTGTTTCCAGTGCCTTGGAAATGTATGGATTTAAATATATATATATATATATATATAAAATTTGGGTTTTATCCAAATTGAACAGAAACCTTCCTCAGGTTTTTTGAAAGGAGAGCAGTTTCCAGGAAGCCAGAAGCTCCCCAGACCCTGCTGCAGCCTCCCAGTGAAGCTCATGTCAGAGCCTGTCAGCCTCAGTGGGCAGCTGCAGAGCTCCCAGGATCCCTGCCCTTGGGGCAAATGCACCAGGTGCATCCGCTCGAGAGCCAGGGACTTGTGCACTCTGTGTTTCTCCTGTCCTGGAAGAGATCTGCCAGGAGTACAGGTGGGTTTCCTTAAGCTCTCTTCCTCAGGCACGGGGGAAAGTCAACTGTGCTCAGCGCAGTTCCAGCGAAATAAGCCAGGCTTAAGGAATGTTTCATGGGAACATTTCTGACCAGCTCAATTCTCTGGGATAAACCATCAAAGAAGGAACTTGTTGGCTGAAGGAGCATTTTCTTTGCAGGGATATCTGATCCATCAGCAACCTGACTTCCCTCTCAGGAGCACCCAGTCCCAGTGATCCTTTCTTGTTGGAGCTGGCTGCCGACAAATACAATTCCATATGGAAATGACAAGACCACGACTGCCCCACCAGTGCTGATGGTTGCTGGGGTGATGTCAGAGGACGACAATCCCAAACATCTAAACTTTTAGAAGCAGGAGATGCTGGTACCACTTTATGACCTGGCTGGGTGTATCTTCCCTCATGCACTCAGGCCCGGTGATGAGAACGTCCATAAATTAATAGTTTGGATTACTTTAAAACAGATTCCTCTGAGTCAGCCCAGATGGATGTGACGAGCTGGTGAAGCATACAGCATGCTACAGCTTGGCACCATGCCTGCAGCTCCTTCCTATAAAATGGGCAGCTTTCAGAGCCATTTAATCACACTTAAACAAGCTTTTTATCTCATTTGTTCTGCGTCATAACTCTCCCTCCAAACACTATAAACTGCTGTGGCAATGCCATGAAGTCCAGGCCAGCCTCACATTTTAGAGTCATCTGCCTGGCTCTCATAGTTTGCTTAAATCAGTGTTTCATGACAAATATCTGTTTTATGCAGATTTTTTTTTTTTTTAATGCGTCTCTTTTTCCACACACAGCCCTAAGTTCATTTTCTCATGGTGAAGTCATCACCCTCTTCAACCACCACATCCCCAGGCTGCAGGTGCAACTCCAATGCCTCCAGCTGCCTGGAAATGATGCCTACAGGAACATGTCAGGATTCCCACTGCCCAAGAGACCCCCAAACACGGCACAGATGGCTTTGTGCCACCTGCTGCTCTGCACAGAGGGCATGGGTGAGATGTTTTGTTTTCTTTCTTTCCATGTTCAGCCTCCCTGTGCAGCCTGAATGTCTCAGCCCTTACATGGGGAGATTCCTGCTATTTGTTTGGATGCCATGAGTGACATGCAAAAGCCCCATAGTTATGGGTGCAGAGTGGGAAATACACTTCACAATGATAAGCAAAGCAAGCAAGCAACTCCACGAAGAGTGTCTGCCATGGGGGCTTCAGAAAGGGACAATAACCCAGCTACATAGGTATTTACAGGCCATCTTTTACCCTTTATGTACATTAAAAAACCTCCACAGTGGCAAAACTTCCCTTCCACATTTGTCACACTCTGTTTCACCCTGTGACAAATCCCAAGAGCAAACCAGGTGCCCAACCTTGCACCTGAAAGTGCCAATTCCCTCTAGCCAACAGAAGCTGCCTGTCACAGAACCTCAAGAGTTAAAATACCCTGATAAGCTTTAACCTCCCGAGTGAGAGAGAGAAAGACATCTGCTTTTTATATTCACAGCCCAGCATCTCTGTGCTCCAGTTCTGAAAAATCTGCATTCCATATCAACAGAGAAGTCCTCATAATTTATGCAATGATGTACCAACATATTTAAAGTGTTATATTTTACTCTAAAGAGAGAAATAAGATATCATTTCCTTCACATGAAGAAGGAAAAGTTCTTGTAATCAACACCAAATGGGCACCTCTTAATTTCTTTAAGAGCGAGGATATTATGACAGCAAAGACTTTGAGCTTTAGCAACCTACCAAACTAATCTTTAGCAAAACAGACGTGGACACTGTAAGAACACCCTGGGAACCAAAGGATGCAAATTGATTTCCACAAGGCTAACCAGTAGAAAAGCAAGACTGGGAATTCGTTGCGTGTCTCCCTGCATCTTTGGGTAAGTGAAGTTATGCCCAGTGAGGCTGAATTAACCTCATTTCCTTGTGCTGCCTTTTCTGTAGTCATCATCCTTCCCACACTCTCAAAATAAAACTTTTTCTTGGCAGAGGAAGGACCAAAATCTCCCAGAAGAAAGGCAGAAAGGGTTTCCATCCATAGAAAGATTCAAAATTGCAAAATATCTGTGTAAGTACAAAAGGTAGAAGAGCCTACAAGTGAAGGAGAGAGATCAAACAGCAGCAGTGATGTAGGAGAGGAAGTTCTGTTCTTTGGATGGTTTCCCACTGGGAGAATATAACTTTTAGACAGCAAAAATAAGTGGAGATCTTCATTTCTGCTGCAGTGCTAAATGGCTTTTAGCTGCAGATGAGACACACAGGGAACCGAAAGAAAAAGGCATGTTCGAGGAGAGGGAACAAAACAAATGAAATGGAAATCACCCCAAAAATACCCTGTTCATGCTGCAGATCCTGTCCAGCTGTAAAAAATATAACAGCCTTTCTGTGTAAGGCAGCATTTGTTCACATACTTGAGTATTTAAATAATTTACCTAAAGGATACTAATGAATTAATTTTAGAATTATTTGTACTGACCCACAAAACCAAACAAGTTAAACCATGAAAAGTCAGCATACTAAAAGGAAAAATAATTTTAGAAATTGTTAAAAAATACCCAAATAAGGCCATAAAGGCAAGATGAAATTCCAGTTCCACTCTGTGCCATTGTCTTAGAGATCATTACAAAGGTCCATTCAACCACAGATCACACTTGCACAGGAGGAAGTTCTCTTTATGCACTGTTAATTGCTTCAACAATCTATAAAATTAATGGCTAAATGAACTGCATTTCTAGTGATGGTATTCCAGATATTATTTGCACTTAACAGAATGCCCTTTGTTAGCAATTCCTAGACTCATGAACTGTTTGGGACAAAGCGGGACATACACCAGGGAATGTGCCTCAATCCCACAACTGCACCACAGACAGGGATACACATCCTTCATTCAGAGGCTGCAGAGCTGCTCAGAGGCAGAGGCCTTTCACCACCCTGGCGTTCCTAAATCCTGCGTTTTGTGCTCCTGAGAAAGGAGGGCAGGGCAGCCAAGCTCCCCTCAGGGCTGGAGGAGCGGAGCTGCTCAGAGCAGTCCTTGTCCCTGGCTGTGATGCACCCTCAGCTCTCCCAGCCTGACACAACTCACTGTTTATTTGGCATGCAAGGAACACCCAAACCAAAGATAGGGACAATTCACATTTGCTGACAAACATGTCTCTGTCAAACACCAGAGCCACATCTCCATATTCACCCCAGCAATAATTGACCACCCATTTCAGTTCAAGTTATTGATCTTTAAAGGGGGAAAGAAATGTCTTCTTTTCGACTAGAAATTTTCAAGGTATTAAGAACTTACTTTGCTATCTCTTCCAACATCTGTGATATAGAAGTAAATCTTCCTTAAATCTTTCTCTCTCCCTTGACTCATCTCATACATTCCTTCACTCGAAAATCCAGATTCTCATCCGTTCCAGGCCTCTTTCCATGCCAGATTCTTGGGGAAGAATTTTCTTTCCTTAGTAAAGAGCTGAATTTCTCTCTTTTTTTCTCCTTGCTTACTTTCCCAGCTCAAATCCACATCTTCCTGTTGGATGTACTAATTACCATTCTGTTGCCACTCTCCATGCACGTTCCCATTTCCCTTCTGTTGCATTCAGGTTTCCACCTACCAGTTTCTCATTTCTGCTGAGTTTATTTTGGCTCTTTTTATTCTTTACCCATATTATCCCTCCTCCTCTCTTTTGGCTGGTATTTTTTAGACTGGACAAAGTACCCATTTCTTTTATTAAGCACGGGCAGGCATTTTGCATGTTTTAGATAAAGCTGTGGCATCTGCCTGTGGTTGAATGAATATAGATGCAAACCAAAACTTGTGTTTCTAAGCGGGAGCAAAAGCAAAAATTTCCCCTTTTCAGAAGAAACTCCATTTAAAGAACAATGATTTAGGGAGCCAATGCATAAACCAACTCCAGTTTCTTCTCATGATGCGCAAGTGGGGAAAGGGGACAAATAAAATCTGGGCAGAAAATGCCACGGAGAAACGTGACCCACACACCATTATTTGTCTGAGAACCACCAAGGGGAATGACAGCTCTTCTAATGCCTTCTGTGGCCCAGGATCCCACTTGGAATGTGGGACCTGACCCTCAAATGTCCAGATGCCTCTGGAAACCTGCAGGTTCTCCTCACCATGAACAGGATTCAGTAGGCAGGTTGGTTACCTGCTCTCCAAAGGTCTGCAAGCCCCACTCCAGAAAAGTGTCAGCTGCATCCTGGACACCAAGATTCCCTTTTGGTCAAAGATTATAAATAGCAGCAGGCAAGTCAGTTGCCATTAATCATTTCTAATAGCACTCAAGGCTTTAAAACAGCAGTCAAAGGAGAGTAATTAAAGACATAAGTATATATGGGAACTGGGATGGAGTACAACTTTGGGATTTGCCAGACAGATATTCATTTCCTCTGGCTTCTTTGCTAGAGATTTCCTAGAGGACATACAGTGAATCCAACTGATCTGGACTTCAGTAAAGTATGTCACACAGAGCTACATGGAAAATGGCTCTTTACAGGAAAAAATAGGAATTTGTACAGGTTCTGAAAAAGTACATGAAGTGTTGATTTGTATGAAAGGAAACACATTATGTGAAAAGGAAATTCTTTGACTAAAGGGAATTACTCATGGAGCTCTTCAGTGCTGGGTATTGGGAATGTTGCTGGGAATTCTCATCAGTTACTGTGGCATGTAATGCAAGAAATGTGCTAATGAAGATTGCTGATGACCCCAGGTTCAGAAATGCTCCAGAGAAGAGAACAAGACTAACACTAACTGGAGGATCTTGAGTCAAGAAGCCACCGAAAATGGACAGAAGTTTGTGGTGCAAGCTGTGCGGCACCAGAGTGCCATGTCACCACAGTGACATGGATGTCACTGCAACCTCACCAAGGTGGAAAAACTGGGAGCACTGGATAGCAACATCTGAAAGGAAGGACTCTGATATTAGCAGAAAAGGAAACCACTTTCAGGAGCAGAAACCAGAAGAGGATGGCCTAACTTGTACCCCATATCAAATCCGGTTTAAATGAAACAAGGGGCTCAAAGCACATAGGCCAGAAAACCTTGAAGAGCCTCATGTCACGCCTGGGAATAATATGGCAAAAGCTCCAACAGGCTGCTAAACCTAAAGATACTTATTTTTCTCATCAGCCATCAGTGAAGGACCAGAATCTCCTCCCCCTGACATCAGATTTCACTGGTGGCATTTTCATGGCCACCTGGACCCAGGTGTTCTCTGTCTGCCAGAAATGCCCCAGGCTTCAAAGGTGAGAGGCAGCTCTGGGGTGGGACTTGCAGCCTGTGGAGAGGAGGTGCAGCCTGGGAAGTGGGAACTGTTGCAGACCTGGATTTTAGAAGGCCTTGCAAATGGTTTGTGAGGTGTGACATCAGCAGGGAACACTCTGGGGCTGTGTGTTGGCAAGCACCCAAACATCCAGGTGAGCATTCACGAAGGAGGGTGACAGCAAGCACAAGGTGCCCCCAAAAGCCATGGAGCACTTCAGCACCAGCAGGATGTTAAAAGTAAGTGAACAGTGTCATAAAAGAGGTGGCAAGAAGCCAAAATTGGGTGAGGTTTCTACAGAATGCCCATTTTTCTGTGATTTGACATCTTGGAGAAAAACAGATATTTTTTCCACTTTTAAAGTAGAAATGTCCCCTGCAGTGAACACAGCCTAAATATTTCAGCATCCTGTTGTTGTATCCAGTCCAGGAAGTGAAACCAAGGCCCTGGGTCTGTAATTGGGGCCACCTGGATGTCCCTGTGCTCGCGCTGGAATGTTCTGGCTCCACCAGCCCAGCCATGTGGCTCCAGGTGACAGCTGAGCCGAGGTACCCAGGTTGCTTCACCGTGACCCTGGGCAAGTCATGATGAGTTTTTAGCTCAGTTCCCAACCTGCCAGCCTGGGGTGATCATCCAGCTCTCACCTGCTTAGGGCCCATCAGGGTAGGGAATGCGTTTTCTAGAAGAATATGCAAGAGGGCCCAGATTTTGGCCAAGGCAACCAAGTGCTACAGTAATTATAGATATCATAGAAATAGAGCCATGTTATATAAATTATTGTAATGAAGAAGCAGTGGCTATCCTCCTGAAAAGTCCCAGCACTTAGGGTTTTCATGTTTTTGTTTTTGAAACAGACTAATCACTTTCACATCATAAACAAATAATGGTTTTAATAGATTCCATACTTGTGGAACGTTTACAACTAACACGCAGCAAAGCTCTTGCCCTTCACAGGCTTGCCTTTTTTTTTTTTTTTTTTTTTTTTTTTCTGAAATAGCAAAGTATATTCTGCAGTAAATTAAGTGTGATTCACGTGGCATTTTGTATGAGCGTGCTGTGGACGTGGCCTATGAAACACGCTTTGTTAGAATTCTGTAGCCCTCATGTTCTTTTTTTTTGTGCTTATAATTCTAAATACATTTCTGCTGCAGTTTCATCTAGGGAACAACAGGGAGCCTTTCTCTGTGCAGTACAACACCTATGAATTCCCAGGTGAGTTCAACTCCTGATGAGCCTCTAGGACTCAGAGATTAATGTCTGCTTTCCCAGATTACTCTGAATTTCTTGTTGTGCTCATAGCCATTGTGTTTTCAGGCAGCAGTTGAGGCAGCAATAATCCTCTGGGATGAAGTTTGGGGAGTTCCCATGGCTGAGGTGGCATCACCACCACAGAGATCCCTCATTACTTTTTTGCTGTATTCAATATCTCTGCATCTGGTTTGAAAAATTCAGTTCTCCGGAGAAAGGCTCAGCTTAGAGTCACCCAGGCCAAAGAAAGGCTCTGTTGGGTGACCTCACTTATCAAACCCAGAAATTCTAGCTACAGAACCTCTGCTGGCATGAAAAAAAAAAACAAACCCAGCACTTATGTGCCTAACATAAAACATACTGGACTGAGAGGCCCAGAGAAAGGTGGTGGAGACAAGATTAATGGTTTTAACTGGGAGTGAAATCCAGTAATTAAGTAGTGACCCATGACACTTGAGAAGCAGTAACAGTTTGTTGACCACAAGAATGATTGCTCAGAGCACCTTCTTAATGTTGTAAATGTGAAAATGATTTACAGCATGACCAACAGGGGGAAAAAAAAAAAGCAAGTTAGCAGGCAGACAGGATTGACAGTGGTAATTGTTCCTGACTGCATACATATGTGGAGGTAGGAAAGTAGAAATACTTTTGCTGTGTAGCATGGTAGCTATATATCAAAATTACCAACAGCAAGGGACTCAGACTCCTTGAGCTGAGGTGTGCAAACACCACTCACAACATCACAACAAAAAAGAAGCCTGAAAGGGGCGAAGGCTTTGCTCTGGATTTCAGCAGGGCTGGTTTGCCTTGGATCTGGAGTTGTGACAGTATCAGAGCCTTGGGGACAGAGCAAAAAACCAAATGATTAATATCCAAAATGAACTTCAGTACCCAAATGGCTCTGCTTCTGAAGAAGAAGTAGGAAGAGTGTAATGGGATTTCAGCAGCATCTGAAAGCAAAAATTGATTCAGATTTAGAAACAGTGAGATTGAACTGGAAGCCAACAGAGAACTAGCCCAGTGTTTGGGAAGGACATTACTTGCAGTGAACTTTGCTCACTGGCACACTGAGGGTGGTGATGCCCAGCTTTGCACTGGCACCTTTTGTGGTCCTGAGAGAAAATATGATTATCAGAACATCCCTGCTTCCTCTTTGCCTGTAAAATAGGAAGACAATTGAGTCATCTGCCCCTTGGCCTCAGCTGGCCTCACTGGCCATTCACTGGGGGAGGGATGGTCTTCTACAGCATCACCTGAGGTCTGACTGTCTCATAAAGCAGGATGAGTTATCATCAGAAGTTACCATCAGAAAAAAGAAAGGTTTGTACTGCCCAAGTTTGGAAATGTTCCCTTTATTTAATATCAGAGAAATGGCTCTGCAGCTTACAAGAGGGCTTGGAAAATGGTCATGGAAAGAGCTGGAGAATTGGAGAATAGTCTCCTTTCCAGACATTTTTTCCTTTTGTACCTGAACCTCAGCTTTGCTTTCCTTTTGTGAATGATCACAACTTTCTGGGCCAAGGCAAAGAGGATTTCTGAACAAAGCAGGGCTATTCAGTACACACCAGAGAGACACCAAACATCCCACCCACACCAGGCACCTCCAGCCACCACTTCTTGGAATGACCTGGACTGCCACTCAGCAACCCCAGCACAAAGCTGCTCTTCTCCCCTCTCCAAAATGAAAGGCAGTGCAGGAGATGTAGAAGTGACAGGAGCACAGGTCACCATGAGGCTGAGCAGAAGAAAGAGCAGGGCCTTGTTTCAAATGTAATTATTTTTATGCTTGGCTTTTTCGGCATCTCTGAAGGCCTCTGTTCCACCATCTCCTGTTAAAAGCTGCTGGGTTTTGTTGTGTTTTTTTAATATGGCCATAACCCCATTTTATGTAGAAGGGGAAATGCTGGCTCCCTGTGGCTTTCATGGATTTTCATATTGGTGTAATTCAAACAATATGATGGCTCAACTTGACGTCGTTTCCTGGCTGCACTGGGGCTCGTGGTAAGCCAGAGTTTAAACTTTATTGGGGCGCAGGATGGAGCAGCAGCCAGCACCACAGAGAGCCCTGATGAAGGCAAACAGTGGCCAGGCTGGTCAGCTCAGCCCAGCAAGGACACCTCGTAGCCCAGGTAGGTGCCCTCTGGCCAGAAGAGCCACCCAAAAATCTGCCACCTCCACCCGATGAGATGCAAACGCGCAAAGGGCCAAAGCACGTGCACAGAGACTGAAAACACCAACTCCACTCCCACTGCAACGGGCAAGAAGAAAGCACAGGCACAAAATGTCTGTGCTACATTCCCAGCACCTGCAAGTTGGCTTTTTGTGACCCCAAAGCCAGTCTGAATTCTCCTCAGAGTGTCAGGAGAGTTGGTGTTTTGTTCCAGTGAGGACAAGAAGCATTTGCACTCTGGTTTTAATTATAATTGGAGGTGGAAGGACAACCAAAAAGTTGAAGAACTGAGGGTGAGAAGAAAGAGGTGAACAAAAGGTGGTGTCGTGGCATTTGTGCCTGTCCCCAGTTGTAAGCATCTTTAACAAATGCCTGCCTTTGTGTTGGGTGTTTGCACATCCCTGAACATGAACACATCTAAGAGGCAGGGCTGGTAGCACAACCTCTTATTCAGCTTGCCAAACATTTCCAATTATAAAGCCCTGTTTTCAATTGCTAATAACTTTGTTAAACTTAAACCACTTGGGCTTCAATTTTCCATGCCAAGTGTCTGCCTTGGGCTGATTTTTTTTGTTATCCCCTTTTTTTTTTTTTTTTTTTTTTTTTTTTTAGCTGTCAGCCAATAAAAAGGTTCAGCTGTTTCAGAGAAGATGGCCGGGGAAAATAAAAATACAGGGGCATGCAACACAGAAAGATCCTAGGAAACTTGTCTTGCAAAATTCTGTGTCTTCCTGTTGTAGAGAAAGGACTGGAAATCTGAAGTATTGAAAAACCTTATCAAATCTGAAGCAGCAAAATCGCTCTGAAAACCCTTTTTATACCTAAGCAATACCTCTTACATCTCTGCAACTCCATCTTTCCTGGACACGTTTTAGCCTTTTGCCCCACTGGCCATGGCAGAACAGTTTGACCACTCCATCACAGCCCACCTGCACTCAGATTAGGGCCAGAGAACTTGGTTTTCTTTCATCCCAACTGTCCTATTAGCCACCAACCTTCCCTTCCCAAAGGCAGCCGTCCTTGCTTTAACCTGCCACCTCTCCCTCTGCATCGCTGCATTTTCCAGTTCCAGCAGGGAATGCAAAGCATAAAAACGTAGTCCGTCCTTATAAAACCCACATGATGGCAAAGATGTGCCATTTCCCCTTCTCCCCCCATGCAGCAGTACCTTCAGGATCCCTGGAGTTTGCCCACTTATTAATATCCCCAACGCTCACATCTGTTTCCGATCGGTTTATGTGGATGGGATTTAATAACAAATATGTTCCCCATCAATCCTGGCCCTTGCCGTGCCTCCAGTCCCTAACAGGCTTACGTATTTTCTGATCAGATCAGATGTTCTCTGTGGTTTGTTTGTCAGATTTGCTGTTTGGTGACTTTTTTCTGGCAAATCGGGTCTGAAATGTAAAACGTGTCGGGAAGTAGCGTGGAGCCACCAGCACTGCTGGGTTCAGGGAAAGCACACTGAGACAGGCATCCTGCAGCCCCACGTTTCCTGGATTTAGATTCCTGGCCTGATACACAGATATTCCAAATGGGAGGTTCACATTCCTCCTTGTATCAAACTACTGGGAGATGCTGGACACGTGGCAAATGGTACTTGTGCACCTCTGGGACCCAGAGGTGCCTCCCATGGCATCAAAATGCAGCTGAAAAAGTCATTCATACAGGCAGGGGTGGGAGGATTTCAGCCTGACAGGACTATAAGCAGAGGGTGCAGAGTTCTCAGCTGTCACGTTTCTTAAAAGGTGGGGGAACCACTGAAATAATCCAGGTCTAATTCCCCTAACATCCACTTAAAAGATCTAGGAGAAATGCAACAGTTCAGAGGATCGTGAAACTGGAGATGCTGTGAAAAGCACTGAAAAGGATGAAAAGAAAACAGTTTAATGTGATTTTCAGGTGGTCCTTCCCATGCACAGGTCTGGAAATAGAGCTGGACTAGAATGTCAGTGTGGTGGTTGCTGATATCAGGTGGGGCTTGGGAGCCTCAATATAGCTCAGGAATATTCAAGAGATGAAAGAGGCCAGAGACGGGAAAATCAGAAGCCCTGCAGTGGGGCTGTAAGCTGGGAGATAGAAAGTGGGAATGCAAACACGGTGGCTTCCAGCAAGGCTGACATGCTCTCAGCAATGAAGAATAGCACATCAGTGGGCCAAAAGACAGGTACAGAAACACAGGTGCTACCATGCTAGAAGAAAGATAAAATGCCAATGTTTGTGCTGCTTTCTGGGGAAAATGCATCACTTAGTGATGTTCTGAAATTACAAGCCCTCCTGGTAAAGATTATTTTGAGAGATACCACCACATACCCCAACTGTCCCTTTACTACAGAAAATTCCATTTAATCACTGAGAAGATAAATTTTCTATTATGGACAAAGAGCCCAAACCCATGTTTTCAGAAAAAAACTCACTAGATTTTGGGGGAAAAGTGGCTGCCCAAAGTCTATCATCCCAGCAAGGCACACACAGCCCCAGTACAGTAGCAGCAGAATTCAGACTGAGGCATAGCCATCAACTCCCACCTCATACATTCAAGAGGCCCAGAGGGAAACCCAGAGCAGTTTAAGACACTGAAATATTGTCTGAAAAAGATGGAGTTTTTCTTTTCTTCATGGTGAAAGCTGCTCTGCCCCCAGACAAGGTGTGCATAGAGTCAGCCAGCAGGATTCATGAGAGATAACAGCACCACTGACCTTGCAGAACACACCCTGTGAGCATTTCTTTTTCTGTTTTGCTTTCAAGCAGCTCTTGCAGCACTGAGCAGCCTCAGAGGCAGAGATCACATGTGGGCTGGAGCTGCTCAGGGTGGGGGCAACCCAAGAGAAGGAATTGGAGTGTCTTGGAGATAGTCCTTGCTTTGTCTGCACAGGCAAAAGCAAATTCTCCCCTCTCACCTTTTGGGCTGACCAAACACAAGCTGAATAATCTAAAACACTGTCCCAGCTGACCATCTCTGGCCAGACCTGGCTATGGACAGGTACCCATTCCCAGGCCAAAGTTGTGCTGATCCCCAATTTCAGAGTCCCAGTGAGAGTGCTGGAAATCTGAGAGAGCTGCTGTCCTCCCTACAGCCTTTTCAGCTGGAAACCTTGCAGGGTGCAAGGCTGAGACCAGGAGAGGCTGAAATCATTACCCAGACCAGATTATGGGCTCTAATGAGGAGCCAGCACAGTGCTGGGCAGTGGGGCATGCAGGGATGTTCCCGTTAAATCCATGTGCTCTGCAGCTCGGTCCCAAGGGAAGCACAGCCCACAGAGTCACAAAGACGGAAGAATGTGCATCGCCACAAGGGAGAATTTAACCCAACCTCATCCTCCAAATGCCAGGTGGGAGGTTTGACCTTGGGCAGCAGACTCAGGCACAGACACACAAGTGCACGCAGCAGAGGAAGATGAAGTGCTTTTGCAGGTGACCCCAAGCAAAGTGGCAATCCCCAGACAGCCAGGGTATCCCAATACCCACTTTGGGTCTGTAAGCTGTCCCCTGGGTAGGATTTCCGGGCACACGGGGTCGTATCTTTCACACTTTTGGAGCAGGGCTATAAATTATGGCAGAGTAACTCCAGTCTGCTCTCTCCATGCTCCTGGCGCCTGCTGGGGGGTTGCTGTTGTTACAGCTCCAAATGGGGACGTGTGCTGTAGGGCTGGGAAGGGACTTCCCTAACTGCTCCATGAAGTGGTCACAAATAGGAAGAAACTGCAGTTTCCTACAATATTTAGCATTATATAGGCCCTCAGCAGTGCCACACTTTACTTCTTCATTTCTAGCATCCCCCTTTGAGAGTTCTACCCCACTTCATCATCATAAACGTGTCAACAATCAGTCCCTGTGGAGGGCTCTGCTGTTTGTTCTTTGGCTCACATGGAGAAAGCATGTCCCTGCTCCAGCCCCCAGCACACATTTCTGTATCCTCAAAGGGGCAGGAGTTGGAACGGGGCCATCTTGTGGCTCCCGGACCTTGATAGTTAAGGAAGAAAGAAAAAAAAATCTAAAAAAAAATAGTAATAAATAAAAAGCAAGGAACATGAACTTGATAAATACGATCAGCTGCAGGGAACGTGCCTGCAGCCTCCTGCTGCTGTTGTTGACACCAGAAAGCTGCAGAGCCTGGGAGATGGGAGGAAGTTTTATTGTCTCGCTCCTACCAGCAGCACGCGATGCTGCTGCAGCTGCCTGGTGCTGCCCCAGCCACCCGCCTGTCACCGAGGGAAAAGGACATCACTTCTCACCTCCTGCACCCAGCAGCTTCCCCCTGCCTCTCCCAGAACCTCACTGAACCTTTTTGTGGAAAACAGTGCTGGCACGACGTTTCCCCAGACTAATTTTTTACTACACCTGAAGTTTCCTGTCAGCCACCTGACAGCTCCCCTGCCTCCAGGGCTGCTAATTGGGCTAAATTTTGTGGCCAGTCAAGGAGCAGCTGAGCCCAGGGAGAGGTGCCCCTCCAGGATGCAGCTGTGTGTCGGTGCTTTTTCTAGAGTGGCTTCAGCTGGTGGGGCTGGGCAGCCCCAGCTGAAAGTGGTTTCGTGTTTTAGGAAGAAAGAGGATGCAAAACTCAGCTTGCTGCTTTGTGTCCCTGCTCCCCATCAGAGCTCAGCAAGGAAGTTCAGGTTTCCTTAAACTTCACCAACACAGTGAGTTGTTCTATCAAAGGACCAGGAGCGAATTTCATGAATAGTGATGGAGAAGAAAGAAAGCCCATACTAGTTAATATATATATTATCTAAATACTAATTCAAGCAACTGAGCTGAAAAGAGATGAAAACTCCTTGGGGAAAAGGGAATCTGAAGCAGTGCAGTATTTTAGCAGGGGCATGGTGAATAATTTTGCAGTGACAAGTCATGAATATATGTGATGAAGACAGAAATACATGAGCAATCCTACACAAATGCACTTTCAGAGCTTTTCCACCCTTTTATTTTCTTCCAGGGTGCAATGCTCCCTCACTTTTTCAGGTCCATGGCATTTGGTATAGGACAGGAGGGAATTATTTTCTTTCATATGCAGAGTTTAGGCCCCCTGAAAGGAGCTGGCTGGACAGTTATAAAGATGTAAACACTCTGCATAGACCCAGAACAAACTTTCCCAGTGCTGTGCTAAAAAAATATGGTGCAGTGCCTGGCTGGGTGAAGCATGGTGAGAGCTCAGTTTTCATGGCTCATTTAGTCAGGGACTTTTCTTCAGGGACAGCCAGCAAGAGCACTGAGTTTTATCACTTTCTTCTGATGCAGGCAAAATTATTCTGGGTTTTGGACTGAGCTTGGCTTAATTCACAGGTCTTTTAAGAGGCTTCAAAGTGGTCACCTGGAGAAGAGTTTCCAAATCTGCCCCACTCCAAGACAGCCAAATCCTTTCTCATGTGAACTTAAAGCACTAAAGTCTTTGAAAAATAAAATCTCTGTTCAAAAATGCTTTTCTAAAAAATTGCTTGTCATTCAGCTATGGCTGCGTGGGAATGTCTCCTGGCCTCAGGTTTCTCCTGGCCTTTTGTAGAAAATGTTCAGATCTCCCTTCAAAGTAAAAGAAAACAGTTTTTTCTTAAAAAAAAAAATAACCAAAAACACTGCATTTGGCAGAAACAGAGAGTTCCTCATGTTCCTAATGGCCAAAGCCCTCTGGCAGCAGTGTCCAAGCAGCCCTGGTGTAGGATTGTCAGGGGCACTCAGGTACGAAGGTGCTGAGAGACCTGTAAGTATCTGGACCAAGAGATGGAAAGAAAATGCAAAATGAAACTTTCCTGAGTAGCTCAAGGGTTCCTCTTCCAAGATCACTAAAAAACCTTTACTGCAAACTCCTCCTCCCCCCTGATTAACCCAGAGACAGATTTAAGTAGTGCTGTGCTTGGCTAGGGAGCTGTAAGGAGCCCTGGGGGCAGCCAGCTGAGATAAAAGGCCACAGCTGAGGGTTTCTGCAGAAACAAGAGTTGCACCGTGAGACAGATGTTTTGTTATATTGGTATGACATGGCAAAAGGTCCTGGAAATGGGAGGAAAGGTGTCTTTGTGCACAGTCAGGGCCCTTCCCCTGCAGGGATGTGGGACAAGCAGGATTGTAGGACACGCTGCTCTCTGACACATCAAATACCAGGCAGGAAAAAGAAAGGCACAACCATCTCACCTGTGAGCACCCAGCCTCTCACTGTGAGTGCCAAGGAGGGAAATGCAGCCCTGTGCTGGTTCCTACCCCAGATGCACATCCCTTCCCATCACAACTTTATTACTACTGACCCCTCCGTGCCCCAGCAGCACATCTGGGGAGCATTCCCAGCTCCCTGCATGCTTTAATAATCCCTGTCTCTCCACTCAGCACTGCCCCAGCTCCCCAGGAGTGATCTCCTGAGGGACAGACCCTCACAGCTGAGCACACACCAGCCCAGGCATCAGGGTGCAGGCAGCACCTGCCCTTCTGCATTAGCCCCTGCAGAACCTGCTCCTAGAGCTCTTTTACCCTGCATGCACCTGCTCCCTAAATTCTCTCCTAGCTCCTGAAACAGCCTTCCCTATCGTTAGGCAGCTGAAAGAAAACAAACTTTCACTTTTTTATTATTCCATTTATTATTTTTATTATTCCATTTAAAATGTTTTAAATTTTTATTATTCAATTTAAAACTTGTTTACCACCTGTTCCATTTCTCTGTTAAAATGTGACATTAATTTGGGCCCAGGCTAGCCCCTCTGTTTTCATCAAATCATTGCACTTAGATTAACCAAGACAAAGACATTTTTTTTCTTTCCTATGTAAATCTACTTTCTTCTCCATGCTAGACATGACTCTTGGCAAAGATGCTGAAGAGAGGAGCTTGGAGGAAATGAATAATATTTTTGATTCTAGAGAAATAAATGTCAAAAGTCAATCTTGGAAGATAATACAGCTTCAATTGACTCACGTGTTTGTCAAGATGCTGTGACTCCACACAGCCCCAGCAAAAGGAAGAAGCTGTGATTTTAAGCTGCACAAACTGTTGATCTTTGGCATTGTTTGGACTTTTGCAAACAGGTCTGTATTTCAGTTAATAAAAATAAGGCAGTTACTCAACACTTTTTATATTCAGGGCAGCAAGCAGACCAGGTTTCAGAGACACCAGCCAAGTTCTCCCAGTTAAATGCAATCACATGCAGCCACTCTCCTCCCTCTGACAAAGCAGCATTCCTGCAAAAGGGGCTCTCCCTCACGAATCCTGTCATTAAACCTGGAAAACAGATCCTGTTGTTTTGATATTAATTTAATTCATCTGGCACATCATCACGCACCAGGATAAATTGATGTCGCTTCATCCCAGACCAGGGGAACCCAAACTGTCACCAGAAACCCAGGGCAAGTGTTCCACAGCCCTGTGACATGTTCTGTGTTATACCTGTGGCTCCAGGCCTTCCCTGAGCACGCCTGCAGGATGCTAGAAGGGTTTAAGGTCTCCCTGGTAAAAGCTCTATTTTCCCCCTGGGAAGTCCCACACAGGGTATTATTTTAGTGGTCTGTCAACACAAAGCTTCAGCCTGGCTGGGGTTGTGCCATCCCAGGCATATATTAATGAATCACTCCAGCAGAAGCTTCTTAATGCAAGCATCCTTTTAAAAAATCAATCAGAATTAAATGTAAACCGCAAAGCCAGTGAGTGGATGTATTGTTAAGAGGTTTTGATTAAAGCTTTTGAAATTAAAAGGATCAGACCAAGGATCACAGAAACATACCGCAAAATCATCAAAAGAAGATGAGGAGCAGATTTTGTAGCCCTTGCTCTTGAGGGAGATAAATCAGTTCTTTATATTTCATGTAAGGAAAGAGTTGCAAGACTTGGCCTTTGATACACAGAAAATCTTCTTAACTGATCCTGAGTCCTTGAAGCCTGCTTACCCTTTGTTGTCTCCCCTACGAGGAGTCTCTGGTGGCAGGACAGCTGCCCCAAACAGAGGTTTCTCTCCTGTCACTTGGCTGGATGTGCCAGGGTGAATTTTGGGACACCACCAGCACGGTGACAAGCAGCAGATGCTGCAGCTCAGCCACCACTAATTGCTGGAAGCAGAGAAAGCTTTTATAAAGCAGAGATATCACCGAGTGAGGGAACTGCTTGTGCTGCCTGATGGGTACAATTTAATGTTTTTATGTCATAAAGCTCCTTGCATTGAATTGCTTACGGAATAAGCACTGTGCCATAGCCTGTTTTTTACAGCAAGCCTTAAACATTAACATGAAGTTTTGCTTCCAATCACACTAAAAATGAGCATTAAGCCTGTTGGCACTTTAATATGGTCAAGCCCTCATCCACCCAAAATCCCTTCTGAAACTCCAATCTTCTATTTATCTACTGAGCCTTCTCTTTCTCTCCTAATTTCATCTAAAATTGACCCCTTGCTTGGATGTGCAGGTGTAAAAATTGAGTGTTGGATTGAGCTTCTGGGTGTGAGTCTGAATGTGCACTGTGTGAGCTGAAGGCAGAGAGATGTAATTGCCCTCCTGCAGTTACAGAGAGTCAGCAATCCCAGCACAGCTTGTGCAGTGAATAGACCCTAAATCCAGATGCCAAGTTCACAGATAGTCTTTCTGTTCAATTACACCCAACTTCTCATTTTTAGGCTACCCAAAAGCCACAGAAATTATTCTGCTTTGCAGTATGTCTCTGCCAAACTAAAACCCAGTTAAACGTATGCTTGAAGAAGACACCTGATTTTTTCTATATTTACCACACATTTAAAAGTCATATTTATAAGTGACAGAGCAAAACAAAACCAAAACAAAAACAAAAATAGGTGTTCTGCTGAGAATTTACGTGGCAAGCTTTGCCCCAGAGTGTGTTTTTATGGGCTGGTTGTAAACCCTTGGAAACAGAAGGGTACATAATGAAAACATTGACAGATCCTTTCCTAGGATATTGCAAATGAGCACACCATAAAAATGACTAATTACAGTTATTGTAAAATTCAGCTTAGCTCTCAGGCCCAGCTGCTGAGCTCGACAGGGAGATGCAGACAGTGATAACAGAGGGTTTGGCCTCTGCTCCTGATGGATTTTCCTACATATAGACAGGCAGCTTCTTGTTTTGACCCTAATGAAGGGTCAAATAAATGGCCATGGCCACAACAGGAAATACATTTAATAATGTTGTGAGTTTAATGGCAAGAAGAGTGCTTGCAGGTTATCTGGCCTGCAAAAATCCTGCCCTTTTTCACTGGCTGCAACAAGTCCACCCATAGTCCCAAGCATGTTCCAGCTTAGTAGACCTCACATGTCTAATTCAGGTGGGCTTTGAGGGTGTGTTAGAGCCCTCCAGGCTCTCCAAGTGGTTTTGTCTTGTTTGTGAGAGTGGAAGGAGGTCTCTCAGAGGCTCTGAAGAGTAGCAGAGGGATGAGGTGAGGAGGTGGGAGCTGCCTGGATGGAGTCTGTCCTCATGAGGACACATGGGAATTAGGTAGTTGCTGCACTGGGCCTGGCTTCATCAAAAAGAAAAATGGTGAAAAATAAATGGAGATTAGATGACAGGAGTACCCAGGCATCAGAAGGGGTAGTTAATTTTGTGTAAATATATGGAGAAGTGTAGTTATTGCAAACAACAATTTCTGCATGACAGCAGGGATGGTGCCCACTCTGCTGGAGTGGGAAACTGCTCAGACCAGGCTCCACCATTCCAGCATTGAGGGGTTGAGGAAAAGCCTTGCATCCTTTCCATCCAAGCTAGAAAAGCTAATGTCAGCTGGCAATGGCAGCAGGAAGATGGCTCTGGGCCTGGGGGAGATTTTGGAGAAAGACAACTTCCAGCATTTCCATTTCTCCCTGTCCTCCTTCATCTCCCTCCAAGCCCAGGTACCTCACCTTCAGTTCTGGGTTGGGCTGGACACAGATTCCCCCCAGTGCTTTCAGAAACTCCCTCCCCAAGGTCAGAGCAAGCTGCTCTGCCTGAGGGACTGGCACTGTGTCCATCAGGAGACTGGAGTGGAGCCGGTCAGCTTTACGAGGGATGGAGGAATATTTCTCACTGCTGCAATAAAGGCCTCAGCAACAACCAGGGCACTGAGCCTGGCCATGGACACCCCCAAGGCCTAAAGATAAAGGGTTGGATTACACAAAGCAGCCTCTCATTATCCACTCCTTGATACTGGTTGGTAACAGTGTTTTTGAAGGAATCCCTTAATTAGGTTTTACAGTGCATAGGTTAGGCATTTTCCAGCAAGGGCTTTATTGTAATGGGTTGCACATGTTCTCATACTGTACACCAAAATGAAACTTAGCTACAGGGCATTTCCTTCCGCTGCTCTTGCTGGGGAGCAGCTTTAACCTCTTTGCAGACACAAAGCCATATTTCACTGCTGAGAGGTCCCAGCCACTCCCCTCTCCCATCACCTGGTCAGTTCAACCCTTAACTGTGCAGGGAACTCGCCAAGGTGCCACGGGGAGCAATCCTGAGGAAGTGGGGGAGAGGTGAGACAGAGATGGAAGAGACCCAGGAGGGCAGAACCCAGCAGAGCCTGACTGCCAGCAAAGCCCAGGAGTCTCCAAGGAGGAGCCCGGAGCTGGCAGCCACAGCACTGACCAGTGCCAGACAGGAGTCACCTGGGAGCCTCCTCCAGCCCCAGCAGTGCTGCATGTCTGTGTCACACCTCAGTGCAGCACACTCAGGACTGCTGGAAAAAAGGTGGGGGGGAAAAAAAATAATTCTATCTTCATTCATGGGAATGAAGACAGAATCAATTGGTAAAAAAGAAAGCCCAGGTTGGAATGGCCAGATATTTGGACAGGATTTGCCCACAGTCATCAGCTGTGGTAAGATGTTCTCCTGACCCTGGGCTCTGAACATGGTTTACACAGAGCAACCAGAGCTGCTTTTTTGGCCCGTAGAGGGTTTTTTTTTCAGCTGGAGATTGCTGTGAGACTAAGAGATGAAAACTGTATTAGGAGATGGGATATGACTGCTGGGCCACAGGAGGAGCCTGTGGATTCCTCTGCTCTTCCCTAATGATGCAGCATGACCATCAAGAAAAATCTCCAGCTATGGAATAAGTGTGCAGAATTTACTCCAGATTTTGTGAACTAGCCAAAACTTGGGAACATCTGATCATCTTCGGTTTGAAAACAGGGGTATTGAAGGGGGCGTCCATATGGCAGATTCAGATCAGGCTAAAAAAGACACATCTGCACACAGCTTACAGGGAAGCAGTGCGACTCATTGCCATGGGATGTAATAGAAAAAATATGTTTACATAGGTTCAAAGGGCAAGTGGACAAATTCTTGGAAGAAAAAAATCCTTCAAAGCATCTTAAACACCTAAGTAACCACGCTGTGTATGGTGCTCCTGCAAGGCCATGGCATCATGTGGACACCAGGGCTTCAGAACTAGTTTCTGTGGAAGGTCCTGTGGGAAGAGGCTGACAACCTGCACAGCTCAGTGCACCTCAGCCCTGCCTGACAAGTGTGGGCTCTGTTCTGCAGGTCTCCAAAGCCTCAGCCTGCAGCAGGGACCTGCTGATCCACCCAGCAGCCAAAATCCACGTTCCTGTTAGAGCTGCTGTGGAGGGATTAAATCTCAGTCCCACAGAGAGCCAGGGATGTGACAGCTCAGTGCATTCCAGGAGCCTGGCTGGAACGACATCTGTATGAGTGTTTCTGGGAACTGGAATTTGCAGCTGGGTTTTCCATGGCACCCACTCCTGTTTGCACTTGGACCTTTGAAAATCAGCCCATTAGCATGCGCACATTGAAGAAAGGAATTTATGTTGTCTTTATGCTTTAAGCCTGAATTTGTCCTGAGGGAGCAGTAGCAGAAAAAACAGCCATTTATTTTTAATAGACACCAGCATCGTTACTTAGGTCTGGTGAGCTTAAAGGATTGAGAGGTGAATGATACCATCAAGGAAACAATTTCTTCCTTCACTTTTTTTTTTTTTTTCACTCATCTAAGAAAGGAAAAATCCCTCACAGGAATACAAGGGGTTAGGCTGCAGCATGCAAATGCTACTTTTCAGCACTGCAGACCAAGTTTATCTTGTCTGCTGTCCCTTCCCCTGATGCCTTGTGAAGGCTGAGCTAGAACAGAGACTAGATGGAGCTAAAGAATAAAGTAGGGATTTATTAAGAGGCCTCAAAAGATCCACTTAGGGCAGCACAACCCAAAATGGCCAAAAAAATGGACAACCGCTCACGGGGGCTCTCACTTTCATAAGTTCTGGTCCATTTGCATATTGGAGTTAATTGTCCAATTCCAGCTTTAGCCCATGCAGTCCCATCCTTCTTGTTTTTCTCTCTTCAGCCCACGTTGTTTGTGCTCTTGGGCCTGAGATTTGGATCATTTGTCCTTGGTCCCCAGCTGGAGAAGGAATTGTTTTGGCTACGTATTCTGTGACGAGAGCTCACCATCCCCTAATATGAAGCCTAGACTTACACACTAAAGCAGAACAGAATCTGAAACATATAAAAGCTAAAACCTGAGGCATCACCCCAAGGCACAAAGTTCCCTTCTTGTGCTGTCCCTGCACCACGCTCGCCAAGAGATGAAGCAGGTGACGGCAGAGGCGCCTGCAAACGCCCACATTCCTCCCTCCCCAAAGGAGGGGGAGGCTGCTCTCAGCAAAGGAGGAGTTGGGATTTATCTGTAGTGACAGCCCCCCATCCCTGGACACCTTGGGGTCACCACAGGCCAACCAGAGCACCTCGACTTGGCTGTGACCTTGCGGGAGCAAATCACATCTGGAATGTGTTTCAGCTTCCAGAGCAATAAATGAAAACACTGAACACAACAGGGTCGGAGCAATGCTGTTTGAAAGAGAAGGTAATGCTTTGACCCTTATTTGGCCCATGACATGTCTGCTTATTCCACCACAAGTTGTGGAAGTGTGGCTTGGGACGGGGAAAGGATAATAAGGTATTTTATCCTCAAATAATACAATTCATTTCAAGCTTCAGTGGCAGCCAAGAATGGGAAATGTAACTTCCCCACACTCCAAGCCACTCGTTTTCTTTTGTCTCCAGATACTCAACAAGCAAACAAGCAGTGGATTCACACAGAAACAATCAAGACTGGAAAAGTTCATGCCATTTTTCAAGCAGATTGGCAAATCCTGATTTTAGAAAAATTAGAAAATGACGAGTATAATTTGTAAACCATCAACAAATGGAAATCCAACTTATAGGCACAGTGTCAGCATTAAAATGACACGTGACCTCTCTGTCACTTTACTTTTTCACCACAGAACTGTGATTCCAGCACCCTGCTCCCTAAGATAAGACAGGTCCCTTTGAAGGATGAGGCAGGGCTGGCTGCAGAGACCACCATACCTCCCTCTCAAGCAATGCCTGCTCCCCTTTCTCAGCATTCCTGGTTGTGTGGCCACCTCCGCAGCTGTTATCTGGACCACAAGGAAAAGCACAAGTGCTCGCATGATTTCTGTGAGAAAATCCATAAACAGAGGCTGTTTTCTGTGGCAAAATCCAATTTTAACTTGCACATGAAGTGAATAGCATCCTTCTAGATGAGGCAATGCTTGTTTATTTTCCAAAAACAGCTAAAGTAAAGCCTTTTTCTTGAACCTAAAAAGTTCTGAGATTGCAGGTCTAGATTTGGAAGTTGGCCCTTGCCCAGCTGATGCCACTTATGTTTCCATTTATACTTCACTGTCAGCACTGACAGACAATCTTTTATATCAGGTCCATTAATTTATTGCTTGAATGGTTTTCCCCTTGGAAAGGCAACATCTCCAAACTGTGAGTTCTCATTTTAGAGCTCTCTGCCCTCTCATGCCCTCCCTGGATCCACCCTGGGGGTTTCTGACATTTCTCTTTGGGCTTTTTTGGAGGTCTCACCCACCTCAGATCAGTGAGCTGTGGGGAATTTGAGCCAAGAAATTCCATCAGAAGGGTTAACTCAGAATATATCACACCTCTGTGAACGAGAGTGCTGTGTCCCAAAGAGCAGAGACAGGGATGATGCTGGAGCCACCATACCATGGCACCATCCAGCTGCAGGGGACAGTCCCTGTCTCTTCTTTTCACAGGCTGCTGTTGCAAGGTGCTGCCAAGAAAGACATTCCCCAGCACTTAAGTTTTGGATCCATATACTGTGGACCCTGGGTAGCCACAGATTTCCATGGTACCATTCCCACCCTGTGGCCAGGTGGGTTCATAACCATGTAGCCTTCCTCACTCTGTGTCTGCTGGGATTCCACCGTATCCATGCTGCAGTGCTGTGTCTGGTTATTATTTTATAGAAGGATTTTACGTCTTGCCCTTCCAGCCTGGTTTGTTACCACGTGTATGGATGGGAGGGAGAAAACAAATGGCTTGACAAATGACTTCACACAGGCTGCAGAGAGAACACACAGCACACCACAGAAACCAGCTCCCCATTTTCATCGCAGCAGTTTCACATAGCTCCTCACTGGCTTTTTCTGCCCAATTTTTAAATTAAAAAAGCCAAAAAAAAAAAAAAAAAAAAAAAGCCCGACCACCCTCTTGCTGAATAACTGACTTATAGAAAGCTGTTGCTTTTTCTCTGAAAGCATTGAGAAACAGGGGCCTTCAATAGCTTCTTTGTGCAGTTTTATTTTGCAGCTCCGAGCCCAAGACAGCATTTCCTGACCTGTGAGGATATGCTGCCCTCTTCCCGTCCAGGAGGCTGCAGCTCAGCAGTGCCATGGATCTCCATGGATCTGCAGGATTAACCCAGAGAATCAGCAATCCTCCATTCCACAGAGACAGTTCCTCTGAGCAGTTAGGTAAAGGGTTAGTAGGATTTATTAAGGTGTAAGGGATAGGATGCTGTTCAAGCTGGCTCGTGCTGACTTCACGTCCCCATCTGTCCTCCCTCCTGCCCAGGCTGCAATGCCAAGCTCCTCCACCACCACACATTTTTCTTTGACACCTCTCCTCGCCTTCCCCATCATCCAGGAAGGAGATTTCCTTCCACACATAACATATACTGTAAAAACCAAGAAAATTTCCAACTGTCTTGCACTAAAATGTCATCATTTGTGAGACTCCACCAGGAGTTTGAATGTTTTGAGGCAGACAATGTTGATGAGTGAGCAGGAGAGAGCACCAGGAGCCTGCTCACCCAGTTAAGAGCTGCAAGCCTTTACCTTCCCTTTGTGCAAGGGGGACAGAGGAGGACTTTCCACCCCCCAGGCTGTGACTCTGGGTTGTCACACCTGCTGCTCCCACAGGTGCCTGTGTGACAGGAGACCCCCTCCAGCAATTCCCCTGTGATTGCTTTTATCAGCTGCTGAAGATTAGAGGTACCTTGGAATAGAAACTTCAAGGAAAAAGGGAATGGGGTAATTGCATTTCAAAGAAAGTGCTTGAAAGAAACCTTTGAAGGACCCTATTCAAAGGTTCATGACTTGATAGAACCGTTTTAAAAAAGACATAAATTCCTGTTTGGGTTTGGGATTGGCTCCTACCCCAGCAGGACAGAAAAGCCTCCTTCTTTGTAGGAACACAGTCTCAGCACAACACAGGAGATGAAATCCATGTGATAACATCTGAAATGGCTTTCAACTAAAAAATCCAAAGGTAATATATTAAGGTAAGGCCTGCTCTGAGCTATGCATTAATAACTTCCATAAGAAGACCTAATCTTGTGCCCATGAGCTTTCAGGTAGCATAAAGAGACTTAAATGTTTGTTGTGCTGGCTGCATATCAGATATCCCAGTGCAAATCCACAGCCAACATTTACATCCCTTACTGCTGCAATGTTCCCACCTGATTAAAGCATGGCAGCCACTTCCCAGCCAGCCCAGCAGCTGAATTCCGTGGCCATCCTGAACTACGGGCCAAACAGGGGCAAACCTTGGGCACAGCTTAACTTTGTGCTGCTCTCTGAGGGCACCCAGTCCTCCCTTCTTGTCCCAGATATTCACCTTCCTTGCAGTAGCATCACCACACAGAAGTCACCAGGCCTGACAGCACCAAGATATACTCAGGCTGGCAAATTGCTATTAATGGCTCAGCTCACAAGCACAAAAAAATTCTGTCTGTCCAATTTCCTGGTACAGTTTCCTGCGGGACTTTTTCCTTATGTTTGGAATTTTATTTCTCTTGGAAAAAAAAAAAATATTTTTCTAGATGTACTGAGGAAATAGCTGATCTTATCTCCTCTATTATAGGTGACTTCAAAAATAATATCTCTAATGATGCAAAAGCCTCCATTTACACAAGACTGGGTTCAGCTAAGCCCTTAGCCCATGAGCAGCATGAAGAGTGTGTTTCACAGGATTCAGCAGGATGTGTTAAGGATATTCTCAACCAATTTGCTCACATGGGGTCAGAGCTCTTAGCAGTTCCACTCTCGGCCTCGTTTTGCTGTTTTGCATCATAGCTCCAGTATGGCCACACCTGAACCTGCATGGGGAGACCCTCCTTGACCCTTTCTCCAGCAGCAGCCCCCATCCTGGCTCTGAGCTCTGCCTGTTCCTGAAATTCCTGAAGGCAAACACAGGAGAGCCCCAAGGATGCTGGGCAGTGACCCCACAGGGAGGAGAAGGTCTGACTAATGTTCAGCATGAAGAGCCTGAGGTCCCTGCTCCAGCCTTTGGAGCCAGGACAGCAAAAGCATGCCCAGTGCCCAAATTCTGGTGGAGAATTCCTGGTCAGGTGCTGGGATACAGGGACAGCACCAAGGAAGGAGTGCAGGCTGCCTCAGCAGCAGCCTGGCAGTGGCTGCTGTGACAAGGAGCGGGCAGAAACTGCTTCAGCCTCTCCCCTGCAGCATCAGCATCTCACAGGGCTGCACAAGCAGAGAACCAGGCAGAAAGCCAGGAAAGCTTGAGTTATATTCCTGATGCTGCCATTAATTTCTTATATGGCCTTGGGCAACTTGTATCACCTGCCAGTTTGGGTTTTTCCTTAGATAAAGTAGGGAGAACAGTTAACATTGTGGATTTATGGAGCTTAAAGCTCTACAAAGAAGAGTCTGGTCTGGCTTCTCTATATCAAAAAAACCTTTAATTTCTCTCAGTTGTGCCTGAATCAAGGCCAATTGCCTATGTTTGACCAATATATATCTCTCCATCTCTTACAGAAGAACAACTTATCTTCATCTGAAACATCAAGAGATGGAGAAAAGCCAGGACTTCCCTTGGTATTTTCCCCTCTGTGATTAATTCCCATCCCTACTGAGCATTCAAGTTTCATTTCCCATTCGAATTTTTTTGGGATTCTTCTTTCAGCCATTACTTCTAGCAATGTTTTTTTCTGCTAAATGAAAGTGTTTGCCTGATTCGGTATTTCTCCCCATGGCTTACCCACACTCATTGGTGGAACAAGGGCAAAGATAATTAAAATCTGCCCTGTGCTTTGAAATACTAAGCCCATCCCTAAGTCCCATTATCCTGCTCAGTGTCAGAGGTACCACTGACAAGTACTTGATTTCAGCCTTTCAGGGGGTGCACGGCTGCCAGAGAAAACCAAGAGTGGAAAAGTACTATCCCTTCAGAAAAACAGATGTTGCAGCTCCAATTTGTCTTCTGCCAAGACAAAGGAGATGCACTAAATTGATCTTTTGTCAGGGATTTTGTTTTGCTTCCAAGATTAATATCACAACAAACTGGGAGGCACCGTTCCTCAGGGTGCAATGTTGTATTGCAAAACTGAGCCTAAATACCCGCACTGAGCATAATTTAGTGAGTCTGAAACTCTGTCTGCATAGGGGGAGATAAACTTTATTCATCCAGTAGCGCATTATCTAAATAACCCCTCTGCCTCAGCATACAGAGGCTGACCACTCACCTTCAAAGCCAGGCAATATCTTCTAGGCTTGATGCTGCTCACCACGGAGTGCCTGCGGTGAGCACTACCTGTGGTGATCCTCAGAGCCCTGCCTGGTGGCCTTCAAGGGGCTGCTTGGACACACAAAAGGAAAGAAGGAATGAAGGGATGGGAAGGACAACCTGGGAGGTGGTTGGAGGGCTCTGGCTGGACAGAACCGCTTTTACCAGCCAGAAAAACCCCTCTCAAGTCATGCAGCTGGATAGGGGGCATGCAGCAGAGGGTGTCCATGGGGTGGAGAAGGTTCCAGGACATTCTCTTTATCCACACACCAGAACAGTGCAGCTTACAAGCTGGCTTGTCCCTAAGTATCATGTCTGCTTGTCTTCTTTGATGGCATTCTCCTGTGGTACTTTCTGCTCCGTACCCAAAGTGACAACCCCGCTTCCCAAACAAACCCATCCCAGACGTGGATATTCTTCCCTCGTGTGAAACATCACACATCTTCACCAGCCACTGCTGTGTTTTCAGCAAAAGGACTAAAAATCCCCACTTGTACATCTCCCTCAGGATGATGTAATTTAAACACATTAATTTGACACTCCGTAGAAAACAAATTGCTCCACAATTTTTTTTTACATGGCATATCCAATTAACAGATTGAAACAAGCACAACCACCAGACTGTGATGGTTTTTTCACACTTCTTCATCCACCTGAGTAACCGCAAGTAAATATCACCAATGCCCAAATCGCTGTGCTATGGCAATTTGTGAACAAGTTCTACACACACACTCAAGGTATAATGGATCAACAAAAATAACTGGACAAATCAGAGATTTTAGGCTTGCTTTTCCCTCTGTGTTGTGGGAAATCTTTTACAACAAGATAACAACATAACAAAACAAGATAACAACATTTACAAAACATAACAACTGCACTACCTCAAGACAACAGCAATTCTCACTGGTGCATGGAAGTGCTCCTGAAGCAAGCTGACTCTTTTTCTGCTAGGGCTAGTCTGCACAAGGAAGTTTTGTAAGCTTAATTATGCCAGCTATGAGTGTGAAAAAATAAATACATCATCCCTACAAGGGAGAGAGCTGCGCCAATAAAAAAGTCCCTGGTATGGATGCAGCACTACAAAAGGAGGGATTTTTTTTTTTTTTCTTCCTAGTATAGTTAATTTTGTTTGGGTAGCTCTGATAAACTGCACCACCAAAAGAAACTTCTTGGCTTGAACAACTGTGTTTCCAGAGTAGGCTGCCAGTCAGTGATACCTGTGTGTCAGCACATTCCTCCTGCTGGAGAGGAGAGACCTCACACCGAATTCCCTGAAGTCTTTACCTGGGATAGAGGAAAGCTATGAGAAGGATCAGAATATTCAATATCTAAAAGGAGGCCAAGACACCGTGTGGTGAGGGGAGAGCTCTGGCTGCTCTGAGCCCATCCAAAAGCACATCCTTGCCTGACACACGTCCTCTCGGCTGCAAAGTGAATTTCTTGTCAGAGATGATCCCCAGCCAGAGCTGCAGCCATTCCCGGGATTCTGGCATGACCTGCTGCCCACATCCATGGCAGGTTCCTGCTTCATGTGGGGGTTTATAGTGGGATCTCAAGGGTTTTGGTCCTGCCTGTTGTGGGCCCAGCGGGCTGTGAGATGGGTACCCAAGGTTGTAGCTGCACCACATTCTGGGGATGTCATGGCAGGAAGTTTTTCTTTTAACCTAAAAAACAGTCTCCCTTGGTTTACCTGGAGGCTGCAGGTATATTTAGGAAGTTCACCTTTCCCTTCCAGTGCTACTGAGCCAAATGTTTGCCTCATGTGAGCCTGAAGTATTCACCCAGACTGGCTGAGCTGCTGTCATCGTGGGGCTGACTGCAACGGGGCAGAGCCAGGTCTGCCTCACAGGGAAGGTTTACCTGAACAACCCCACGCCAAGTATGGGCCACCCCTCACTGCAAATGGACACCTGGTGGGCAAGTTGCACTCCCCTGCCCTGCCCTTTTCTGCAGGCTCACATCAGTAATGTGTAGGTAAACTCAGGCAGGATGGTCTGAGAACCTCTCCATCCTTCCTGCTCTGATTCTCCATTGATCTCCTCTACAACACAGGCAAATTCAGAGCTCTGTGACAGGGCTTCCAGCCTCTGGCCAGGGCCCCTTCCTTTGCATCCTCTGAAGCAGTAAGTCCCACCTTTTCCTTCTTGCAGAGCTGCATTGGCTCCTTGCCCTCCCTAATCCGGAGGGAGGTCGTTTGTTGGGCTTTTCTTCCTCAATCAATCCACAGAAACGGACTTGCATGAGGCTTTGTGTTTCTGCAGAGTGAATTCCTCAAGCAAGGTGTAAAAGTAATTAAAGGCACCAGGCCCCAGAGCTCTGCCACTGCCACCAGCGAGGATCCCCCAGCAGCCACCTGCACAATGGGAGCACAGCAAGGGGGGAATCTAAAATCCACAGCTTTTAGAAAGCCACATCGTTTCTCAGCTCAGCTCTCTGGGGGGCAACAGATAAACAGCACTGCCCCAAGGAATTTCCTTCCTCCAAAGGTGGGAACTGCCCAGAGGAGCCACGGCCTCCCATCCTTTGATGACATCAGCTTCCTCAGGCCTGGGGTGAGGGGACTTCAAAGGAGGAGTTAGGGGAAAAAGCCCTCCTGGGAGAATGGAGAAGGTTTGATTCCTGTCCTGAAGGCCATCAGGCAGGGCCTCATTGCCAGTAGTTCAGCCCAGCACTCCCAGAGAGACCACAAAAAGGACAGGAAAGCTTTAGCACAGCAGAGAAGCCACGCAACCGCGACCAGCGAGATGTTGCTGCTCCAGAAAAATGGTCCCAGCACAGCCCCATCTCCACCAGCATCTCAGCTAATCCACGGACCTGCCTTGCCAGAAGGCCAACAGCTTCCTGGGACTCACTGTGGATTTTTGCATGTTAAACCCAGGTTTATTCAAAGCAGTCTCTGTCTCTCAAAGCAGTCTCACTCTACAGCTTCCTCTACCCTTAAATCTTGAAGAACTGAAATATCTTTTAAGTCCCCAGCCCCATCCTAAGTTTTGTTGAAATTTTCCCAAGAACTTCCTTGGGGAAGAGGAAAAAGAGAAGGGACTGGCAGGCAGACACGGTGACACTGTGTTCACATAAGCTTCATTTCCTTAGGAAACCAGGCTAAAAATAATAGTCAAAAATCTTGGGCAATTGCCTCCAACTCAACATCTCTCTCTAGACAGGAAGAAAGGAAGGAATTAGCAGGCTGTAGGTTATATTTCAAGGTTTGTCTACATGATTTGAAGCATAGAAATTAGAAATGAAATTAAGAAGATATATTAGGTCGTCTTGCCCTTCCCTGGAGGAACAAACCTACAGCTGTTTCCCTTAGCATATATTTTAGTGAAGTGTGCAGCCCAGTTTCAAATGATCCAAATGATGGAGCTTCCATCAGTTTTCAACAGGGACCTATTCCTTTCTTTACGTATCTTTCCTTTTTTTTTTTTTTTTCTTTTTTTTTTTTAAACAACTTCAACCTTTTTATCTATTGCCCATGTTTCATCTCATGACTTCCAGCACTTCCAGCACACCTCTTAATTGTTTTATAAGCTCACTGGAGTAGAAAGGTAAATAGTTCTATGCATGCCACCGACATACTTCAAATAGCATCACAGGGTTCATTTCATGCTTTTGGCTGACTTAGACATTCTTATTCACTACAGCTTCATGTTTTTAACTGTGTTTCTCCTGGAAAAATAAAAAAAGGTGGGGGGCGGCTTTGATTAATAAATTCCAGGGTTTTTTTCAAATCTGAGTTTTTCAGACTCCCTGTCCTGGCAACATTTCAGTTTGAATTTGAAAGGCCCAGCCCACTCAAAATATCCTGGAGAGGTTTTTCTCACTTCCCTTGACTTTTCAACTTCAGTTTTCTGCTAAATAATTTTAAATTATCGAAAGGGAAGAGTTATTTTAATATGACATTATTCCCAAAAAAGAGGTCTTCTTTCTTGGCCATACAACTTCTCCTGTTATACAGGAGTCTGTTGCTTTTTGTCTGAGTGGGCCCTGGAGATCTGTGTGACATTTATCTCAAGTTGTCAAGGGGAGAGGGTTGAATCTGCGCTGACTATCCGAGTTTTCTGGAAAATCTAGGGCAAACCATATTTCCCAGTAAATCGACTTTTTCTCTCCAAGATACGTCCTTTGAGCAGGTCTGAATTTGAGAGCAAAAATCCAGCCACTGAAACAGCACAAAATTGAGAAGCTACCCAAGGATGAATTAGCGTTGTCACATATGCATGACAGAGAAATATATTTCTTTTTGCTGCTTTGCAGCTATATAACATGAAAAACTGTTGTGTGATGTAAACAGCTTCAGTTTCTCCACCCCAAACACAAACACACAGAGGCTTTGACCAAAACCCCCATCTTTAACATGCCTGTTCCACAGTCAGAAGCAGAAGATGTGAAGATGTGTGAGTAGATGTAGTTTTCTTGCCCAAACTGCACTTGTCAAGAGCCAGTTTTAGAGAATTTTATGAAAACAAGATTTCCCATCTCAGAAGAGGAGCTGGTTTCTGGTGTTCTCACACCCCCCTGACGGAGATCAGCACCTCCACAGCTGCCAGCAAACACAGTGAGGAAATGTGCACATATTTGGGACTTCATCCCTCAGCAACCCCTGGCTTCTTCATGCACCCCAGAACCCACAAGAAGTGCCAGAACACCAAAATTTCTGTGCCTGATCCCCTACTTAAAAATGCCCCATGTAACTGGGAACTGCCGGGGGAGCAGAAAGCCTGGCTCTCTAGATGGGATGGAGAATACTGGGAATATTTTATGGGTCTTGAGACCTCCACAGCCCTGCAGAGCAGAAGTTTCTCATCCCTTCTCCACTCACACATCTGTCCCAAGACTAACTCTACTGATGCCCTGAACCTCCAGCCTCACAGAGCCTGATGCCACCCACATTTCCCATAAAACCAAGAAATAGATTCAAGGCCATATTAGGCATACTTAGAGGTACTACAAGAAGGTTCCAAGAAGTCTGAGCCCTTTCCTGAGTGCTGACAGATGTGTCTGAGTCACCTTGTTCTCTGCCATTCTCTGCTGAGTCACTTTATCCCAAAGCACCAGCAGCAAGAGGAGAGAAAGGGGAAGGAGGGAGCACAGCCAGCAGAGGGTAAGCAACAGGAGCAGAGGGCACCAGGCTGGACCTCATCCCATCTCCTCTGACGTCTGTTCCTGGTGGGAAAAGTGCTCTGGGAACACAGCTTTCATAAGGGTCAAGCAGTGACAGGAGAGAGAAAGATGATGGTACCCAAACCCCAGCAGGATACACAGAAAGCATCAATATTGTACCAAACTGAGACTGTATTTCAGAGTGGCCTCGTGCCAGAGTGTGTGTGTGTGTGCAAGAGCACATGTGCACAAGTGTACCAGCACTGTGTGCACATGCAAACACTCCACACAGTTTTGATTGATCGAGCCGTGTTTCGGCAAAGTCAACAACAACTAATTGCAAACAAACTGCACTTTTATTCAGCCCCCAAACCAGCTGCTTTCAAAGCTGTACCAGTGGGAAATAAAAGCATCACTGGCTATTGCTACATGACCCAGTAACTTCAGATGCTGTACCTTCTGTTCCATCACAGTGTTTTCCATTTTCTGGCCAAAATGAACACTGAGGTGCTGAGAGTCCATTCATCTACTCATTCAGGGCTCAGCACCACTTTCCAGGAGCACTATATAAATTCAGAAGTTGCCTGAAATAATAAATAACTGTGACAGGTACAGAAACAAAGCCTGTAGCTCTAAGGCTAGTGTTTCCTCCTCCAGAGAGGTTTTTGTTCCCCTGTGTCTGCAGGACAGAACATTCCAGCGATGTTTCAGCACTGATGGGCCCTCGAGCCTCAGCCAGCAGAAAAGTCAGCTTTCTGGCAGAAAACCCTGCATAGCTCCTGGAACTGAGTGAAGAAAAGGAGAAAAGATGAAATACTTTGTTTACCATATCATGACATCACCATCATCACTGCAGAAAAATGCAAGTTCATCTTTCTTCCTGGGGATGGTCCGTATGACCCGAGCGATTATCCCTGCTGGATAGCACGGCATTGTCCTTCCCCTCCACACCAGCACACGCAGGCGTGTTTGACCTCGTGGCCACCAGATCCAGCAGGGTGCAAATGCAACCCACAAAGCTCCCAGAGCTGAATTCCCTTTGCAAGATGTGATGTTTTTCCTCTTGGTTGAGCCTGAACGTGCACCCAGAGCTGCTGAGCTGTGCCATCCCCTGGGACAGCCCGTGGGCTCCATGGAGTCAGGGAAGGATTTCTGCCCAGAAAGGCTTTGTGATGCCCACTGTTTTAATCATCAGCATGTGCTGGCACTCAGAGCAGGGCAGAACATGCCCAGGTCTTTACAGAAAGCAAACCATTTCCTCCTGAGGAAACAGTCACTTCAGCTGGCATCTGTCACTCAGGTGCACAGAGGAGTTGTGGTTCTCTGGAAAACACCTGGCTACGAGGAAACATTTGGCTTAATTCAAACATGTCTAGGTTAGCAAAATCTTTTTCATATAGGGCTTCTTCTCCCTCCTCCTTTCACTTCCTTTCTAGCCCTGTCCCCCAAAACTCCAGTTATTTGCAAGGGCTCTGCTATTTACTATATATCTGTTTCTGTCCCCTGGTAACTAAGCAGTGTTTGAAGCACTCACAGGACAGGCAAAGCCAGGATATCGCAGGACATCACATTTTACCTTTTTTATTTCTCCCTGGTTCTGCTCCCATGGCCTCCCAACAAATCTGGTCCATCAAAACCAGTTTTAGGCTTCATTACAAAGGGAACAGGGTCAGTTTTCTACTGGAAAGAGGGGCTGCTGCTCCATCCTGGGAACAAAAAGTGTCTGAAAGTGTGCAGGACTGTGTGACTGTTCTGACAACCAAAAATGCATTAAAACACAGTGGTAAATGGCACTGTAGTCAGCTGAGATGTCCCTGCAGTGAGGATTTCTTCCACCTAACTGGAACTCAGATTGAGTCGTCAGAAAGCTCCAGTAAATCTTCCTACTCACTCAAGACCAGAGCCAGGGGAGTGCTTTACTGCCCTGAGATGGAATGGAAAACCAGAGCTCCAAAATCCTTGCAAAGGGATCGTCTCAGGAGGGGAAATGGTGTGGATCAGCTGAAAAGTTCGTTCTGGTTTTAATGTTACAGGCAACAGCAAAGCAAGATAAAACTGTTTTTAAAAAAATCCAGATCTCATGCTTTCCATATTTGAAGCCACTTGGAAATGTTTTCAGGACTGGGAGATTTACTTAACTGGTCCTTGTACATGCACACACAGGCAGGTTGTCTTAGATTAACATTTTCTGATTACAAAAATCTAGTCAGAAAATTCCTTACCAAACATTTTACATAATTACAGCTGCAAGAAAATGCCAAAAGAAAGCATAAATTAAAAAAAAATCCTGGAAAATATTCCCACCTGAATAAAAAATAACATTTTGAAACAGTAGTTCATTAAGACAGTGTTCCTGTGGAAGTCAGAGATCTGATAGAAGCCCAGGCAAAAATGTGTTCAGGGGTAACAGCACCCATGCAGAGTTACCTCATCCCTAAGCTGCATGTGCCAGATGGACTAAAGATCATTTGGTCTCAGCAACCTCTTTTTTCATTATTATCTGGAAAAAAACCCCTCTGCTGTGTGGAGCTTTGTCCTGGAAGTGAGCAGAGCACCCAAACCTGGAGGGGCTTGAGGGATTTCTTCAGGCCCTGCTGTACACCCTCCCTGGACACAGCCTTGCAGCACCCCAAACAGCCCAAAATAACATGGCTCTGTGCATGCAGACAGGCTGAAAAATTCAGAAACACCAGCTGAAAAGGCCATTCCTTGGTGTGAATTCTAGGGGATTCGAGGGACAGTAATTCATTCAAATGTTGACTTGTTATTGGGCTGTCCTTCACCATTGCTTCTGGAGTAATTTTGGCCTCAACAATTTTTTAAAACTGAATCCTATTTAGGTGGGAGTCCACCAGCACTTCATTTTTCTTTGAATTTTATGATTCAGTTTAGCATTTAGTTTCAGTTGCAATCTGTTGCTCCTGGTGGAAAATGTATCCACCTATTACCAGCACCACATAAATTCAGATGCTGTCTCAAGGAACATTCTCACACATATAAGAGCCTACATTTCACATATAATATGAACTACTTGTTGATAAGGCTTGTTGCACGACTCAGTGCCATGACCTTTCCAGAGGAAGTATTGTTTCAATGCATGATATGTCACAAAGGCAAAGGACTGTGACTTTTCCTGCTGCTGTAGCTCGTGGGATCTTTGGGGTTCATCCTCAGAGAGGTGGAGATGCTTCAACCACACACTGGGTACTTGCTGCAGCACAAGTGTTGATTTGAGGGTATGTTCCTTCTCCAAAGAGCTGATATTCACATGTCTCCAGGGCTTCTTTTTGTATGAATAAAGGGCTCTGTTTCATAGATCTGTTTTCCCTTCCCAAGTGGGTTATAGATGCTGAAATACCCCAGCAGTGGTTGCACTGCAATATTTGCTTCCTGAAGGCATTCAGAAGAGCTGCAATATTTCCAGAAGGACTGAGTCTTCATGCTGCAGCACCACCACATCCACTGCACTCTCAGGAAGCAAACTGAAGCCAGGAGGGCTGGGACTGTACCATGGGGGACACTGTCCAGACAGTGGGCATAGGACAGGGTTGCCTCAGAGTTTCCATCACCAGCTGCTTTTGCTCCATGTCTGAGAGAACAAGGGGAGGAGGTGACTCTTCAGGGGGCTTTTCTGGCCCTGTGATTTTACACTCACACCCAGAATTTGAGTTTTGGGATCTGCCTGCAGACAGGGTGAGTTATCAGACATATCTGCACTGCTGCACCTCAACAGCAGCCCCTGCCTGAGCTGCCTTACCTGATGCACAGCCTGGTTTCCTGTGCCACAGTGAGCTCCACACTCCTGTGATCAGACAGAGCTGCCTGGCCTCAAGTCAGGATCACTGCAATAGAAAACAAGTAGATCATTCCAGATTGCAAGGCCTGCAGGCCAGATCACTTTTGAACACTAACAAATTAAGAAGAAATTCAGATTTAATTAATTCTCTTCCCCCACCCCACCCCAATATAATCCAAGAGCTTTTGTAACATCTGAAACTTTTATCAGAGTTGACAATTGGTATAAATACCTCCCTGCCAGCTCCTAGAGTGCTAGCAAACAATCTTTCATCAGGCAAATGAACTCTTACAGACGAAGCAAGATATAAACACCCATATGTAAAGCACATTCTCTGGACTGGGTCCACCATGAGCAAAACCCTCCTGCTTCCCTGGAACCAGCAACACAAACTCCCTTTATACATCTTAAGTGTCCACAGTCCAAACAATAACACATTAGCATGCTCTTGACACCACTGTCAAAATAAACAGCTATTTATTAACATTCTACAAGGCATTATTTTTAAAAGAAATCAATCGAGTAATAATGTCAGAAAATAATATATCCCTCTGTTCCAGAAAACAGCATCTCCCTTTTACTTAAGACAACATCTGGTCCAGATAACAGCTGCCAAGGGTAGAGCTAAGAGTCACTGTGATTGCTGTTGCTTGGTGGTTGCTGGAGTATTTTTGAGAACAACATTTTTCACTATGTGGTATCACTGCCAACTATTCCCTGGGATCCCAGGAGGACAATGCATTCCCTTTCTGCTCTCACTGGGTAAGCAGAATAAAGGCTGAACATGGTGCTTGCTCTCACCTGTCAAACCTGCACTAAATATAAAAAGATATTAAAAGCTGCCTCCCCCTCTCTCTATCTGAGGTGAAAACCTCCCCATCTTCACACAGGGAGACTTTTGCTGCCTTTTGTTCCTGTTGGTCAAGCAAATTGAAAGATATCAAGGAACCTCTTGAGAAAACCAAGAGAGGAAACGTGAATGCAAAGTGAACTTACAAACAAAAAACTATTTTTAGTGTTGGGGGGAAGCTCTTAGCATTGGACAAACAATACAAGGAAGTTTCAGACACTGACTGCTAAGGAGAGCTAATATCCCCTTGTCGCTGCCCCACCTAGTCTGGATACAGGAATGCTGCTGGATTCTCAGGCTTCCCACCACCCCCAAATTATCCACCTTCCCCTTAGCACGGTGCAAAAGTTCAGGGTTTGGGCTGAGAGCACCTGGTTGTTTCACACACACACAGAGCCTCACCCTCCTGCTGGCACAGGTGACTCAAGGTCACAGTGTGGCCCCAGCGTGGGCTCTGTAGCATTGGTGGGGGTGGCTGGTGGCACTTCCATTTCCAGTGCCACCAGACGTGGTAGCAGAGCACAGCTGGAAGCACCAAAAGGCTGAGGCCAAAGAGCAAAGCAAGTCTTGTGCACTCCAGGCACAGAATTGGGACAGAGCAGCTGGGCAGAGGCAGGAGGAATAGCATGGATGGCCTTGGGACAACCCAAAAAGGACTTTCCTGAACACGGAGCAAAGTGTGTATCAATGGAGTCTCACTGGTGCTCAGCAGCTCTAGATTCAGGACATAACAATGTCACTTTGGGAGCCTCCACAGATTCCCCTTTTCCTCCTAGAATTTCAGCTCTCCACCCCACAGGCAACACAATATATCTGTCAGTTATCAATGTGCAGGTCCTTTGGGGTGGAAAGCTTGTACACAGGAGTTTGTCCAGTCTGTCCAGTCCTTGCTCCAGCTGCATTCCTATTCATTTATTCATTTGCAACCAGAGTGAGTAGTCAGTGGTCAACAATAGCCAGACTTCCAAGACCAGTGAAATAAAAGTGCACATGAAGGACACTCCCTGGAGACTTCTCCCAGATCTTTGCATTTCCCAGAGACCTGAATGAGTGTTCAGGGAACAAAAGATCCTGGGACAGAAACTTCAAGGAGCAGACAAGTTTTTACTTTTGCTGCTGGTTTTGCTGGGAGCTTACAAACACTTAAAGCCAGGCTTTGATGACAGGGTCAATCAGAGGCTGGATGCAACATGGAACTGCATAAAAAAATAGAAGCTCAAGTCCTTATGTGGCCCTGGTGCTTATATAGACTCACAGGAGGTCAGCCAGGGACATTTTGCAGATCTGCCTGCCACAGAGAAAGAGGGATATTTATTACATTGCAACTAAGCCTCACTCAATGTGCCCTTCCAGGGACAAAATTCAGCTTTGAACTGGGCCACAACAGAGAGAGTGTAAGCAGCAGGTTGAAGGAAGTGGTTCTGCCCCTGTGTTCAGCACTGGGGAGCCCACGTGTGGATGTTGCATCCAGCTTTGGAATCCCCAGGACACAATCCTGAGGAAGGGGAGGGAGCCAGTGAGGCCAAAGCACATGGCATGAAACAGCAATGGAGAATCACAGCTTCCATGAGACTATGAGCTAACAGAGAAGATCAAACCTGCTCTCTCAAAAGTACACAGCTAAAGATAAGTTGCAGCATGGGAGATTCAGATCAGCCACAAGGAAAAGACAATTTTACCCTAGGAATGGTAAAACCCTTGGACAAGAACTCAGAAATCTTATATCCATGTATTCTTTTAGTGAATCTTTATCAGTTATGTAGGGAAGGTCCTCTACACCCACCAAGCACTCAACTCTCCTTGAAATCTGCTTTTTTTTTTTTTTTAATTACTCTTTGTCACTGAATGAATCCCTTGGTCAGTTTTCAAAGAAAGTCACCTCTGACTTTGGATTCTGACCCTCTCCTAGAGGTTTTTAAATAACTTTGTCCCACAGATATTTTGTCCTTCTTAAATATCACCTTTGGGAGAGGAGAGGGTTGTTGGTTGCTGCTTCCTTCTAAATGATTTTCACATGGTTTTTAGTGGTGTGGGGAAACAGTGATTGCAAAAATCTGCCAAAGAAAAAATATAAAGGATTTATTTCTGATCTGGCTCTTGGTTCCAGTGCAAGCTTGCTCTGTATCTGCAAAGGGTTAAGGATTAGCTAATGGAAAACATCTGAGCAGCTCTGATAACAGAGTGGGGCAAACAGTGGGATCGAGCTCACAGCGCTGCTGGTCACACATTGCAAATTGAGGCAGTACCAGCCTCATACCCTTCTGCTTCTGGGCTTCTCCTGCAATAACTCACCTACCACCCCTGAGAGTGCTTTGGGATCCCCCTTCCACCCACCAGCTGACAGATCTGCAGCCAGGCACCAGTGTCCCCCAAACCTGCCCACTGACAACACACAAAAAGGGGAAGCTGCTGTTTCAGGGCAGGCATTCCCAACTCCAGCAGTGAGGAGGTTTGGTGGAGACTGTGCACTGACTCTGAAACTCTTTGGCTGTGGATTTGTTCAGCTTTTTGAGAAGAGAGATTGCATGAATGAGCTCTCTAAGTCTAATAGTGCTCAAGCAGAAAGGTGCTGCAGCATAAAAACTAAAATACACAGTGAAAGACAAGACACTCACAGAATCATACAGTTCTGGGATATTGTCTATCTTTTATCCTCACTGTTATCTGCCCAATTCCATGGGTCTATAATGCAGCACTGGCTTGAGGCACTGCACTGTTCCCCACACACACCTGGGACTGCTCCCTGCAAAAGCATCTTTGCACCCAGGAGAGTCCAGATATTTGGCACAGCTGGCACCCACATTAGGAGAGGCTCTTGAAGTTGCTGTGGAATTTGACCAAGAGTGAAGCCAAGAGTGGAGTGGAAAAATGCCTTCTGCTCTGTCTTATGCTTAAATTCCAAAGCTGCACCTCACTCCTCTCTGTTCCAGAAAGAAACAGCAGTGCCACAACCGTAATTCAGTGCAGCTGCTGTTGAACAGTGCTGGGGAGATGCAAAAACTGGTGTTACTATGAGCACACACTTCACCTTTGGGATTAAGCTGCCTGGTTTCCTTCCACTAACATGCAAAACTCACTCTTTTCCATTTTCCTCCAAAGATGAGCACAGCTGACGGTGCAGGTACAAAGAAACCCAATGGCACTGATGTCAATGGAAAACCCTGACCCCCCCCCACAGCACTTTGCTGATTCTCAGGGGCTCACAGAGCTGTGCATCACACCCCAGAGCACACAGGGCCCCTCCGACAGTGACATGACACCTGATCTCCCATTTGCTTCTTATCCCCAGTGGCACCTCCAGGTCCGTGGCTACAGAAAGTGATGAGGCAGCTGCTGCCACAGTCTCTGGGGGTAAGGAAGCAGGAATTGTGTGGATCAGGCCCACAGCCCAGTCTCAGATGTTGGCCAGCACCAGCTGGGTCAGGGGAAGGTGTGAGGCACCTGTGATGCCTCGCTGCAGCCTGCCAGCCTTAGGAAAAGATGAAAACAAATGAGTTTATAACCTTTTGTCAGCCTGTCCCAAGGATGTAACTTCACAAATATTTAGGTCAAATGGGGCACACCCTGTGCTGCACAGGAAGAGAAGGGAAGAAAACCCAGGGCTTCAGCTCACAAATGCCACACTCTGTGTGCTAGATAAGATAAGCTGGTGACTGTCACTTGCTATCGCCGTGGCTGCTGCCCTGCTGGCTCAGCCCGGGAGCTGAAGGTGGCTTAGGACAAAAGCGAGGTGAATTCTTGCCACTGCAAGCCATCATTTTCAACATGACAGTCATAAAAAAAACATAGTTAGTCAAAGAAAAACAAGGATGAACATAAGCTGAACTAAGCATCTCTCTGCTAATGTTTTTAAACTCAATACAGTTTATATGAGGGATTCACCAGAGGGAAAATCCTGCCTGGATTCATGGGAGTGCACCCACTTTAGCCATCAGTGCCCAAAAGGTCACAACAATGTCCCCACAGGCATGTTGTAAAGGTGAAAACCAGGTATAGAGGCATGTGGCTCCTGTCTTACCCCAGGTTCCTTTCTTATCCCACTCTGCTCCTGGCTGGGACAGGAGCTGGTGAGTTCTGCCAGGCCCCCAGCCAGAGCCAAGAACCACTGACAGCCACAGGCTGCTTCTTACTAAGCCATGGCAGGTTTCTCAGGTATCACAGGAAGGATCACTAAGGTTCCTAATTACCCTGGAACTCGGTTTCCTCATGGCAAAGCACAACTGGGATAAATCCATCTCAGCAGAGCCTGGGGCTCTCATCCTGCTCATGGAAATGGGTGTCCACTGCCATTCCAATACATGATGGAGGGAGGATATAACAGGGATTTATCCAGAGCTGTCCTGAGGGCAGGGAATTGGGCTGACTGCAGCTTCCCTGCACTGCTGGTCCCTTCCCTGCACTGCAAATCCTGATCTGAGCACTTATCTGAGCTGCCCTCACCCCAGGGCCACGTGTCCTGTCAGCAAGGTGGGACAGGGGCAAAAGCAGATGAAAGCTCCTGCTCTGCCCCAGTCTGAGCAAAGGGGAAGGGAAATCTCTCCTGTGGTTTGGCACAGAAGGGTGTCCCGTGTCCTTGGTGTCCCCAGGGTGGCATCACGGCTGGCACATGAGCACAGCAGAGACATCACACAGCTCTGTGAAGGGGACAAAGGCCAGCTCAGAGGCAGCCTTGAGAGCTGGCAGCCTGGCCCACAGCTCTTTTCCTCCATCAGCTGTTCATCATTTGCCTCGACTGTGTTAATTCACACATTTCTCTCTCCCAGCTCCCATTGTTTCCGAGCAGGGCATTGTCATGGGGCCAGTTCTATATTTATGACAGGATGTCAGGCTACGCTTGCAGTTGCCTCCTTTGAACTGGATACTTTTACCTTCTATGTTGGCAAGGATGCAATTCAACAGAAAGGTAGAAAAATAAACATATGTTTATTTAAGACACGCTTGGTTGTATCGAAATGCACAAGTGGCACTTCTTCCTATTGGCCCTTCCACCCTCCCAGCCAGGAGAGCACAGGTTTTTTCATGACATAAACAAAAGATTATTTCCTAAGAAGATTGAGAGTTTCCTTTAAAGAAAAAAAAAAAAAAAAAAAAAAAAAAAAGAAAGGAGGAAGGAATCTGCAGAATAGCCCTTAGGAAGTCGCAGCTCTAGAGGCCCTTTAGTCCCTCACCAGCAAAATGTATTTAAATATAGCATGGCCTGCCCAGAGCACAGCCTGAGAAATGCCATGTACCCAGCAAAGAAACCACTCTGCAGCCAGGGCCAGAGGGTGCCAGGCCTCAGGCTCACGTCCCTTTACCCTGATAAGGGCCCAGGATCTGCAGCCAGGCCTGAGAGCTGCATCTTTGAGTTGGCTGCTTCAAAAAGTTTGAATATGATTTATTACATTTTAATTTGCACACACTGCATTATTTTTTGTTTGTGCATCAAAGCAGTCAAAGCAGGCATGTAAAAGCCTTTATCTGCTGACAGATGCTGCCAGCCAACTTCAAACCAGACTCAGGATGTGAAGCACCCACCTCCTCTGCCCCTCACCCTAGGACCACCAGGATCTCTCAGTGCTCTTCAGGAAAGGAGATGATTCCAGGAGATTTGAAAAGCTCCAACCTCATACTCCTTGCAATGCTTTCTCAAGACTGCTCTTGGCTATGAATAATTTCTATCTGTAATTTCTTGGACAACTACAGCTCTGTGAAGTTATGCTTGTGTGAACCCCCCCAGCTTGCTGAGATCATGAAACTTCATGCAGCAGGTTAGAAAGTGGGTCAGAAACTTCTTCTTCTCAAAATAGCAATTTTTTTTGAGGCAAAACTAAAATGTTTCAAATCCCAAGTGCCATTCATGCCTCATGGGAGATGCAGCTCTGCATCACATCCCTGTTTTTGCAGTGGGTGAGGAGTGAGCTACATTTCCTCTGGCAGGTTGTGATCTCCCCAGGCAGTGAAAAGGGTGATGCAGCAGTGACAGGAATGGCTGGGAATCCACCCAAGCCACTGGCCACTGATGGGAATAGGGACATCTGAAGTCAGGACTGGAAGACCCACGAATGGGAATTTCAAGACACAAATGCTTCATCCTGGTCGAGATTACTGTCATAGTTTCCATTGGGATCAGCCCACTTCCTGGACTCAGTTTGCCTCTTTCCCCTTCATCTCCCTGGAAAGTGGCTCACTTTCTGATGGTGGAATTAGCCAAAGCTGAGCCTTCCAGGCAGAATGTGGGTAGGAGTGTTTTGTCCAAGGTTAGTTTGGAGCTGTCTCCTTCACTGCAGCCTCCTCCAGGCTGTACCTGCTGTGGAGCCTTGTGGGGACTCTGTGCTCCAGGACACTCTGACCTGTCTCCCACACACTCTCCAGAGCACACACCAGTACTAACTGCATTCAGCTGTAATGAGAAGCTCTGAAATAACTCAGGCTCTCTGGCAAGAGACTTCTGTTGTAACAACAGGCTTTGGCTGTGGATTTATCTGCCATGGATCCTGCATCCCACACAGCACAGGGCACCTACATCAGGCTGAACCCTAGAATGCCATAACATAAGCAGGAAGGGCTGTAATTTGAAGACTTTCCCACAACAAGTAAGTAAAACAGACTCCTCTTTCAGAAGGCAACATACTTCTTGCATAAGGGTCCTTTAAAACAATATACAGAGCTGCTGAACAGGAGTCATGGGGGGAACCTCTCAGATCCTCAGTTCATTCTCAGATTTAGCTGATAGTTTCTCTCTGACTGCTCCAATTCATGCCGAGGAGCTCCAGGTTTTACTTGCAAATGCAGAAAAGGCTGCACATCCCACTGGCTGTTTCCTGAACCATTTGCAAGGATAGTGGTACTGACAGAGAACGTGTGAGTTTGCTCCTTGCTTCCAAATAATCAGAGTCCTGGTACCTCAATGCCCCCTGTCCAGATGGAAGCTGGTTCTGATAAAGCTGCAATTCCCATCCAGAAGGACTCTTTGGGAATTCTCTTCAGAGATCAAAGATCAATATCAGAACAAGATGCAACTGTATCAGATGAGCTTCAATAAATGACAGAAAACACCAGGACAGACATGACAATTGTCTTTTCTCTGATCAGGCTTCATATCTGGAATCCAAAGTTAACTCTGCAAAAAGCAGAAAGCCAGTTTATATTATTGTTATGTCAGACTAGCTGTTTTCCCTGGATTCAGGGCAAGTAGACATACTTTATGGAAAGAAACAATATTCTCAGCCCTCTACTGCAGTTTGCTCACTATTTCCTGTTGTCTTCAGACCTGACCATCTTTTAAACATCCCAAAAAATCTGGGCAGTATTAAGAGACTAGGAGACCATGAAAAAAAAGGTGAATAATGACATAATCTAGATATAAAGACACACCAGTAAATGGCTACTAATATATTTTGCAATTACATTGATAAGGCAATATCTAATACCAAAGCCACAATTCTAATGTCAGAATGTTAATTCTGTGCAGTGTGGCTCGGGAAAGGGATGTTTCCCAAGGGGAAAAGGGATCTTTGAGCACTGGGTTAAAGATTTGACTGTCCACAGGTGAGCTAGATGAGAAGATTGTAGAAAAACATTTCTCACTCACTTATAGGATGGTTTGGGCTGGGAGAGACCCGCCACAGTCAGGCAGCTTCAAACCCTGTCCAACCTGGCCTTGAACACTTACCTTTAACAGGGACTAAAAAATCATAATGCTTGGCAGAGTGCAAGCAGCAGAAACAGAGTAGGAAATAACAAGGCCCAGCACTTCTAGAGGACTATATTTCACTGCTGCACAGCGAGTTTGGAGCAGTGGAAACAGCACAAGCTGAGCAGCAGAAATCAGTCATCGTGGGCGCGAGTGCTTCAGCAAGTGCTTCAGACAAATTTATGGCTAATCAGGAACATGACATTATTGTGCCCAGCCAAGTGCAGATGTGGGCTTGCATAAAACTTTCCTTATCATTCCTGAAAGGGATGTGCTGCAGTCTGTCACTGTTCAATAAACAATTCCACGGCCAAGATCTCAAGTGCTGCTGCATCGTGTCCTGATGATCTGCACTCTCCTTGCAGAGAGTCAGAGAAAGATGCAACAACAAACACATAACAAACACATGGCCACAGCCCTTTTGGGATGATGGGTTTCCAAAAAGGTGCAAATGTTGATTACTCCATGTTGTTTTGCCTACAGAGTTAGGAGTCATCCAAAGTCGAAAGAAGCCAGTGAAAAGTCTCCCGCTGGATTCACTGGGCTTTGCATCTGCATTAAGAACATTAGACAATTTTAAATTGCCACCCAAGCATAGGCTGTGTTTGGGGGAAAGGCAGGCAGCTAGAAAACATTCTAATTCACCAGTCTTCTGATTTTGCTTTATATTTTTGTTAACAAATTTTCTCAGTTTTAAAAAAAAATGTTGAACAATGGGTCCACTGAAGTTTCCTCTTCATTTTTTATAAAAAAGATCTGCTGGGGTACAGGTGCATTGCCTTTACAGCCATTTCTCCTGATTTCACGTTTCTCCAAGCCCTTGTTTTCCCTGTCCCTCCTGTTTGGCTGGTCACCAGTCTGGCTTCCCTGGGATGCCGCACTGAGCATTCCCCATTTAGACACAGGGAGGGGCTGGAGAAGACATCTGGTGATTTTCATCCTGCAGATTTAGCATGAAAAGGGAATTGGGAAAAGAAAAGGTAGCCTTTCTCAGGCCATATCCTGCAGCAGCCAGGGGCCCACCTGGTCCCTGGAGAGCATTAGAAAATCCTTGATGTTTTGCTAACTCGTGAGCTGCCTCACACGGCCCCTGAAGAGCAGGGAAGAGCCAGAGCACAGTTAACTTCAGTTAGCTACTCCCTAACTCTCACAGCTCCAGTGGTCTGCTCCAAGTGCAAGCAGAGAAGCTGCCCGGGGCATCCATCAGCCCTGGGGCAGGGAACAGAACCAGATCTCTCTTCTCTGCACTGCTGGAGCTTAAACTGGCAGGAGAGGAGGCAGTCTTGGAGGGCAGGGGCAGAAGGGCTTCTGTTGTGCCGATCCCATCTCACCAAACTCCATCCAACTCAAACAAAATAATTGCCTTTTGCCATGGAGGAACAAACTCAGCTCTTACAGGGCTCCAATCTCTTTCTACTTTTTCCTTCTTAGACAAAGGTCCAATGCCACATACATGGATGGGAAACCTTTTGTGGATGATTTCAGAGACTCAGTCTGGAGAAAGTTAGAGCTGTATTAGGAATTATTTCTCTCCCCTGAAAGTTTATTCAGCTGTAACTCTGAAAGTTATGTAAGGGAACAAGACAAAATTAGAATATTGGATAAAAATAGCACTAAAAGAAATGTTCATCTTCCTCCAGCATTTTGAGGCCACTTTTCTGGTCTTTTCTGGTTCTTCACCTAAAGCAGCCCTTGCTCTAAGCTGGCATCTGGCTGAATGCCATGACATTTGCAATGCCCAGGCAAAAAGTCACCTAGGATGGTAACAGCCTGATTTCACATCCATTTGTGGCAATGTCCATGGCTATGCTTCCCAGCCCTCAGAGCTTTACTACAGAGCTTAAACACAGGTCCTGACAGTGAGTCAGCACCGAGCTGTCAAACCAAGCTGAAACCTCCAGGAAGCAGAATGTTCTCTCTGCATACTTTTTGTACCACTCAGTACATTACATAAACTCCCAACGGGGAGAGCCATAGCAATGCTTTGGAAGGATGTATTTATTCCAGCAGTAATTCTAGCATTTAAACTTTCTGACAGCTGCTGTGAACAAATATGCAATAAAAATCAAAGCCAATTCAAAGCTGGTATTCAGAGGTGGGAGGCTGCATAAGCATTTGGGTTCTGGGCCATGCTGTGCTTTGTTTAGCATTCAGACAGTGTAGAGGACTGCAGCATCCCTTTTCCACATGCAAGTCAAGCCCAAGTCACTTTGGCTTCATTTTCCAAGCTTGGCTGTGTAAAGCTGTCTCCCATTATCTGAGAATTTGGCTGCCATGGCCTAAAACATGACTGGCCCATGACAAGCAGCTTGTAGGAACAAGGAATTTGAGCATCCTCAGCTGCTCCAGTTCACACCTTCCCTGCTGCTGCAAGCACCAGATCCTCTGTCAGAGACAGTGACCAAGAGCCGAGGCCAGGAAAAGCTCCAGTCACTGCCAGGGCCTGTCTGTCAGGGCCCTTGGGTATCCACACAATGCTCCTATTCACGTTCAGTAGAAATAAAAGTAGCCTGTGCTGCAGAAGTCCTCATTCTGTCCTGGAACTACAGGAAAATGTAGGTCAGGAGAGACCCCTGGAGGTCAGCTAAACCACTCTTCCACAAGGACAACCTGACACTTTTTTAGACGAGCTCATGACGACAGACTGCTCCAAACCGGAGTCAGGTGACAGACACGAGGCCAGGAGAGAGACCCTACAACTGCCCCACGGGTTCCTGTGGAGAAGCCACAGCCTCCCCTACAACCTGCCCAAAGCAGAGATGGCAGCAGAACTTCCTCTGCTCAGAGCTGCCCAGGGGGAAGCCTGGGACAGTTGCCACGTGCCTCCTGCCCACATGAAGTGGCAAGAGGGACCCCACATGTCAAGGAGCCTTTCTGACTTTGGGGAGTTACATGTGACTGGCTCACTTAGCCAGATTACATCGAATCCCTGCTGTTTACAGCACTCAGGAGGGAATTCCAATGATTCCTCCCTGGAAAGAGCTAAGAGTGTGCTGTGTCCACAGCCAGCAAAGTGGTTCTTGAAGCAATCACCTCTCCACAACTGTGCACGACACCCTTCAAGCACAAATGGTTGTTGTTTCTACCCTCAGTAGGGTACCCTTTGGGGGGTCTGTCTTATCTGCAGGGGTAAATAAGGCTTCATACACAGAGAGTCTGGATATTTTGTTAAGCAACAGGAGGTTTGTACCATACAGCCACCAAGATGGACAATCTGACCCCCTGCTCTTATTGAAGCCCTTCTTTCATTAACAGCAAGCATCAAGGTTATCATGGTGCTTATGCCAGTAGTCAAATTAATTGGTTTTCTAGAGAGATCTACAAAAACTGGTTTCAGGACCTGCCAGGACACATGCACTGCAGCTGGTCAGCTGTGGAAATACTTTACTATCTTTGACAGAAAATGCCATTTTTACCTGTAATCTTCTGTTACTCTTTGTCTCAACAACCTGTGAAAGAAGAAAGAATTTCTACAAGATCTCTTACTGTTCTGAGCTGCCTTACCAGCTTTCAGTACTTCTGCAGAGCTGGTTGAAAGAAAAATATACACAGCAGAAAAGGATCCGTCACTAGAACAGGGAGGAAATTGCATCCTGGAGCAGAGAAGGTTTTGAGTGATGTTGTCTTCAGTCTCCTGTGAAGCCAGGAAATTCATGATCCTTTCCAAGCCCAAACTTTGCCCACCTAAGCTATCAGACCACATTATAGTTTCCATCAGTTTTGCTTACTTCTTCCCTTGATCTGGTTCTTCCCATGACGCCTTGTCAGCTCTCCCTTGTCATTTCTGCCTCTGCTTGGATTTCCAGCATTTGAGACTGGGTCTGTTTTATCTTTACAATACATATTAGCAGAATCAAATAACTACACCAAAAAAAAACCTGGAAGCCCACAAAGGCAGCTGACTTATCGCCTGTGTTAGATTTCAAAATCCTTTGCAATTTGAGGAACAAAGGTCCTTGTTGAAAAGTTCACAGTGGTGTGTCCTCTGGGACTGACATTGTTACAGAAGCTTCTGGAGGAACTGGATTCATCTGTGGTTTCAGGCAAGATAAGCACAGCAGGTGTATTCCCTGTCTCCAGCATCTTGGATCTTCTCCAAGCCGATTTTCATACCCCCCATTCCAACAAAACAGTGATCTCAAGGGTCACTGATGACATTTTCTTGGGCAATTCTCAATTCTTTTCCACTTCTGCCTCTATGACACCTTTACATCTTGTCTTTCATGACCCCCTTCTCCAACATTTCTTTTCTGGGGATGCTTTGCATATTGAGCAAATGAAAGGACCTTCCCACTGGTAATTGGATTCCAATCAAAGAGAGGTGGGGGTGTGTTAGTTTGTAATTTTCTACTTTGAACCAAACTGTCATAGGAACTTCTAACAGTGTATTCTGGATTTTCAGCCTGAAAAGAGCAGAGTGATCCCAGACCCACATTCTACATGTGATTAAGCTGAGGGACAGAATAGAGCAGCACTGGAGGTGCAGTTCAGATCTCTGTACTTGCTGTCCTTGCTGTCCAGGAAGCCACCAGGTTGAGCCAGAGGGAAATTCCTTCCAAAACTGAGCTTGCAGAGCCCATTCTCAGTCAGGAACGAAGGGTTTCCACTCACTGCAGGTTCCAGAGCCACATCTCTGATCAAATGAGACAGCTCAGAGGAAAGTCTGGCAGATAGCAGCCACATAGGTAATCCTAAGGGACTCCCAAAAACCCCTAAAACTGCAATGTAAGGAGGCCATATAATAGAGGAATGATGTGCAAACAGCACAGATTCACTCAGCAGGAACTGAATGGCAGTGACATCCAGCCACCAACCTGTTGATGATCACAAATCACAGAACAGGTTGGAAGAGACCCCAAAAGATAATCTGGTTCAAGCTTTGATGAGAAAGAGAGCCCAGACAAGACTATGTAGCACCTCAAACACCTCCCTGGGGAAGCTTGGCTGATTCTCCTCATGGATTTTCTTCTTACTCTGTAATATTTCTTTCTTATATCAAGATGATGGGATCACCCTGCCAACAAGGAAGGCCTTTTCCACTCCCTAGGATTTATTACTGACAATCCAAACAATGTGAGGGATTGTCTCATTTTTCTGCTGCTTTTTCCTACTGTCCATTTCAAGGCTGTGGAGCAACATCCACCCAGGTGCAGATGTCAAAAGCAATATTAAGAAGGTCATCTCTGGTCACAGGCAGCTCCAGTTGTCAGAGGTAGCGGGATGCAGTCTTTTCCTTAGTCTCTAAGCACAGCACTTGAAATATCCTGTAGGATGAAAACAATGCCAGCTACAGCATTTCTCCCTTAATTTTTGGGAAGAGGGCCAGGCAATCACCACAATTAGTCATACATTCCAAATGCAGCCCCCCTTCTTAGTTGCAGCCTCATGCCTGTCCTTATGTTAAGGATGAGGCTACGATCTCCACCCCAAAGAGGGTCTTTGCCTCAGTCACACACTATCAATCAGTCTGGCTCTCAGTAATGAGGAAAGATGCTTTCCTTCCTTCCACCTTCTATTTGGACCTTCACCTTCCCAGTGGGATCGTTTTACTGGGTAAAGGAAGACAGAAATAGACAGAGAGAAGCATGTCAATATGTGCATTGAAGAGGAATTAAAAACAAAACATAATGAAATACCTGAAAGCACAAGGGAATTTGCTGGAAACTAGAGGAGAGAGGAAAAGAAGCAGCTATCACGCCTTTTACTGCTGCACATGGAGTTCGTTTTGAAAAGTTTCTTCTCCATGTCCTGCTTTCCTCCCCCTGCTCGCCCGCTCCCCTGGGGAGGGGAAGGTAGAGAAGGTATCATTACAATATTAATCACCTTGAAAAGGGTAGAAACCCAAGATTTTTAAAACCACTGCAAGAGGGAGAAGCATCTTTAGGGGAAAGTTCAAACAGCTTCTTTTGCTTGAAGACTGCTGGAAACAATATGGCAATCATTAGTTGCTCTCTCCCCAGTTCAGGGTCGTTCATTTAATTCACACATGATGAACAACAGACATGCACATAGGTCCAACAGCGATATTAAAGTTGTCTCTCTTGCCAAGAATCATGCCACTAGAAAGCACATGTGTGAGCCCATGTGGGTCTGGAAAGGGTTAATGGGCTGCTGGGGGCTCTCTTCTTGCACAGAGGTAAAGGAGGGACAGCAGTTCAGATGGAGAACTTGCTTCACTCTCACAGTGGGACTATCCATGGACATGGCAAGATGAGTTGTCTGGGAGGGTGGAGGACCCTGTCACCTTCAACTGAGCCAGCTGCACTCACTATGGCTGTGGCAAAAGCCTCCTGGAATGCATTTGAAAGGGCAGCATCTGACCTGGGGTGGAGGTACAAGAATCCTCAAGTCCAGCCTGGGGTTTTTTTGGGTAAATCCTGAAGCCTCACAAGAATGTTTAGCTTAGGCTTCACTGCCCAGTCTTGAATAACTGCAGGAAAACTGGGTCATTTTTTACCCTTATGTGGGAGTATCTCTGGTGACAACCAGCCTTTGCTCCCCTCAGACAGGGTAGATTTCCAAAATGACAACTCCATTTCTACATGGACCAGCAAACACTTGGGGCAGTCTGCATTGTTTTCAGGACAGCCCTGACTGCCAGCAGCTGGCTCTGCACTCTGCAGTAGAGCTAAAATGAAACATGTAATTCAGCCAGAGAGTCTCCTGTCCTCTGACAGATCACTACAAAAACAGAAGCTGCTGTCTGACCTGAATTCTTTCTTACATCTTCCCAGTGCCATGTGCTTGTTCTCCACACAAACAGTCCCTGCCACTGAATTCTTGGTGTCATTCTGACCTGGAGCAGTGAGCCCTGTAGCATAAAAGTGATTTGATTTTAACCAGAAGCCTCTGCATACTGGAGGAGGATATTTCCCACTCTGGCTCTGGCATTGTCTGCTTGGTGACCTTGAACAGGTAGTGTTATCTTTCTTCATCTCTTTGTCAAACAGAGACACTGGCACTGATGACTCCTGTAAAGCACTTTGAGCGATAAAAAGCCAGGTGTTGACATTATTGTGCAGCGAGCATTTACTCTCATCTGCTTTAAATCTCTGCCTCCTTCATTTTTGTTGAATAACCCCTTTGTTCCTGTAGTATGAAACACTGTAAGTAGATTCACAAGTGCTCACAGGAGTGAAAAGTGGACACAGACTGACGGCGAGCCCCTCCTGCAGGGTAGGATGTCCAGGGGCAACACCCCGGCCCTGCGACCCCAGTGGGAATGCTGCCAAGGGGGTGACTGCTTTATTGCTGATTCACAGCAAATGGTAGCAAGAGAAGCATTTCATAGCATTTTTTAATCTGCTTCTTGAGGTTTTAGTCATCCCAAAAGTCACTATGAATAAGGATTACTCTTCCCTTTCAACAAATTGATCTCTCATGCAAAACTCTGCCCAGTTAACGATTTCTTCACTGCATGGTGGGGGTTTTTGTTTTTCTGATGAAGTTACCACCATCTGTGGCCAAACAACACACTGAAGCCCAGTAACCTTTCAGAAAGATGACAGATGATGTCTGCTGCTCATTTCATGTGGTTTTTGCCCAGTACGGTCTCTGAGGAAAGGAAGAAGGTGCCAAAACTGAAATAAGAAAGATAACATTGGTAAATGTCAGAGCTCCCTGGTGAGTGCAGAGATCTCAAAGACTTGGGAATGCTGAACAGATGACTCACTGGGAAGGGTTGCCACACGTCCTGTTTTTGACAGATGGGACATTGACTTATTGTATTTAGGATCCTAATGGCATAATAGTAGCATCTAGAGGCCTTGATAGTGAGGGTGATGACTTTTGGGGCTTTGTGGGGTAGAAATTATCATGCAGGATGAGGAAACTGGATTTAATGTAAAACTTTGAGGCCAAATCCTTGCATGAATATTTTGGAGCTGCTTACATCCTGGGCCTGGTTTACAGGTGCTGAAGGGCATCTTCCTTGCTGAAAAGAGAGATTTTGTCATAGTTATACATGCAAACATAGCAGTTCTCTGTTGAAATGCTATATATATTTTTCCCATTCCTTGCAGAGCCTGCTACATCTTCCAGTCATTTGGATCCACACTTCACACCTGTCCTGAGCTTAACTGAACAATGCAGAGATTTTGCCTTAGTCCCATGAACAGATTTCAGATTTCTGTTCATGTCAGCCTAAAAGCAAGTTGGTTTTGCTTTTTTTTTTTTCTTTCTGGCATTGAAAAATATGTCATGTTGAAAAATTAGATATCATTTCCAAGTGAATAGGCAATGTATCCTCTATGTGAAATGCTGAAATCACAGTCCAACTTTCCCATTTTTCCCTCTGCATTTTCAGCCAAAACCACTGGCTGAACACAAAAGTACAGGAACAGCCCTAAATCCCACCCTATTTCTAATTGAGTTCACTATTCAACAAATAAATAAAGCCATGCAGCTCTAATGTAATGATGCTTGTGATGACATTTTCCACATTCTGCTCCAGATCTCTATGTCATTTATCCCACCACGAGCTGGTGTAATATACCCTACAGCAGGATGAAGAGTTTGGAGTCTGCTACTGTCTGTGAACTAAAACAGACCTGGAGTGAAATCCTGACCTCAGACAATAGCAGCTTTGCCACCAGCAGAAGTGGGACCAGCTTATCAGCCCAGGATTTCTAACTCAGGCATTAGAGGCTTGTATTTTTGACAGTTTTAATCCAGAAGCCCTGAGCTCGCTACCATCATCTGTGGGTGTGATTACATGGGCAGACTGGATAAAGCTCGAGTGCTCAGAGGATTTCTGCTCCACTTCTGCTCCCAGATTTGAATCTGTCACTCAGCTGGTCCTGTCCAGCCAAATAATTGTTCTTCTGGGAACAAAGTCCCACACCAAACACACCCCAGTGCCCTCCCATTTAACATGGTGCTGAAGGAATACTAATTTGTCCACTTCCCCCTCCCCTTCTTATCCAGTTGAAATAATAAATATTTTTCTCATGATTTATTGGATTTCAGTTTGTTGAAAAGATCCTCCAAACAAATGAAGTTTTAATGGCAACAAACACCAGCCGTAGAGCATTAGAAAATATAAACAGCAGCAGAGACCATTAAACAAAAACCACTTTGGATAGAGCTGACACAGTGCTCAGCAATCTTCACCTCCCGAGGCCAGGGCCCGAGACAGAGGGTCACAGAGAGTCCCTCACTGGAAAAGAAATTTGGAAGGATCACAGACTTGAGTCCTCTGGATGCTGAGAGCTGCAAGAGAGACTTTTGAAGTGACCACTCCAGACTTTGGGCTACTCAGGACCATAGGCAAGACCTCAAACATTGAATCCCAGAATGGTTGAGGCTGGAAGGGACCTTAAGGACTATTTAGTTCCAACTCCCCCTGCCCTGGGCAGAGAACTCTGCCATAGGATCAGGCTGCTCTTAGCCCCACCCAGCCTGGCCCTGATGAAGGGATCCATTCTAGAGAGGAAAAGCCAAGGCAGCCCCCACACTCTGTTCCCTTCCTTCTGCCATGCCCACTGCACACCACTTTCTGGGAGCCCAGTCCAGCCCTCCAGCTCCCCTCCTCTGTCTTGTGCTCTCCTCCTAACAAATGGGCTCAGGCTGGAGTTCCAGCCCTGCATGGACACCTGCACAGCACCTGTGTTGGGGCCAGCCAGCACTGCCTCACAGATGAGCACATTGCCCTGAATGAAGGGCTGCAAGAAGGGCTGATGTGCACCTCTCCAGGGGGAAGTAATTTGGGTCATTTTACCCTGCTCTGGAAGATGGATGCACCACCTGTGCTCAGGTGAGAGGAGTCAGCACACAGCCGGTGCCACAGAGCAATTGTCACCCCCTCCAGGGCACATCCAGTGTGTTCACAGCCTGTCCTGTCTCCTTCTCACATCTCTCACATCTGTCTCTGCATGGGTAGAAGCAACTGAAGTGGTCACCAAGTGAGTTCTGTGTGCCTGGGTTTATTCTCAGTACACCCCTAATTTCTCCCCTGCCCTCCCATCACACTGGCCAGCACAACTGGTTGTGCAATCACTCTTAGAACCAACGCTGTCAAAACAAACAGATCCCTCAACTGCTTCTAGCAGGATGCCTTTTCCTGACTCATTTTGACAGTATCAGAGTAGACAGTGAGTACTGGCACAGCTACATCTGCACGCTGGAGGCTGGAGCAGGGAGAGATCAGGTGGAGAGAAAAAACACTCTATTCCTTCAGAGAAATCTCAGCAAAGTCCAAGCAGAAAAGGATTAAGAAGAGTTGTCCAACGACACAACATTTGTCAAGCCAAGTCTTAGAATGTTTCTGCACAAATCCTAAAGTCTCATCTATCCACAGCCTTTTCTTAACTCACAGATGCTATTCAAAACAGCCTTGATGAGTGCACAGCTGGGTTTGTCACCTTTTATTCAAACAGGGGAAGCATGGACCAGTAATGTGTTCCAGAGACTGGAAATCAGGATGTTTTGATTTGAGATAAAGTACAAAACATGTGTGAGTGACCAAAGACACCCTGCCTGAGCCTTTCAGGAAATAAGTGATTTAAGACATTTTACCATAAGAGCAAGAGTTTACTGTCAATAAACCATTGTTTACTGTCTACACAAGAGCTGTGGCTACTACTTTATTCAAACATTCATATTTTGTCTACTTAATCCATTCCAAGTCACTGCAAACAATTTCCCTTTCATCATCCAGGATGCCTGGGAAAGGATCCTGTCTGTCTCTATGGAATCCAAGCTGCACCTTGACATTCCCAGCATGTCCAGGGCTCCAGCCTGCCCCTCCAGCCCTGCATGTGCCCTGACCTGAGCAGTCACCTCTTTCCTGCTCCCTGCCCAGCTCCAAGGGCAACCAGCAGGATTCACAAGGCACTTTTCCAAGGCCATGAAATGAAGTCCACCTTCCAGGAGTGTGGCCCCTGCCCATACAGCTCATGCAAACTTCACACTTCAGCTCATCTCTGGAGCTCCCAGTCTAAACCATGTAGTATCAGCATGGTTCAGATGCCAAGTAATGAAAAATAATGAGCTTAATTTAAATAAAAACAACCATAAAGCCCACAACAATCCACAGCAAAATTCTATTTCTACTCCAACCTGTGGGCTCACCATAGAAAGGCTGAGCCCACTGGGAAAAGTCATAATCCAGCTGATTGCAAACCACATGCCAAATACTTACAATGAGATTTATTTCATGGTTTAGAAAATCACTAAGTCATCACTATGAGCAGCACGCTGATCTGTGTACTGAAACACATCATAATTGAACTGCAGCAGATCAGAATTGTTCCAGGAATGAACAATGGCAGGAGCACAAAGTGGCCAGTGTGGATTTGCAAGAGATCATGCAGCAATGGTTGCAGGGCAAAAAAACATTCATTTGTTTGAATTATGAGCACGTTAATTTAATTTTTAACTAAAGATCAGGATAGGATTCAGGTTAAGGAGAAGGCACCAAGAAGGATGAGGTAGGTAAGTGAAGTTAATAAAAAAATTCAGTTATAATAGCAAGGGAGAAAAATAGAGAAATCAAAATACAATCACTGAGGAGGATGTAGATATAACCAGAAACAGCTCAAGGTTCTGTGATGAACAATCCCACACTGGTAACAAGCCTAATCAAAAGCCCATCAAAATCAAGGTCTTTCCACTGACTTTGCCCTTCGTGACTGCACGACAAGCAAAACTTTTCCCATTACAGACTGTCTGCTACAAAATCTTTTCTGTTTCTCTACACATTTTTCCACTGTTCTTAATAAAGTCATTTTCTTACATTATGTTAATATTTAAAAAAAAAAAAGAAAAGAGAAACCCTTCATAAATACACAATCAAGCCTGAGGTAATTTTCCTAAAATAATTTTTTAAATAAACTGCTCTGTACAAACTTCAGTCACTTCAAAATGCGCTTTGAAACTGAAGACTGTGGAAAAGTTAAAGAAGTGATTGCTGATAAATAGTTCCATATGATTTATCGAATATAATATCCTTCCCCCCACAACAGAGTGATTTTTCAGATCTTAGGGCATGGACTTGTTGCCTGCTAAGGGATGTGTGCTGAGGTTTAATAAGGTATTTATATGCTAAAGAGCTTCCTCCTGTTCCTGTATCAAGCATCAGCAGTATTTTCCTAAATAGAAATATCCCTTAGGATGAAATCGAGCTAAACTGGTGGAGTTCTATAGAAGTGACATCTAAAAAATACTTTAAATGTTCCTCTTTGTTGTTAGAGCAGGAAGGATGCCCTGCTTTAGTTAGGTTGTGGCAACACCCAAAAGTTTATCCTATTAGACGTAATAAAATGTGATAACATCTCATTTAGATGTCCAGCTAAATTCCACAGAGATTTTCCTGGGGTCTGAGGGAGAATGGAAGTGATCACTGCCTGTTAATATGATCAAACAGCAGATGGAGAGCTTTTGATGGTAGGATTATAGGTACCATCTCTAGATAGCAGCTTGGAGAAGCCAGAACACCTTTCCCTCTTTCAGAACAGGTAATATCATCATATTGCACTGGGCCATAGGAATATGTGATCTGGAAAGACTCAGTGTGGAAAACAATCCCAAAGCCAGGCACTTTTTCAGCTTCTCTCTATTGCACCATTGCCTTACAGAGCACTTGGAACACCTCCCTGGGTAAGCTGTTCAGCTCTGCTTTAACACGTGCATAGATGCCTCACACTGCCATAAAAGATTAGCACTTTCTGCCAGAAATTAGCCAGGTTTAAACAGATCCCTGTGCAAAACCCTCAGGTGTGACCATCCTCCTTCTCCTGCCAGAGCAGCACGAATCCATGCATGGGAAACGCACAACAACAAACGGAGCAGGAACCCAAACTTTGTGCTTGAGTTGTTGCTAATTGTGTGAGGAGCTGGAGTACAAGGACCCCAAACTGTTTTTTCTTAGGACTTGTGTAAACCAACAGAGGCCTGATGTCTGTTCCATGGAGAGACAGCAGCTCCAGGCCACGTTCCTCCATAGGGTGAAATCATGGATGTGTTTACCCAGCTTTTCACAGCCGTGGATCTGGCCAAGATCCCCAGCCCCACTCAGGCAGAATGTGGGCAGGAACAGATTGATCAATCTGTACCCATTTGTCAGATGTGAACTCAGAGGTCTTCAGAGTGCTTGGAAGGACATAAAGAGTGTTCATTTCCAAGAGCTTTGGCAAGGAAATGGCTGGGCTGAGCTCTCTGAGCTCTAAACAGGAAACAGGTTCTTCACTCTCAAGTGGCTCAATGAAAAATATCATCCATAAGTGACAGTAATGCCTCTGCTCACATGCAGCCAGAGGATGCCAGAAATTCAGGTGAGAACACACAAAAGCCCCAGAGGCAAAATACTGACACTGAGCAGAGTGAAGCAACCAAGTTCAGGTTCCCCTAGATCAGCACAGCTGATATCCACCTGCTAGGATCTTCCAAAGGTACCAAATTCTGGGCATTTAGGAGAGTCTAGAAGGAAAAATGAGAGGGCAGCAAAAAATACTGCAAGTGTTCAGCCTAAAACTTCCAAAACTACAATGAAAACTTCCAGAACTACAGCATGAAAACCCTTTCTAGAAGAAGAGTCAATAAAGGTGCATTTGGATGGGGAACACTGTCTGATTGTGCCACACATCTCTGCAAAGTCACATAAATGTCCCCAGGTGTCCCAGTAGACCCAGGACGTGGCAACAAAATGCTCTTGCAATGGAAAGTGGAGGGGCTGGAACAAGATGATCTTTAAGGTCCCTCCCAACCCAAACCATTCTGTGATTCTACGGACAGCAATGGTCACAGGGGTGAGGAAGAAGACAGCTCAGTATGAACATGTGGAACTCACTCACGTGTTCAGTGTTCTTGTGTTTGTTATAGATAAAAAAAAGGCTGAGTGTGGGTGGGCTGAGAGTCCCCCACTCCCACAATGTGGAAACAATAAATCACAGGGAGCCCTGGAGAGCCACCTGTGATTTTTAAGTGTGAAAAACCCTCTTTCTCCTGACTCCATTATTCTGCCCTCCATCCTGTTCTCAACCCAGCACAGGTTTCTTGGGAAGGGTCTCACAGCCTGCTGGGCAGGGAAGCTCACTGGTCTGAGATAACTGGGTGAACCCCTCAGCTCCTGTCTTGCCTGGTTTTAGTGGTTTGACTCTTGACCCCACTTTGTCCCTTGACTGTCACACCACTACGTCCTGCTTTGGCTACCCCAGATTCCCATGACACTCAGCCCATGCCAGGAATGTCACATCTTTCAGCACCCCAGTCCTGCTTCACTGACTACAACAGGCTTCCTTTGAGGCAGCTCCTGTGTCACCCTCCTTGGCACTTTTTACCTGCCTCTGCCTTTCACATTTCTCCTTCCTCCAGAGATTTCCCAGTGGGGACTCCTGAAAATCCTAAATGCCCAGCACAGAGCCAGGACAGGGGAGTTCATTGCTCCCATCATGGCCAGACTTCAGACAGCAGTTACTGTAATTCCTCAGCCTCCCCTCCATCCTCTGGAAAAGGGGTTACTGTGTTGATTTATAAACTTAGGAACCAAATGCCTCTCTCAGGCCTGGTGGATAAACAGGCCCAGCCTCCTCAGCAGCCTTGGAGAGCTACATATGGCAAGCAGAGCTTCACAAAGGCTTTTGTCCACATTTCCCATCAGGCAGACTATAGGAAGACAAACTGTGGCCAAGGTTACCTTATCAGTGACCCCCAGCCTCTGGCCCTGCCTCAGTAGTCCCCAGAGATCCCAGTGTCCACACACAGATGCTCTCCCCTGCCAGGCTTTCTGTCCTGAGAAACACTTCAGTCCTTTTCCCTGGGAAATGGGGACTGCAGAGCATGGAATTAACAGCATTAACATCAGGGGCATACCCAGGGGGAGGATAGTAACCTGAAATTAGACATTTTTCACCTTTTCTTTAGGCTGTAGACTTTTCCAAGACGGTTTGGTCTCAGTGTCCAAGGATGAATGGCATCCCATTGTCTCCATCACCAAGAGAAGTAGGAAGTGTACAGAGGAGCCAGTCAGGGACAGGGGATAGGGGACATCACCCTGTGCACTTCTACCAGGAATAACAGCCTTTACTTGGCTCTCCTCTCTGCCTGCCCCAGAAGAAGTCTGCTCTTGGTTTCTGCTTCCAAAAGTCCCCTCTGCCATCCTTATAAATATGAAATATGCACTGCTGTGTTTGCAATTATGGATGTTTAAATGAAATCTTAAATGCAAGAAGAAAGTATTTTTAGTCATGTTTACACTACCTAGAATGAACAATGACAATCCATATTATGTCAGATGTCAGAGCGTTTGTTATTGTTGCTGTTGTTACTCTTTTGACCAGCTCATAAACCATAATTGAAGCCATTTATAGAAAAAAAATGCACTGTAGTCTCTCTACTTCTCTTTTTTTTTTTTTTTTTTGCAATAAAAATCGACAAGCTAAACTCTGCTTTAGCTACAAAAGAGTTAATGTGAAGAATAACAGTGGGAACCATGCTCTTCTCAAAGGGATATTTATTTGGTTTTAAAGAACTCGTTCTTCATGCAAAGAAAATGAAGGCTGGAAGTAGAAGAGAAACATCTGCCTCCTCCAAAGTTATGAGAAACCTTGTTGCAGATTCCTAACCTTTCTCCTGTCCTTTTGGCCAAAAATCAATTACTTTTCTTTTAGGGTAACATATTCATATTGGGCAAGTGGGCAACCAGCACATAAGAATGACTCTTCAGAGATAGACAGAAGTGGGTTCACTAAAAAGAAAGGGCAGAATATATTTTCCCTTCTGGGAATAAGCTTTTCAGTTACCAGAGAGAGATCTTTCTGGATGAAAGATCTGATCTTTAAGATCTTGGCAAGGCATAGGATGTTTGCAGCATTTAACTGCTTCAGGTTTTGGTGCAAAAGTCAAAAAAATGTCTTTCAAACACTTTTGACACAATTTTATCACTCTGTGGGAAGAGGAAACTTAGCAAAATGTTGATTTCTTTGAGATAGATGTTTATCTAAGCAAAAAGATTTCAAATTTGTACCTATTTCTGCTAGGACTGGGAGTGGCCCTAACAACACAGGTTTGAGCCCTGCCCTGAGTCATTTGGGCTGCAGTGTCCACTTAGATATGACAAGAAATGTGGAGGAAACTGGACACCAGCTCATGTTACTTACTAAATTCTATGGCCTTAGCCAGTTTGGCAGGGGAAGATTAGAATAAAAGACTGTGGAGAAATTCTAGCATATCCAAAATGTATTACCAAAATATTTTTATGCTTTCAACAAGTCAAACTGAATGGATATTTTCATTTAATCAAACTGCTTTTCCATCTTTTCAGCTGCCTTTCCTATCTATTTAGAGGCATTTTTCTTGACTGGCTGAATACAACTGTAAAAACATCAGACTAAAGCACTTAAAGACACCGAATAATGCTTTTGAGAACAGGTAGCTTTACAGAGTCCAGAAGGAAATAGCTGAAAGCTAAAATGTTTAGTTTATTCTGCAGAAGTGGGGCATAATGAAAACAGCTGGAAACAATTTTGATGGCAAGCTTCTTTTATACATCTCAACATCTCCCTAACCTCAGCATTCACCTTGAGTACAAATTGCCCCAGCAACTTGCAGTCCAGGATTAAGAAACTATTGCTTATTTAAATACAGATTTGCTGGGGATATCCACAGGAAATTTGAGGAGCTACTTACTGAATGCAGACCATTGTTTGCATTGCAGCAGCTCAGAGCAGACTCCAGCAAACCAAGCCCAGTGTGCAGGGCACTGTACACATTTTGGAGGTGCCCTCCTGAGCTCAAATTGCCATAATTTTCCACGATTACTACATCACCTAAGCACTCAGATCTTCATGTTGAGTTGAAAAGCTCTTTTTTTTCCCCCAAATCTGTCCCAGCCCCATGCAGCTAATACCCAAAAAAAAGGGCTCAAATCAGCTGTAGCAGATGGGAGCTGTGGGCACAGAGGTGAATGTGACTGGTTCAAGGATACACAGGCAAGCTCTGGCAGGGCAAAAAGTAAATCCACATCTCTGGCACCAAAGCCTGTGTCACAACCAAACCCAGTGATTCTTTCTGATCTTACTTCTCTCTTGCTCACATAAATATTTGCATGGCCAGAATAAAACCACATTGCATTTTTGTCCCCTTAGGAAAAACAAGCACTTAAAATATTTCTGCAGTTTCCCCCCTCAGCCTTTTTAAGGAGTTGGTGGAGAGAATATATTTTTATTTTTCTTGGCAAAGAAGAAAAGAAGGAGCAGCCCAGGTGGAGTCAGACTCCCTGAAAGCCCTTCATTCTTCAGCTCTGCCTGCCCTGGCATCACTGCAGAGCAGCACAAGCACAGCTTGGGACTCAGCTCAGGTGAAGGGAGCAGGTCAGCAGCAGCAGGAAGGTTTTTGTGAGTGAGTCACTTGAACAATTTCATGGGAAAGTTGTGCAATCCATGCTGGATTATCCATGCCAACTACGGTTCACTTAAATTGACCCACATCTGATTTCAGTACAAGCATACACTGAATGTCCTAAGCAGGGCTGTCACGGAGGATGAACGTGATTAATCCACGCCTCTCTGTCCTTCCCAGGAGCAATGAGAACAAATCACTCCCTCGAAAAACCATCCAGAGTCATCTCTGGCTCTGCCAGAGGAATTTCACCTGCCTGTGCCAGCAGCATGCTCAGCTCTAGCACAAGTACCAGAATATGCTCACATCCACATGAAACCGCACAGGGTGGAAAACCCCCACACTTTGCTCCGAGCCCACCTGGCCCCTCTTCTGAGAGGATAACTGGTTGATTTTGCAGGAAAATCAAGCCCCCAGCCCAGCAAGGAGAGGCAGGAGAGGTGCTTCCCTCCTGTTTCCCTGCAGGGGCAGAGGGGGAGAGGGAAGGCGTGGATGTCTTCAACATGTTTGCCCATTTCAGGCCTTTATTCCTAACATATGTTTCTTCTTTTATGCAAAACATGTCTCCTCTGTTTTCTGTCTCCTTGATTTCATTTTAAAATGCAATATTTTTATGGCATGAAGAGATAAAGATATGAGGAAGGGAGGGAAAGTGGTACAAAAAGTAATTAAGTGTGGTGGCTGGTTATCATAATGCACTAAGGACAACCAAAACCATTCCCTTTGGAAAGGGGGGCCATTTCTCCTGCTGATATGCACAGGATTTTCACAGCTCCCATTAACACAACTGGAAACTATCCAGGTAACACTCTTGTCTCAGTCAAAGATTAGGCTATCATGTCTGAGATGAATGGAAGCCTTTCAGAGGAAGAAGCAGAATCACTGCTGGATCACTCCAGCCTTGTCAGCCATTTATTTAATTTATATTTGTGCTCTAAAATTCTTGTATTAATACATAAAGGTTCATAACTGAAGCAATAATCTGCTTTAAGGAGCTTTATTGAGTACATCTCTGCTGAACAGCTGAGCAGAAAGAAGTACAGGGAGGCCCTGGAAGTTCTGCTCTGGCGTAAATGGGTTACACAGTTTGGTTTTATAACATGTGCTTTGGAGATTTCTGAGATTTCAAGATATTCACATCTGTCCATTGATCCAACCCCTGCAGCAAATACTATGGCACAACACTTCCAGGATGTTACTGTCCTCTGCTGTCCAACACATCTGGTACTGCAGAAGTTCCCACAATTTGAATATTTTGTTGGAAATAGAAAAGTCCAAGTCCACTTTTTTTTTTTTTTTTTTTTTTTTTTTTTTTTTTTTGTGAAGCATGGATTACACAAAAGAACTCAATCTGAAAACTGAAATCAGGCTTTCTCAGGATGTGATACCACCCTCCTTCCAGAGGACAAATTCTTCTTGCCAAGCTGCAGGCAGCTTCCACTGGGAGGTGCACCTGTATCCACGAGCATTTTTGTCTCAGGTTCAGTGAAGGCCTCCTACACTGGCCCAGACCTTGACACATCTCAAAAAGGCCCTGAGCCACCCTGATTCCCTCTGTGCAGGAGTTTTTCAGCTGCTTCTGCTTCCAAAAGCAGCAGAACCAAGAGCTTCCTCAGTCGTTAGGGATCACCCTGAGCTGTGAGGGTCTGCCAGACCCTTCTCTGTGTCATCTCCCAAGAACCCTGCTGAGCTCAGCATCGGGTCCTGTCCCTGCCAGGAAGGATTTGAGAGGCACAGCTCCCTGCATGCCCTGAGCCATGAGCACATTTCCAAGCACAGGCAAGCACCTCGGCCCTGGTGATGGAAGTTAACAAGAACTGCAACAAGCTGGGGCTCCTTTCCATACTAATCTGGTCACAACGTTAAAACAAACGATTTCCGGACTGCAATTATTGCACCTCATAGAGAAATTGCACAACACTGGAATTAACAACTGCTCAAGTGCATTTAATTACTAACAGATACCTTTAAACTTGTGGTTAGGAAACTGTTAGCCATTCCCAGAGCATGTGCCCCACCATCCAATCCCGCTCTGAAGCATTTTCAGAATCTGCTGATCCATAAAATGTACCATTGGAGAAGGTTTGTTTTGGCAGGGGGCTCGGTTTTGTCCAGCAAACTAATGGTGTCCGTTAACACACCATTACATACCTCGTTAACATACTTGGCAACTGGGATTTCCCCTCAAGAATACAGAAATCGTGTGTAAATCATAATTATTGTCCGCCTGGCAGTATCAATCATCACACATAAGGCATTTGTTCTAATTCTCTACCCACAAAATTGTTCCTTGCAAATGCAACTGGGGTTGTCCTTGCCCACGGCACCTTACAAGGAAATGATTGGCCCAGCCCATGTGCTGTGAGTTTGTAACAGGCAATTCCTACCAGGATGCAGAGCCATGGATCAGGATGGACTTGTTTTCTTTGCTTAGGCCATGGGCTCTTTTGGGGTGCCTTTGGGGAAACCCTGCAGAGAAGGTTCTTTTATTAGAGGGGATCATCACTCGATTTTTGAATGAGTCCAGCTCCACGCTGTGACACCCAAGCTGCAAGCTGGGCTTTCAGCAGAGCTCAAAGCTGGTTCTCTAAAGCTCTGCTGAGAGTCTGGCACTAAGAAAGGTGGCTGAGAGGTGACAGCACAGATTAGTCCTTCTTTAAGTGTTTACACAGAGGGTTTGGTCCCCACTCCCAGAACTGAGATCCACGACTGGGAGTAAGATTTCATTCCTTGAGTTGATGCATCTAATCACCTGGCAAAGGTTTTCTCACATCCAGAATCATTCTCAAACATGTGGGTTGGACATTTTAAAAACGCAGCAGTGATAAAATAACAATACCAACAATGGCAGCAGATGTGGCTGCCAAGGAACATTATCTACTTTATGGTTTATGACCTAAACCGTGATAGAAAACACTTGCAGCAAGAGAGATTGGCATTACAGCCAAGGGAAAAATTCCTCTGTGCAGTTAGAACAAATAGAGGGTTGGAATCCCAAGCACTGCAATTTGTTGGGAATGGGAAGGAGGAACAGCGGTCACACACCTCTCAGCTCTACACTGCTCTGGAGCAGAGACAGTGGGGACAATCTTGTGATCCTGCTCTAGGACTCTGTGAATTCCACTCTCCAACACAAAATCATGAATTGCACCACTCACTGCCCCACTCATCCTTTCCTGGACAGGAAGGGATGGATGAGCATTCCCATCAGGTGATGGATCAGCATTCCTAGCACACTCCTGAGAGCCCCTGCCCTTCAGGGAGGAAAGTGAAGAAGCCTGGACTCACTACCTCCATTGCTTGTGCATTTTCCAAAAAAAGAGCATTTCAACAGAATTTGTGCTTCCCCCACCACCCCTTGCTCTGCTGGTAATTTGGAGGCAGTATTTAGCTACAAAAACAACAACAACAACAAAAAAAAAAAAAAAAGAACAGGGAATTTGCACTAGTAAGATAAAACTTCTTTGACAGTTGCAACTTGGGAGTCTCATGACAATAAAGAATATATTTATGTTCTGTGTTTGCATTTGCACTTAATCTCTGATTCCTTCCCAATAATCCCAGCCTGTATTGCTGATAGAAAAAGAGACGTACTAGAGACTACGGCAACAGACTGTAGTATTTTCAAGCCTTGATGGAAATCTGCAGTGTATTTTCCAGGCTCATAAATCTCAAGAGAAGTGTTTCATTATTCTGTTCAGGCAGTGCAGAATAGCTGAGCTACAGATCCTCTTGGATGTTTCCTTTCTAGGCCATTCCATAGACAGGCAACATTCATTTCAGAAGTGCCCTTAAATTCTTTCACCAGCCCATTCCTCTTAAAACAAGTTAGAACTGAAAATTCCTCTTTCAAGTCCCATACGATAAATTGCAACCTCGACATTCCAGCCTGAAAGGAGCATTTTTCCTCTTCAAGCACTTTGCCTTGTAGGTAGATGTGGACAAAAGCCATGACCTTCCTCAACAAATCCAGGACAACAGAAGCCAAAATAAACAGCTTTTACAGTGTTTTTTTGTGCTTAGGAGTAACAGGCATCGTTTTCTTTGAGAAAAAGCAGGATTCATTCTGATACCTTCACTATGAGTTAATAAACACATTAATTGCAACAAATCCATGAAGTTCATATATGGATCCAAATTAGACTTGTATTTGGTAATCCTCAATTCAGAACCACCTCATTCAGGCACAAGAATCTGTGAGATCCTTTAATACTTTTATATAAGTGCAAAGGATATTAAATCAGTTTGTTATTAAGCCATCTGGAAAATGTAAGCTGCATTTTAGGAGTGACTGCATGAATTGTCCAAATGCAATGCATTTTTCCAAGCTATTCACATCAAGGAAACAAAGGAGACATAGAAATACCTCAGAGGGGGGAAAAAAAGCTCTTTTTTCTGACCTAAAAATCACAAAAGTAGTGACTTTCATCAAAGAAGGTGGTGCAGAAACCAGTCTCCTCACTAAGTGCAATCCACACTCTCAGGAGCAGCTTTGCAAAGGTCCATGCTGGCACAACCATGCTCTTTCTTTAGTCAGTGTCACAGAAAAGCATTTCAACCTGGCAGCAAAGTGTTTCCACTCAGATCTTCTCTCACCTTTTAAAGCACTGAGAAGTCCCCAGAAAAGAGCCCAAAAGGTCAGCCTGAAGTGAGTGGCCATAAAGCAATTTGCACAGTGGTCCAGTTCAGTTTTGGACCTGTAAAGATACCAATTTCAACCATTCCTAGGGAACTGGGAGGCCAGTGGGAAGCAGGAGCCAGAGGAACAGAGGCTCACAGAGGAACACAAGTGAGACGAGAGCATCCTCTTTTATATCCTCGCTGTAAAGCTTCTGTCAGGAGAAAGGAAGTAGGGGAAAGCAGCGTAAACAAATTAGGTCCAATCATCAAGCAATGGATGAAGATTTGCTACACCTTCTCCATCTGTCTTTTTAGAGAAGAGTAGGCCTATATTGAAAGATGAAGTCTTTGACCTTAAGTGATGAATGAAAACATAACTGATAATTCAAACCTGCCATGGGGGAAGTTTAAAGAAGGGTTGCCCCAAATAGCTTCAGTATGTTCAAAACCTACTGCCAGGAACATGGAAATTTTTTTTCCTGTGTTTGTTGGTTGCTCTGCATTTAAAACGTCTCTGTATGTTTGCTTTTCTTCCGGTCTTTTGTGGTTGCTTTGTAAACATCTGGGTTGGGTTTTTAGTCCTTTGTACAAGAAGTGTGTGTGTGTTAGTTTTGCCAGTGGTTCTTATGTAACATTTGTGGGGATGAAGGAATTGGTTAAATCAGCTCCTTTGAAAAGCCATCCCAACAGAAAACTATTCCAGGAGTATCTCATGAGATGTCCTCTTCCCCCTTCCATAATGTACCCTCAATTTTTCCTAACTAGGTTAAAAACAGAGCCCTCTCTTTCAGCAGTGATTACTCAATATGACATTTACTCCTTGCAATCCCTTATTCCTGCTGAGTTTTGTGGTGGGTTTAAGCCACCAAAGGACCCATATTCACTTTTAGTACAAGTGAACTGGCAGAGGGGAGTGCATTTCTCAAAAATGTGGTCCTTGGTTTTCTTCTATGAGGTATGGAACACCTTAATCCAGCATAAAAAATGTCAACTCCTCCCAGAAGTGCAAGAGTGAAATTTAGCAGCAGAAAATAAATTCTTCCATTGCATTTTCCTGCAATAGATATGATGAGTTATTTGGCAGCTAAGTTCCTAACTTTAAGGCTCCTCTGAAAGCCTCTGCAGTTAATATTTTTATATTACCTCACACTAATTCTCCTCCAATAAATGAAGAGTTTTGTAGCTTTTAAGACCCAAGGAAACACTTTGTCAAACTCTACTTTCCTGTACAGTCCAGACCATAAATTTTTTACCTAGCGTTTCCTACTGTAAGCTTTGGGATTGGGGTTGTTCTGTCACAAGTTTTCAACAAACATTTGGCGTGACTATGACCTCTCTTGTTGGTGCAGAGGTCCAGCCCATCACACCCTGTACCCAGCTGCTGATCCCTTCCCACTGCCTGAGGTGACAGCTGCCTCTTTTCCAGCCTGAGGTAAGAGCCTACATCAGTTTTCTTGGGAGACCACAGGGAGATGGAGTTTAAAGGAGAACTCATCTCCTCATTTCCCTCATGCTCCAAATGGAGGAGATGAGAGAGATAAAAACAGAGGAGAATCCATGAAAGAAGAGCTGTAAACACTGAAGGAAAAAGCTCTGCAGGAGAAGGGGAGCTGAACTGGGTGACAGTAGGGAAGTCAATATTATGGTGCTACATGGCTTGTACATTAAAATCTCTTAATGGGCTCTTTTCCTTATGGAAAAGAATCTCTTTTCACAGGCTTTTGTGATTACAGGGTTCTCTCCTCCTCCATTCAAAAATGCCCCCACAAAGCTCAGTGTTCTTAATATGTTTGGTCACAAATGGGAACAAGCTGCACTTTCTAAATAAATATTTTATGGGGTTTTTTTCCTTCTCTTCGACAGCAGAGTTCATGTAACAGATTATCTGAACCAAATGGGTTTACAGTTTCCTACTTCCCCAGTTCCTCACCAGTAAAACTACCACAGTAGAGGCAGACCACACTTCAATACCAGCAGTGTAGTTGAAAAAAAAAATGTGGGGTTTGCTCCGCTTTGCATTTGGGTCAGTTTACCCAGATTTTATTTACCACTCGATTTTATTTACCAAGATTTTATTTACCACCAGACCACTAGTCAGTACCAGACACAGCTCTGCTCCTCAGGGGTGATCCATCCTTTCATTTTGCACCCATGTCTCAAACATTAGCCAGGCAGGTACAGTTTTAGGGAAAGGGATGGATTGCTACAAATCCTGATCTTAGAGGACAAATGTGGACAAAAGGCTCTGAGACAAACTTGGTTACCCAAGCACAGCCACCACTCCATGTTTTACATTTTGCTGGCTCCCTGGGGCAGTGGTTGCAAGTTGTGTTTGTCCATATACACAGGGGAATGAAGAAGTGAAAGCAAGAAAGGAGAAAAATTATGCTGTCACCAAGAAAATGTTATTCTGACTGTTACTGGAGTTAGACGTAGCAGATAAATCTGTAATGATGAGGAAGGACAGTGATGGAGCACTACAGCCCTGACCTGAAATTTCCTGAGTTCAAACAACATCTTAAGCTTTTTTCCAGGTCACCAGATGATGCAGGAGGTATCTATTCTGGTTTCTTTCATTATTTCCCCTTCTATGCCCCAATAGCTAACTAGATAGATAGATAGATAGATAGATAGATAGATAGATAGTTATGATTTGGACTGAATATTGATAATGGAGTTCTATTGAACAGGGAGGCTGGACCAGAGGACCCACTGTGGCCCCTTCCAATCTTACCCAGTTGGTGATAACAGAATTTCAAAATATTCCAGCCAACATCCAGGGATTTCCCATAAAAGACTGCATGGCAATATCACAGCTATGCTTGCCATGTGTGCATGAATCTAAGCCTCATGTCTTCTTTCTCCCTATGCTAGAAGAATTCATAAAATAATTTCAGGATCATTGGAATAAAGCAAAGGTAGAGGACCCAAAACTTCTGTTTCTGTCCCAAATTAACATTGTTTCTGTTCTTTGACTTCATGCAGGTGAAAAGGCATTTTTATACAGCTAGAAATTTCTCTGAATGAAGAAGAAAACCACACTGGCTGTGAGGAGGGAAATAAACACGCATTGGCAAGGACCACACAAGACTAAGACAGCAAATATTGCAAGAGAACAATCCCCCCCACCCCGTCCATAATGTCCTGTCTTGTTCATGCCACAGATGCCAGCACACAAAGTGACAAACACACTGTTGTAACTCTCCCATGACGGAGGTTCTCAGACTGTTTTGAAAAACCTTAGGTGATAAACATCATGGGTGACAAGCACCCCACCAGTGACCCCTGCAGAACTCCATCCCCCAGGTTAAAAAAACATCCTTTCTTAATTATGGGGTGAGACTGATCTGGTAAACAGCCACCAATCCCTTCAGCATCTTACTCAGCAGATCTTCACCTCCTGTAGTGAAGGTACCTCACGAATCCAGAGCCATGGGTTGGTTTGGTGATGGCTTGATCTGCTCACATGCTGACCACAAAGTGATGTGACACTGGTACGAGCAAAAAGGAAACACTTTGAAGGGATTAAGCATAGAGCAACCAAGAAAGACATTCAAATGAGCAGGGTAATAAACTACAAGAGATTTAAGGGCTGCTAAAACCAAAGATCTGAAACTTGGAGAGTGCTGGTCACAAATGCAAAGCAATGATCTTGCAGACCAGACACAGGGGGTCATAACTCAACAATATGATGCAAAAGAATCATGAAGAGAAAGAACATAATGAAGTAATAATAGGAGCAGTGGCAAAAACCCTGAACTCTCTGCGCCAAAATGGGAATTTTACTACCATACATTCAAATTTCTAAAACAATATATATGGAAGTAACTAAGCCATGCTCATAGCTTAAAGAGTGAAGGCTTCTTAGGCAGGAAACATGTTGGACTCCTCTCCAAGAGAACATTTGAACCTCTCCATCTCAAACAAGGTCTTCAGGGAAGCCCAACCTGTTGAGTCTGTGTTTCTGCTTGCCTTAGTATTAGATCAATTTCAAAAACATGCATAGGTTAAATGCAGAGCAGTACCTAAAAACAAGAGTAAAATTCCAGTTCTTCTGTCTGTGCATAAATCCAAACTTTGGCAAAATCTGGAGGAGCCATATACTTAACTTTTGTCAAGTACAAAGGACAAAAAGGATAGAAAGGACAAAAGGATAGAAAAGGATAGAAAATTATAGAAAAAACTCTGCAGGATAGAAAAAACTCTGCATGTTCAGAGTCTGGAGTGTGTCCATAGCTCCAAAAATGATGAGAAAACATCTCTGTGTCCAGAGCTGAGGGAATGGGATCTGAATGATTGTCAGTGGGAGAAAAAATATGAAATTCCAAAACAAGATGTTTTAAACTTGCTTTTAGGCTGAAACATGAATGTCAGTATTCTACTGTAACAACCAAAGAGGTTTGTTGTTTAAAAAAGAGCAACTAAATGGTTTAATCAGAGCTTTTGCACATAAACTCTATTCCCACAGAAAAGAACCAGTTTGTTGAAAGCCAAGCGAGTACCAAACCAAAAGTCTGGATTATGACAAGAGGTCTCACTTAGTAACTTGCCAAAGCTGATCAGATTAGCACTGTTCTTCCACACACACAGTGCAGATAAGGCCTGAAATATTCACAAGAGGACCCAGCACCTGCAGATAACCAATAGAGAGCCATTCACATGGACACAACTTCTTTTCTCCTGGTGGGGACACCAGGTCCTGGACTTCCACTGTGGCTTTCTGAGCCATTCCTGATGTACACGGGTGCATCTTTGGCCAGCTGTTACAAATAACGTGACTGTACAAGGGTAACAGAATGAGTCTGGCCAGAGGCAACTGAATAAAACATGACTTCAGACAGAGTCCCTCTTGGTTTTGCACTGTCAAGCAGCCAAGGCTACAGCTTGTAGCTGCATGAGGTGCATAGCCGAGATAAACAACCACTGGTGACATTTTAGGCCAGCTGAGGTAATAAATGAACATTGACTTCCATCACTATCTCAGATGAGTGGAAAATATTGGTCAATTGGCAGCAAGTTTCCACGAGCTGACTTAGGATAACAGACCATGCCCTGCTTTTTCTGTGTTTTCATTACGAGTTTTGAATAGCTTTTTTTTTTTTTTTTTTGCAGAAAACCTTTAAACCAGAGAGCACACACAGACCTCCAAGGCATCAGAGCCAGAACTTGGGTCAGGAATGCTCTGACCTTGATACAGGACAGATATGGGGGCTGTAGATTACCATTATTTTTTTTCCATGCCAAAACGAGTTCTCTCATGTGTGGCTGTGCCGCACTCGGAAGAGAGGAAGTCGTGATAAGCAATGTTTACGTGTGGTGCAAATCTCTTTAAATATGAGGGCACGGCCAGGGACTGGCACCATTGTCTGGCCCAGCACAGACCAGCTCCAGAGGCACTGGAGGGGCCATAAAAAGACAATTTTCCCTGAGGGATGGAATGCACTCTTTGATGGAGTTTGCCTAAACCATAAAAGCCAGCACATCCTCTCGCTCTGCAGAGCAAGGGCTGACCAGAAGCAAACACCGTTGATGTTCACTTGCTGCACGTCTGCACAACAGCTCTGACAGAGGAAGACAAAACCTAAGATGAAGCCAGAGGGATAAAAATGCAGCATTTGTCAACAGGGCTGCAAACAGTAGATCAGATACTGGAGTAGGAATGGGAGCTGTCTGGTACAAAGACAACCTTGACATGAAAGAACCAAGCTAAAGAAATCTGGATCTTTCAAATCAAATCACCGTGTGGCTCTGCAGATAACAAACAGTGATGGAGTTTGTCTACAGGTTTATGTGTTAGACAAGAGTTCCACAACATGGCTGTGCTCAATTCCCTCATACCTGGTCTGCATAAAACATTTCTGCTACAGTGGTGGGCCAAAGTGGGTTCTGTGCCTGTCTGCTCTGAGCTCCTTCAAAGAAGGGTACATTTCCTGCAGATTGAGGCTTTTTTTTTTTTTTTTTGAAGTCACAGAAATGTGAGTTTCTTTGGCAAAGTTTCCTGGTTTGCCTTGCTGGAGTTGGAGCAACCAAAGCAAATGAATCAGGAGCAAGATGAGTAAGTCCATATCTATCCAGTTGATAACCATCTTACAAAGCTGTTCAAGGGCAAAAATGTACATTCTCCTGTATTGAATCAGGACATCATAACTATGAAGTGTTCCAAGTTAAACACATTCAAAAACTGTTTGACTCATGTTTCACATTTAATTCTAGATCTCTAAAAAAGTTTACAAAAGCAAAGCTTGCCTGGACTAAACAACAGAACTGCATGAGGCACGTGGCATTAGCTCAGGCTTCTCTGGCCAGCTTTCTAAATGAAGTGTTTGGAAATAAGAGAAACACACAGATTTGGAAGGGGAATGGATAAGAGATTTAGTTTCTCCTTTTATAACAGAGTCCTGGGCAAATCTGAAGGAGCCTGCAAAGCTTCAACAAGACATGCCTTAAAAGCAGCAGCAGCTCTGTCCACATAGACTGGAATTATTAAAAGCAAGGCAAAAGAGAAAGATTCAACACAGTGCTGGAGAGCTGCCGAAAAGCCCACATTTGTGATGTAGTGTTTGGACTCAAATCATGTTAGCAGGGCAAAATAAATCTGCAAAAAGTAAGAAAGTCTGAAGAGAGAGGATGTAGCCAAGGTCCAAAACCGGTCACAAATTCAAGTGGTGGGTAGTTCAAAAGGGAAGTATTTGAAACTCTAATTCTATATAGCAAAAAAAAGCTGGCTCTGCTGCCATGCTCAGGGTTTATTTTGAAGGTCACACATGTATTAGAGTACCAAGGGAGCAAAATCTGAGTCATCAACAGAATGGCAGAGCAAAGAGCACTATAAAGACTTCATTTCCCTCACAGGTTCTACAATGGGCAGCTCAGTTACTGGCAGTGAGGATGTTATTTCTAATGTAAATATTTCACTTTCAGCACAGCTGAACTGGGAGGGATTATAACAAGTAATGAATGAACTTCCAAATGCCTCTCCAAGCCAAAAACCCCAGTGATGGCATGCAGAGCTGAATCCTTTCAATCATCCAGAAAGAGATGGAGAGGATTTTGCATGGCTCTTAGTAATTACTACCTCCAAAACTGCCAGTGATGCCTTTTCCCACCCGTCTTGGTCATGGCAATTATTCTTCCAGGTTCTCACTCTTGGCCCACACCTCCATTGTCAAGTCAATGGAAGAATGACAACATCCACCAGCTGCCTGGACAACATCCAGCCTGGATTATTACAATGAGTTTGCATGAGAAACAGGATTAGAAAAGCAGGGAAAGTCTACTGATAAAGCTGCCCCATTTGTTTTGATTCAAGATATTGAAGTTGTTCAGTAAATATCTGTGGTACGTGGGAGACTTCCCTGCACCCTGAACAGCTCCATGGAGCTTGATCAACTTCTGCTTTATTGCAAAATCAGAGAGCTGGGGGGTGATAGCTGGGTCAGTCTCTGTGAAAATTTTCTAGGTTTAGCTTTTGTATCATTTTCTCCTTGAAACAGAAGAAACTATTCCTAGAAATTGCCTACAATGTGGCTGGGACGGAAAGTTCTTTGTGCAGGACATCCCTGTTTAATTTACAGCACATCATAATGTTCCCATGCCTCTTAATAACACAAGTTAGCATCCATACTCTTAAAATATGGTCCAACCAGATGGGTTTGCATATTTACAAGTCTAGCAGTGAAATATTCAATGCAGCAATTGCTTATATCACATCCATTTTGTTAAAAGACACTCTGGAGTGTTATTCTGAAAACTAAAAGGACCACCCTGTGCTGAAATTGCAGCATATCACTGGACTGTGCAAACTGACTTGGGCCTGAAGAATTTATGAATGAAATTGCAGAGCATGGCTGTCCATCCTGCAGTGTGCAGAGAAGGGACTCAGCAACCAGGGAGGTCTCTCCCTGCTAGCACTGCACATTTACCTGCCCACTGAGTTCATCCAGAATCACCTCCAAGGGCTCAGCCAGTGCTAGGAAGGTGACAAATAGCAGCAGACAACCTACTGCTGTCACATTATGACCAACTCTCTGGCCTTGTGACAATCCCTTTGGTCTGATTTTAGAACCTTTGTGGTGTTGGTATCACTGGTGTCACACCCAGGCAGAACCTGAACTCAGGAACTCCTCTTTTCTATTTTGTTCTGCTTTTCTCTCTCATTTGCTTGCAGGCCCTCAGCAAAACAAATTCCTGGGAGCAAATTTTGTATGGTTAGATGTGAAAAAAAGGACACAACATAAGAGAAATTAATTTTGAAGAAAAGTATAGTGCTTGGCTGACCAAGAACCCTCCCACAGCTCACAATACTCTGTGAGATAACAGAGATACTTTCTACTGTCTTCCAAAACAAGATGTTTTCTCATCTCCAGGATCCTGTGACTGATGTGGCTTTTGTTCCCATGCAAATAAAGCCTTTAATCCTCTCCTTTAGCCTTGTTTTTGGACATGAGGCAGGTAAAAAACCAAAACAGTGATTACAAACTGCTCCCTGTTCTGGGCAGAGTAATGACAGCAGAAAACACAATCCCAAGTGCCAAGCAAAATGGTTAAGGTTAGTGTTATTTGTAATTAAAAGTGAAGAAAGAATACTAGCAGCCAGAAGCTCTGTGCAGGGATGTGAAATCCATATTCTTTTTCACTTTTTTTCTGTTTTGACAACTAGGAATAATATTTTTCAATTGCTAGATCAACCCAAAAGCTGTGGCAAAGCAGCCTTAAAAGGATTCAGAGGCTGCAAGAGCAGCAGAGAGTCAGGGATTTGTGAGCAGCTCCACAGACCAACTTTGACCATTCCTGTGGATCCCGGGCCAGCTCCTGACCTCACTCAGATCCAGATAAATCCACAGCCATTCCAGTGGGGCTGTGGGGATGTGAGATCAGCGTTTGGCTGGTCGTGTTGGCTGAGCTGTGGCAGGTGGGCACTTGCCAAAGAGCTCAGTAATGGATCGTGTAAACACCAGGATTGCTCACAACCATTATGTAACCTGCTGCTTTAGAGAGGGATTTACAAAAGGCACTGGTCTCCATGGCTCCCCTGCTCCACCCCTGTGCCATCACAGAGATTCTGTGTCAGGTCCACCCTTGCTGAGCACAGGTGGTGTTGTTTCTGGAATTTCACATGGACGCTCTGTCTCCATGCAGAAAGGGCAGTGCAGTATTTACGTAACCAAGCCCAGAATGAAGCAGGCCTGGGCTTAGCTCTGACTCTTTCCAGCTCCTCACCTCATACCTACTCATCCCTCCTGACCAGCATGGAACTGCAGGGTTTGGGAAGCACAATTAGCTCTGGAGTCTCTGGAGTCAGCTCAGCTCAGCTCACCCTGAGAGAACAAGGGAGAAAATGCTTCATGGGAAATAGAGACAAAATAATTGTTTAGGCCACCAGGCACACAGGTCAGCAGGAAGTGAAAGGAATGAGAGTGGGGACGGTAATGCTGGAGTTTGGTCTCAACAGCCACCCTTGTTCATCCCCTACATCAGCAAATTCCTAAATATCTAATCCTTCCATACCTGCTCTCTGTCCCATCCAGACACGTCCTCACCACCACACCAGGCCCTACTCCAGTCTTCCTCCCAGTTCATGTCCCACTAAGTCATGGCTGGTGACAATAACTATAAAAATAGCCCAAATTAAGAAAAACCATATTCTATTCTGAAAGAAAACTGTCCACAATCCACAGTTTAGTCTGATTCCTCGCTCTTTTATGTACTTTAAGAGACATGACCATGTTGTAGCATACTAAAAGATTTATTTCTAATATGAAACACATATTTAGTATTGGTTTGGCTGTGGCAGGAAGGAAACCACAGGCAGCTGGCATGGATTAAGTGTTAGTTGCTTGATAAACCTGGAGTTGTCAGAACTTCCAGCTTCCCTAGTGAATCTGCTGCCATCCAGATCGAAATATTTGAGAAGGGTTCTTTTGGATGAGCAGCGCTTTGTTCTTAACATCTTAGCTGCAGGGATATCAGCAAGAGATATATGTTTGCACACATAAAAATTCTATTAAAAACAAGAGCTGCCTGTAGCTTCTCTAACATTCTCTCTGTCAGCTCCCTGGGAACAGCTTTAGATGCATTAGCAGTACACTTCTGGGTCCTTCCAAATTATGAATATTACAAACACAGTAGCTCACTGTTTCCTGGAATAGCTTCACTATCTGAAATTTCCACTGTTTCAAGTTAGAGAATTCTCAGTCTTTTTCCCTCTGAATGCCAGACCCTGTTTATTGACTAATATTCAACTGTTCTCTAAGGGAAATGGAAAAAAATCAGGTTTATGATGTTGTCACCTGAATGACTGCAGTGCTTAACACAGTGCAAAATCTGAATTAAATATTCCAAATTACTAAATTCACTTCCAGTGACTCACTGAAAGTATTGGAGCTTTAAAATCTTCATTTGGTAGTAAAACACTGGCACCCAAGTGTTTCCACAAAGCTGACATGGGAGGCTTTTGAACATAGGCCAAACAAATTAATTTTGGAATTTGAAATAACATCCATAAGGATTTTTTCCTATTTGTTCAGTTCTGGTCACTGTTTCTTACTGACATACCTTCTGATTTGAAATAGAAGTGAAGACTCTTTAAAATGTCTCACAATTATTCATTTATGAAGTGTGGGACAGAACACTGAAAATTGAGATTTTTGCCTTAAAAATGTCAGTGCAGGTGTCTTGACATTCTCCATTCTCTACTATGTGTCCCAGGAACAGGGGTTTGCTCTCCCTCCACTCCATGGAGGACTGTTCCCTCAGCCTTGGAAACTCCAAGCACTCAAGTGTCAGGACACTCAATCCTTCTGCAACTCCCAAAGAAATTATTCCATGTACAGACCAACCAAAACCAATAACCACCATATTCCCAATACTTGCCTTTTGTTATATATGGTTCACATGATTTTAAGCATTTTCCTGTAACTTGCAGCTTCACAAACTTTTAATTCCAAAAGCACCACAGGATCCCTTGATTGTGCTTTAAGGAAAAAAAAGGAGGAGATGGTACTTTAAGGAAAAAAAACTCCAGAAGCAGCAAGGAAATCCAAACCATTCCCAACAGCACTGGGGTGTGTCCTTTACATTTCACAGCATCATGAGGGATTTATGTGCCTGTTTCCAGTGAAGAGAAAAAGCAGATTTACTTTGGACAAAGTCACCTCTGACAGCCATTTGCCACCAAGCAAAGATGATTAAACAAAACTTTCTTAGGAGATGGTTCCTAACAGGGAACCCTGCTTGCTTGTCATGGGAGGAACATGCCAGAAAACATAGGCAAGTAATCTTGGATTTCACAGCTCTAAATGCAATTTCATGCCACATTTTTGTCACCCAACCTTCCATTAAAGCTCAGATATTAACAGTGTCAGATGCCAAGCGACCTCCCACGACTCCTTGGAAAGTGACTGCCACTAAACAAACAGTTTGCTTTCCTTGGCAACCTTACAAGTGATTCCCATGAGGATGGGGCTGCTTTGAGTTCATCCACAGCAGCTCCAAACCGCCAAAGGCCAGCGAGGAATTGTCCATACAGCATTGATTTTGCACAGGAACCTATAGAAGGACCACGAACTGAACACAGCTTAGTCATAAAGCCTCTTGCAGCCTGGTTTTTGTGCCTGGGTGTCTTAGGCTGGGGCTGTGCATTCTGTCACCATCTGTTAGAGCTGGGGCAGTTCTCTGCTGTTCATTGGGCAGTTTTCTTTACCTCTTCCACAACCAATCCTCCCGCTGGGAAAGATCTTCTGTTCATGGGCCAGTGAGTGTCCCTGCATGGCAGAGAAAATTCCATCAGCGCACCGGGAGATGCTCCGCCCAGGGGGAGGAGCCAAGCATTCCTACCTGGATACAATCTGAGGGTTGGAACACCGCAGACAGGCTTTGCCCACTGCATTCCCAGAGAAGCAGCTTTCTTCTCCACTGCATTCCCAGAGGGAGCCCAGGCCCATCTCCAGCACCCCTGGAGCTTCAGAGGAAAACTCCAGCCTTGTCCAGGATCCCTGCTCCAGCAGAAGCACAGCTGGCACTGGACGAGGGCTGAGCCACCATGGAATGGGTGCCACCTCCCTGACCCACAGGGGATCAGCTCTATTCTGACTCTGTCAATGGGTTTGTTATTTTTCTCTTTTTTTGTTTTTTTTTTTTTGTTTGTTTGGTTGGGGTTTGTTTGGTTTGTTTGTTTGGTTGGTTGGTTGGTTTTTACTATTGCATTTGTATTTTTAATTTTCCTAGTAACTAACTGTTATTCCTATTCCCATATCTTTGCCTGAGAGCCTTTTAATTTCAAAATCATAATAATTCTGGGGGGCCGGGGGTGGGGGGGGGTTTACATTTTCCATTTCAAGGAAGGCTCCTGCCTTCCTTAGCAGACACCTGTCTTTTCAAACCAAGACAGCGGAGAAGATTTCAGCCCCCACCAGCTGCCAAGGCAGAGGCGGGCAGCCCAAAGGAGGTTTGTCTGTGGGCATCCCTTCATTCTTCAGTTGTGTTTCCAACAATGAAGTCGCTGCACCAATCCTCCTGCAAATATTTTGGCCTTTGGCTCACTTTCCCCACACACCCCCTTCAAATGCCACTAAATTAGAAGTGAAAAATAGGACTTGGAGAGCACATTTAACGTAAGTAAAGAGATTAAGGGGTTTATCTGTCAACACTGGATTCCAGATGTTTTTAAATTAAAAGAAAAAACAGGAGACTAAGAGAGATGTTAATTATAGGGTCTTTTCTTCCTTTTAAAATGTTTTAAAATATTGCTTAAAATATCTAACTTTTTCTGTAGGTTTTGGAGAGGGTTTAAAAAAATATCAGCATACATTTCAGACTAAACTTCAGTGTCTGCACTGAATTTGAATATGTTTCTTCTGGTACATAATATCAGAGTTTCTTTGCATAACCAACATTCACGGAGGAGTTATTTCATAGAAATCTCTGTGTATGACTTCACTAGTGCCAAAGCTCAGGCTCAGAATGATATTGAATTCCACTGGTTTTCATCCTTGACTCTCAATTTCCATCCCTAGTCCACTTCTAGGAGCAATGAAATCATGGACCTACAGCAAGCTCCTGTGACACAATGAGTAAGTTTTAAAAAATAATCTGGAAAGGGGATGGGACTAATTTAAAAACAAGCAAATCCTAATAGTGGTTAAATTCAGAGTTAAACCCATTATAAAAAGAGGAGCCTGCCTCTTCTGTTTTACCCATCTTCCATGTGGAGGACATCTAATTTAATGTTCCTCGGGGCTGTAAAAGTGGCTTCTGAGATTTACTTGATCAGTTTGTGCTGAATTCTTACTGCCAATTTCTCCAGGAGGAAATCTTTATTAATGCCCCATATCTAATACAGATTCTGCTCCTGTAGGCTTCATATCCTCTGAAAGGCAGAACAAAAGACAGGACTGAAAGGTTACTTCACTGAGATTTCCTCGTGGAGATCCCTATGTCAGGCACATCAGATGGCACTTACCACCTTCCTCTTGGACATGAGTGCCATCAATTAACCTGATTAAAATGGTGGGGAAAGCTTGTGCCAGCTGAGCATTTCATAGTTGAGAGAATCTGATGCTGCAGCGCTGGGACAGATGGCTTTGGATAAAAATAAAAGAACTCAAACCAGCGGGTTCTTCTAGCACAGTAATTCCACTGAGACTGGGTGTTCTGGAAGAGCAATCATTAATTCTGTGACAATACCAGGCATTTCTGAGCAGTTAATGACCTGATACAAAAGAGCTGAGAAGTTAATGTGTTCAGGGGTTTTTATTGCAATAAAGAATTTTAACAGGAAAGAGCCCATTTTATTTCCAAACTCTAGATCTGGCTGCTAATCCCCAAATTTGGGGTGTGTAAAGAGAGATAAAAGCTGATTCATTATAACATTCTGCAGAGATTGTATGGAAGACAAAGACATAATCCCTATGTTCTCTATGAACGCATGGCTCAAAAAATTTGGGGGTTTCTCACAGGATTTTATGTTTTCTAGATTTCTACTCACACAAGTCAAGCCTGTTAGCCAGACAAGAACACTGAGAAAGCTGAACTTTTCCATATGCTGGGCCACTGGGGCCTGATGATGGAGAGCCTGAATCCAGCCCCTCATGCACAGTTTATTGGGTCAATGTTGCAGTGAGCTTTCTTAAACCAGGCCAGTTTTACTGGCTGTAGCCCCACAGATGGTTTATTTTATCCAAATTAGTGATGTTTATTGGGAAAAGCCTCACCATGTCTCTTTCTACCAGAGAATTAACAACATTTGCTTGAATTGGGGATATATTTCTTCATACATTTAATATAAATCCTGCTGGCTCTGCTACTTGTTCCAGAATCACAAATTCTTGGAAAACCTAACTGTATTCTGAGTCCTTTCCTCTTACCTTTGGATCTCCTTCTTGGTCCCATATTCTTTTCCACAAACCAAGTAACTCTACCCCTCTCCTTGGCCACGGACAGTTATTGAGTCTATGAGCAGCAGCACAGACAAAGAAAAAATCTGATCAGCAGGAGTGATGAGAGGTGGCTGCAGAGAGCCCCCAAACCAGGTGGCACAACAACACTTGCCCTGGAAGAAGGGACGGCAACACTGAGAACACTTCCCTGGAAGTCCTAAGCAATTCATAGAAATTTCAGAATTCAGGATTCATTCTCTCATAGAAGAACTCCATTTACAGAAGACAATCAATGTCTCTTATCATTGTTGATGGTATCCCAGAGCAAACCTGCAACATCCCTCATATGTCCCTTAATGGAGTACCTTTAACTGGGCCAAAATCCATCTTCCTTTTTCCACAAAGCCAGCTGACATCTTGAGTTCATATGAGGCACACTGTGTTTTCTCTGGCCTATCCCTGAGCCTGACTTCATTATTTTATATTTATGTGACAGGAAAAAAAAAAAAAAAAGCTTATGCCATATGGATGCATTGGGGCAGGAAAAAGCAACCAAACTCTGATGAAATCAATGGAGTTAACTGGAAAAAAGCACTGTGTGTGAAGCTGTGGAGAACTCTAGGAAGATGAACTCACAGTGAAAACTCAGAGCTGTGCAAACTAAACTGCTTTATGAGGAGCTTTGGATGGAGTACAAGCACCTCTCTGTGTGTTCTCATGCCTGATAAATCTGTAAGTGGATCTGCCTCTCACACATACACAGCTGGAAGAACACTCAGTTTTTAAATCTTCACTTATTACAAAGCATGGTGATCCTTCTTGCAATCCCTAAACACGTCCATATGCTACAATTTCAAACTCAACTGAAGGAGGAGAATAAGATCTCCTCAAGAGCTCAAGCTAGAATGAGAAATGGGAGGATCTTTGTGTTTGAGAGTGATGCCTCAAGTTCGAGTCAAATCAGTGTGCTGGCTCCTGCCCTTTTTAGCCAGCTGCACTAAAACAAAACCAACCCCAAAACTGGAGCCACGTCCCCTGGACAAAGAACATCCTGTGAGCTGGAGGCACAGCACATCTGGGGGCCTCATGTTGCTGCTGAGTAATGTGTGACCTGGGGACACTGTCATTTTGTGCTTAACAAGTCTCCAGGGGGAAAGCTGACATTTGAAAGGGACCAAAAAGCTTCTTCATGTGATGCCAAGGCACCCTCTCCTGTTTCACTGGGAAATGGGAGCATGTGAGCTGCACAGACATGAGCTCATGTAGCTAGGCTGATTGATGCACAGCCTCCCGGCCCCAGTGCCAAAAGCCTGTGCCAAGACACATGGCATCTCACAGCACCTTTTATTTTCTAGTTCTGTCCCGCCCAGATTTCCATCAGGTTCTGGATTGAAATAGTAATCAAGGTGGAGGGACAATCAGAGAAGCGTCACAGTCACTGCTTGGGGTTAGTCTCATAAACTCATGGTGAACTCAGATGAACTCATTAACTCATTTTTTAATTAGGAATTTCCCTATAAGCCGTTCTTTGCAATCTACTCACCAAAGAGGTAACAGGTGTTTCTTGAACACTTCCAGGGATGATGACTCCATCACTTCCCAGGGAAGCCCGTTCCAAAGCCTCACCACCCCTTCAGTGAAGAAATTAAATTGCCTGAGGGTAAAAGCAGAAAAAATCTGTCCCTCAATACCTAAGGGCAGACACACAGAGACTGTGTGAAGATGATCCGTTAACACCAGAATTCCTCCACATCTTCCTTAAAACTATCTTGTGTATCTTTGGGAATGATCTAGATCACTGAAACCCTCCTTTCCATCTCTGCACAGTGGAAGATGTCCACTGTGTTTAGACCTGGATTTTTCATATGTTTAGACCTGGATTTTGTCAGAACTGCTCACAGTTTGTGGCATCCACATAGAGTGACCTAATTACTACCAGACCCTTCAAGAAGGCTGCCTTGGCTGCTTGCATGGAGCTGAAAAACAATCCAGAGCAGAGAAATCATCCCCAAGACCAGCTAAAGTTCTTTTCTGTCCCTGCCACTTCCAGATGAAGCACTGCTAAGAAGAGATTTCACTTTTTAAAAGGAAGCATGTTCTCAACATGGTTTTTATAAATGAAACCACATCACTCCTTCAAAAGACGACAAAGGAACTTGCATGCATGATTGATGAAATATCCAAACACTCTTACAGGGGAAAATGTAACAAACACCCGGGCAGATCATAAGCAACACGTCCCAGAACAAGGCCTGACAAACAGCACACAGCAGTAATTCACATTTAGAACCTGACAATGAATATTTGCTTAATACATGTTTATTTTAATTGGAAATAAAGGAAAGTTGGTGATGAGTCTTTGGGTACTGGTACAGACATTTTCAAGTGTCACACAGGCTGTGGCAGGCTAATTATTATTTGGTGTGAAGCATGAGAGCTTCCTGGATGTGACTGAGAAGGAGAGCCATTGCTTTGGTTACAAAACTCATTTTGAGGAGACAATCAGGTTTCAGCAGTGCTGTGCAGACTCCCTGTGGCTCACTGGCCTGTGTGTCACAGTCAAAGCTGTGAGGTGGTTTGCTCCATGCAAGGGTGGGAGGCTGCCAATCTTAAAAAAAAATAATAATTTTTGTTATTTGCAAATGCAAAACTTGCTTTAGGCTCACTGGACATGCCAAAGCCTTGATCAAAATCATATCCCGTTCGTGGGGACAAAAACATATGTTCACATTATCCCAAAAAGAAACAAGGGGGCATGGGGGAGAACAGGGAGGGAATCTTTTTATCATGGTTTAGCATGAAAATACCATGCATGGCTGCCAGTTGTTTATTGGCTTTTTCAGATCAACAATATGTTCTTCCTTAAGGCCTTTCATTGAAGAGCTTTCTGTTAATCTAACTTGTATTAAATAACCAAAAACAAATGGGGAACAGTCTCAGGCTGTGCACTTGTCACATGACACTGCTGTTTAAAGAGCTTTTTTGGTCACCAACTCGCAGCAAGAGTATTCTGGAGAATCTAATTCATAAATTCTCAATGGTTTTGCTTTGAGATACTTCCCATGTGATCCCTTTTTCTTTTTTTCCTGTGCCAGAGGAAGGACCACAATTTTTGCTTGAGTCAGTCATCTCCGCTTCTCCACTGGGTAGTTCTGCTGCTGGTCCCCTCTTTGTTCCCTTCTTTACATTGTGTGGCCAAAAAGGTGAATAAAAACTAAAAAAAAATAAAACAAACAAAAAAAAAAACCCAGGGAATTTCAAATCATGCCAAGAAAATCTGATATTGAGAGAAGAAGCACCAGGGAGAGAGAGATCAGGGAGAGAGGTCAGGGGCCTCTCTTCCAGCACTGGAGTCAGGGAAAACAGCTAAGCAAAGAAAAACAAGGTGCCCTTATCTTCTGAAAAACACACCTATTCTTTAGCTTCAGAAGATCTTCTGTGGACAAATACCATGAAGGAAAAGATAGTGGTTTGCACAGGGAGAGGAGTCAATCAAAACAGGGTTTTAACAACTCTCTCCTCTGTTCCAGTGAAGGCAGAAAACAGCAAATACAAGCACACAGGATGTATCCCAGTCGGGGGTAGGACAGAAAAGCACACAGGAGATCAGCTTGTGTGACTGTGATCACAGGGACTCTGTCAATCATTAAGGCAAAGTATCTGGTATTCCTTCCTGCCCAGGTGAGTTCTCACAGGCATTGTGGCAGGTCTTTCCAGATGGATGAGCCCTAAATGGCCACAGGCAAAGGAAGCCATCCATGCTGTTAAACTGATGCTGAGATGGAGCAGGATAAGGCTGTGAAGGGCTGGCATTTGGAGTGACAACAGCAATCAGGACACTAAAAAAGGAGAAAGCCATCAGTCATCTCTGTTTCCCTCCTAACATCATCTTCCAGGTGGTCCCAAGCTTTAGGCATCTTTATAATTTAAGGGTCACTGGAATGTGTTCTTTTATACTCTCCATCCTTCTGGCAGGGGCTTCACCTGATAACAGCCACAGATAACAGGGGCAAAGAACCTCCAGCTCCTGCCAACACCTGCTCTGCACAGGGAGGTGTCAGAGCTCCAAGCAGAGCTGTCTTTGGGCACTGTCAGCACTTGCAGGGCTGAGCCCTGACACTCTGCTGTCAGCTACAGAAGTTTTAAGTCCTGTGACCACTTCCAAGGTGCTGAACTTTGCTGGATGGGGACATTTATTCTCCAAGTTTACCCCAGCATATTCTGACCAGCCAGCAGTCCAGCAGTCCAGCAACATTACACATCTTAAATTATTACAGATCATTTATATGAGGTTTGAAACTGTCCATAGTCCCCCCCTCAGGTATTTTGCCAAAATGGTTAATTGAGAAAAATATTATCTGCAATACCTCCTGACAAAAATGACTGGAAGTTGCCAGTGTTAGATTAATCTGAAATAAACAAACCACACTGAATTACATCAAATGAGGGAGTTAGTTCATGTTTTGAGCTCCTTTTATCTTTATTACCTGAGCTGTGGCTTTTTTGTGCTTACAGCTGTCTGTCAGCAGTGCTCCAACAGAGGGCCCTGCCTTGAATTTCAATTGAATATTCTCTTTCTTGAGAGAATTTGAAGTACATTATTCAAAAACAAATAGCCAAAGAAATATTTAGAATCAGTGCAATTGAAATGAGCTCACATAAATTAAGGATGATGGAGAAAGTCGTATTTTAAAAAGGAAGATTTACCACATGTCTTAGAAAATAGGCAGAAGCCAAAGGACCTGCAGTTCTTACTCTGTTTTTCTCACTCCTCCTGCCTTCCTCAGTGTTTCTATGCCCAAGTTCCTGCTAGCAGAGTGAAGAGCTTTTCTTTTTTGGGCCTTCTTCAGCTTTGAACTTGTCTCTCAGTCTGCTGGTGAGAATATGAGCATCATAACTCCTACTTAGGACAGAAATTGTAGGAAGTGAAACTATGGGGCAGTTCAATCTATTTAAAGCCATCACACCCAGTTATTTCTCTACCATTTTATCAGACACCAGCATGGAGGGCAAGTGTGAACAATCTCCATAAGGAGCAGGATGGATGGACACTTCATAACTCTGATTTCCACCTGAAGTCACTACAGTAAATACACTCGAGTTACTAACATGATGTTTTCCAGCAGAGCAATAATCCAACTCCTTTAGCAGCAGGTGTAGACACAGTTTTCAGTTCTCATCAAGGGAACTGAGGGAAGGATAGAATAAATGGATATTTGCCCTCTGTCACTGTATAAGGCTATAAAAAGAAGTATCAGAGAAGGATGAGCAATAAAGCTGATGAACAACATCAGCAAAGGATGCTTAGTTTAGCAATGTTTCTTATCCCAGAAGCAGCCTGAAATGCTCAAGAGAGATTATCTCATCAATTCATGAGGGATGGACAGTCTGAGGACAGTGATTAGAGGCCCTTTCAGACCTCCTGTCTGTGGCTCCCAGAGCACACACTGCCCTCGGTGCATTGAGGTATCAGCTCCTGGCCTGCAGAGAGGGGTGGTGAACAGCACAAGGGGAGATTACACATCCCCTCCCTCCCAGCCCAGCCCAGAGATGCTATTTTCTTACTGCAGGCAGTCACTGCTCTGGTAGACAACTGATGGAACCCCACAAAAATGCTGGATCGTGGCTGACATTCTGGCCTTCATTCCTGCAGCGCTTCTGGGCAGATCATCAGCCTTATCGTTGAGCTTCCTGCCTCAAGTCAGAGCCCTACTGTTATTCCAACACAGTTTTGTATTTAATTTAATTTCCTTGTTTTTGTTTAGCTTTGATAAAGGAAAGGAAATCTTTTCTAATCGGCTCAAAACAAGACCATTGACTCAAGACCAAGTTCAATGAGCTATCAGGGGCAACAGGATACTAATGGCTAATGCAAAAGTCTGAGAAAGAGTCATGGGAACAAAAGCCACTGGAGGGAGAACAACTTGTCCTTTAAATCCATGAAGAGGAAGTGGGATGTGGAGAAAAGTTCTGAGTTGAAAAGCCACTGCAGGAGGGGCTGTGACAGAGCTTGAGCAAAGAGCCAGGGTGAGCTGGAAGGGAAATCACAATGCAATGAGCTTTGGGAAATCACAATGCAATGAGCTTTGGGAAATCACAATGCAATGAGCTGAGCTTTTTGTGCAGGTATGAAAATGCTTGTATCTGTACCTAATTCATACACGTGTGATAAAAGCATAAATACATGTAATAAGGGGTTTGGTTTTTGTTTTGTTTGTTTGTTTGTTTTTTTGCCAGGCAGGGGTACTGGAAAGGATGACTTACCTACACAATCACAGCACATCAAGGAATTTAACCTAAAGTATTTCTGGAGTTGGAAAATGTCTCCATTATCTCCCCCAGCATGTAGTCACACATATTCTCAGGACACCAAACAATTGCTTAATGTTGGTTTGGTCACACATCAATGTAGAATAAAAAGGTTTGAGAAACTGAAAATATAAAGGGGTCAGTCCTACCCATCTAAGTCAGCATCTAGAGTTTGAACGTGGCAGAGAATCGTGAATACCTTCAGACCTGACAAACAGCCACATGACAGAGCCTCATCCACAAGTGTTTCCAGGAGCTTCAGAGAACTTTGGCTCACATCCCAGAATCCCTGCAATTTTCAGGCTAGCTAAGGACAGAAGTGCTCCTACAAGTGAACTGCTTAAAGAGTAAGTCCAAGTCATAAAAATATTGTGCTAGCAGTTGAGAAGGTTAGAATACAAATGCGAGTGAAGAAACAGATAAAGGTCAAACAGTCATATCAGAATTACCCCAGTGTGGTGCATTTACAGCTCTTTATTTCCAGCTGAGACAATTTTTTATGTAAGAATTCACATGAAAACCAAAGCTGCAGCCATCAGAATCCTTCTAATAATCACCAACCACACTTCCAGCCAAATTGCTTCCTCTCACAGTTCTTGGTTCAATAGTTTTAACTCTTTTAGATCTTCCCAAGCAGATTTGCCCTCATTTTCTTGCCTCCATTGATGTCTAATATTTGGGTCAGGTCTACCTTCTGACCTACTCCATGCAAAATCCCCATTGCACTTTAACTGCATTATATCTGCCATTATAGAAACGCTGTTTTAACATCCAACTTTTAATGCAGTGCTGGTTACTTATTTACTACCTCTACAGGCCCAAAAATTCCCTGGCTCTTTCCATAGTTTGCTAAGACTGTCAAGGGCATTTTTTTTTTCTTTCCATTAGGGCATTTTTTTCTCCATTGTTACTAATTCACATTAAGGGCCCTTGGTCATGCTCAGTCATGCTGCCTCTTTGATCAGCACCCAGGTCAAATACCATGAGAACAGCCTTTCAAGAAATGCTTGGCTGTTCTGTCTTCCATCATCCTAATGCTGGCTCTGCCAACACACTGGCCAGGGATTTCATTACCTTTACTATAAAAGGTTCTTTACGGACTTCAAGCTCATCTTTATTAAATCTTCACACATTTTCCCCTACATTCTCCAAAAAACCTCTCCCAGGGCTTTGTTCAAGTTATTTAGTGACCATTCTTCCATCTAAGTAGAGATCCAACAACCCGAAGCTCTGCAGCTTGGTCTCTCTCACACTTTTGGACCTAAATGTTACCTGCAGAAAAAGTAACATCATTGTCACTCTTAACAAGCCTTAGTTTCCTCTGAGGTGTTCAAACCCTTTAACATCAACATAATCTAGAGTATTTATTAACTCCCAGAAAAGCATTCCCAAGATGATCTTAAGCTAACAACTGGGCTTTATTTCCTTCAAATTTAAGCACTGTTTGGAGTTTGGTTTTTTTTTTATTTGCAGTACCTTCTGGTCTACAACTCTCTTCTGAGCTGTATTTCTTCTCTCTCATGACAGTTAACTCACCACAATGGTCAAAAAGGAAATGTAAACCATTCAAATTCACACCATTCTGAGAATTTCACAACGAGTGTATTAATCCCACCCAGTCATATGAAAAGTTACAGGAATAATACTTAAGCATCTCTCTGACTTAACCCTTTACTGAGGTCAAACAGAGCAGAATGTGCAATGTTTGCCATTGCAATCAATTCATATTTGCACCTTTCTAATTAGTGTTTCAAGCTGTGCTTTTTCTGCTGGAAGTCAATTTCTGACAAATACACAAGATTTATTATACCTCCCTAAAAGCTAGAGAGCAAACATACACTCAGATAAATAAATAAATATATATATATATGTAAAAATATATATATCCTGATCACATCCCTGTTCTCTCCTGAGCTCTTAATGGAAGAAGTCTCTCCTCTCTGTGAACAAAACCAGTTTTTTTTATAAAGCAGTTTGAACATATTAGGCTGTACAAAGAAGGGAAAATACTGCAACATTTCTTCCATTCTGGTTTCTCCCTTCTAGAGAATTGGGCATATTCACTCGGAATTTATTCAAGCTTCCAAACCAAATCAGTTTCAAAAGCCTTTGAGTCTGTGTAGGCCCTCCTGTTTTCAATAATGCAGCAGGAACACTATCAGCCCCTGGTGCTTTATTTGTCCTGAGAATTGTAATTGTCTCTCAAAGCTCCTCAAAATGTGGTATTTCTACAAAACAGCTGAGCTCTCTGGATTACAGCCAGTGTCTCTTTTTTCCACCTCACTATTGAAGAGATCACAGCATTTTCTCCATTTCTTTAAAGTTACACTGTAATTTCCACTTTCATCCTTAGTCCTGCTCACTCATTTCTCCACACATGGATACCCTTGTAAAGTGCATTCACATTATTAATCCCTCTCTTCTCCCCTGTCATCTCTATTGTGTTTTATTATCTGATGTGTCATTTAACTCGTCCTCCACTTGTATTTTAATCCTCAGCATAAGGTGCCTTATTCTGACACAAACAATTGTCTCTGCAACAGCCCCCTCAGCCTCTATACACAAAGTTTCAGCTGCAAGTTCCCCTTCTATGTTTCAAAAAAAAAAAAAAAACTCTCATTCATTATCAACCGGTTTCTAAAACCTCAAACTTGATCTCAGCTAAGATCAGCAACATCTGGGGTTTCTGGATATGTCAATTATTTTGTCTTGTCTGATTGGCTCATGAATTTTGTTGTATTGTTTGCTTCTGATGTCATACACTGAGCAACAGTCTCAAGACTCTTTGGATATCACCTTGTCCTTTGAGTAAATAAAAGTGTCTGACTGACTGACATCAGCTCCATCTAATCTTACAGATGTTCTACTTCTCTTCACAACTGTTAGATATTGCAGAACTAACTCATCTCTAGCATTTAACAACATCAGAAGATCACACAGAATTCTTTCAAATTCCACATAGGATGCAGTTTTAATTTCATCAGAAGGCAACTGTTTCTGATGTAAGTCCATACAAACCATTATGAACAAAACAAACTCGGTTATCCTTCTATTCTGAAAAAAAAAAAAAAAAAGAGAGAGACATTCACTGATTCACTGATAGCTTCAAAACCAAGAACTGCTGAATCCTGTCCCTCATGGCAAAAACTTTACCCATTTCATGCCTTTGAGTCTTTTCAACTCAGTGTATTTCTGAAGAGGATTTTGTACTCTGGCAATGTCAGGCTGCTGTGGAGGTCCAGTCCTTTGTCTTAACACTTCTTTCCTGTATTGTAAGAATAAGTTGGAGGTACTAATTTTTCAAACAATCAAGGCAATGTGGGAGACTTACCCATTTCATATAATTTGGAGGCTTTCTGGCCACATCAGCTCAGAAATTCCATGCTTCCAAATCCCTGTCCTTTCCCTGAGCTCTGTAGAACTGACTCACTGGGGATTTGTTCGTTTGAAGGTTTTTTCCAGTGTTTAACTGAGCTTCATTTGTTCTTTGTCCTACAAAATGACTGACTTAAGAAACACTTCTAGCCCCATCTCTCCTACCAAAATTGTTCTTGCAGTCACAGAAGCACCTTCCAGAACATCACGGATACGCAATGCATCTTCAAGGATTTTGGTGCCAAGTGTTTGTGAAAGCCAACCTGGATGTAGTCTGAGATGCAAAGTGTTTGAGCCAAGGTTCACAAAATGTTTGAACATGAAATAACCCGGAGCAACAAAGCGACAACCTTGATCCAAAGATATTTTCACATTGTTCTCCTTGGATGCCAGAAATACACCAAGACTCCTTCATTTTCCTTTAGTGGAAAAGGCACAGGTCTGCATGAGTATCCCACAAGGAAGAGAGGGGATATTTCAGAACACTTTATGCATTTATTTATTTTATACATTTATATATTTTATATATATATCTGGGTTTAGAAACACCACTACAATGAACAACCAGGGCATGCCTATACCATTGTGCTCAGCTGAATGCAAGCAGGCCAGTTCATTTCAATGTCATAATAGATCCTTTAATGTTCATTGCTGAAGTAGCTGTTTCTCTTTCACAGGAAAAATTCCTACAGTTTAAGAGACAGGAGTTTAATGCTAGCATTGAGAAGCTGAAAACATTAGTTTTCAACCTGCCCATTTTCTTAGTACGATCATGATTTGACCAATGAAAAACATATGAAATCCTACAGTTTGTTTCCTTTTCTTTATAGGATTATTATTTTTTTGCTGTCCTGGTGCTTCAAATGAGACAACTTCTGTGAATCTTGTTTGGAAAGAGACACCATGTGCTTACACATCCCAGGAGTCCAAATTGTTCTGATGCTACACTTAAGGTTCTTCATTGAAAACAGCTGAACACAAATGCAAAGGATTAACATCTTTGTTCCTTAATTATTTGATCAATATCTATGTATAGCTGAGATTATTTAAGTGGAGAAAAGGGAATAACTTTTTTAAATTATAAAAATGCTTTTAGGACTAAATTCATGTAAGCAGAGATGCTCACAAACTAGTTTGAATCACTTCTGTTTCTAGTTGGTGCCACATCTTATTTCTTGAGTTTTGGGAAAGCAGCACTTACTGCAAGAGGACAGTGCACTCAAAATGTCCAAAACATTTTAAAAATGCAGCTCTCTGAGTTCCTTATGCTGAGGAAAAGCTCGAGAACAGGGATTTTCAATTGTGTATTTCACCTAAAAAAGACTGGGCAAGACCCCTTGAATACTTCCTCTCTTTTCATCAAGATATGAAGCAGGATTATTATCTGACCTATTAGTACAAAAACAATAGAAAGGGAGCAATTCCTTGCTCTCCTCCAGAAAGGCAGCCTGGGATCCCAGCAGAGCCAAGGGGTAACTGACGGTGACCTCACCGGCTGAGCTGTGCTGACACTTTCCCTGCCAAGAGCAATTCTCTGCAAAGGGACTTCCTGCACAGATAAGGGTGGAGAAGCCCACTGAGGATGTTGTTATTCCAAAGACCCACTGGTGAAACATGTGGATGTTGAACAACTCCTGGAGACCAGCTCAAGAGCAGGAGGCAGCTGCAGAGAGAGCACTTCAGGGTCGGCACCTCGAGTTTTTGTTCCGAGCCCATGCAACAAATTCACATTTTCTCCCTTCTCTGGGATTTTTTTCCCTTGCAAAACCATTTCTCTGGAACATGATGAGAGCTCCTATGAATAGTCTTGGGCAAGATAAGCCATGATGAAATAATTATTGAGTTTATAGTGTTGGTACAATCTTTCCTATATATTTTTAAGGGTGCCAGAGCAAGGCTGTATAATGAAAAGTTGACTTAGAAAAGTGTCATTCAACAGGTCTGTATTCACAGTTGGGATCAATGTTAAGTCCTTGACAAAGACAGAGTTGAAATTCTGTGGATGCTTTGTGCCTACAACCAGTAGTTTTCTTTAAAAGTTGTTTTTGTTTAGAAGAATAGTCAGGAACAAAAGGGAGGCTGAGAAAAGTTGCAGTAATTGCTTGACTAGAGAAGTGTTTTTCTTCTAGAAAGATCCTAAACAACATTTTCATAAAGAATTGTAGTGCCTATTAAAAGTTTAACAGGACTTTAGACAGCAATTACAATGCCTATACAATTACAATACCTATACAATTTGCAATTACAAATGCCTATAAAGGTTCACTATCTGCCTACATTTGAGGGATTCTGGGACACTTCTTGCTCTTTTCAAGTTTTCATCCCCAAGCTTGCTAAGGGTGGCTTTGTCCTTCCCAAAGCCCTTTCCCTGTTAAGCCAGCCAGACTCCATTTGCTCCTGCAAGCCTCATTTTCCTATTAGAAATGATGTTTTTATTACTCTTCTATCACGCTGAGCAGTGGGGGATATTCCCTCTCCAGCAGCTGGAGTGCAAGGCCTCTTGCCCTGTGGGGATTTGGCAAACCAGTTGCAAACTCAGTGGAGCAGGGAGTGAGATCTGCAGAGAGGATGTCTTGACTGTAATAGCACACAGATCGCTGCATTCCTGCAGAACTAAAACCAGGCCACTGTTTTGCTTTTTAAGAGACAATAGGCCTCTTTCTCCCCTCCTCCCAAACAGGCCAGGCACAATAGCTCCAAAATGAAAACCTTTTGTGAGTGCATATTATTTGGTTTCAAGCTGCCTGGAGTATAATGATGATTTTTTCAGCTCCCTGCAGCAGCTGCCAGCATTTCTGTGCAAGGAGATGGGAGTACTGAATATCTTTGTGTTTGTTATTTGCTATTATTTTTAATTTATTAAAAAAAAAATTCAAAAGGCTGTTTAGGAAATTGCTGCCAGCCCTCCTGGTAACCCCAATGCATTTTCCTTACGGAAGGAAGTTCAGCAAGGAAAGCCACCACTTAGATTTAGAGAACACCAACCTATTCTGTGCTACAACAGAAACTTGCAAAGCCTGAGGAGAGGACTGGAGAAAGAATGAGAAGTGGGGAAAAAAAGGCTCTCAGAAACAATAGAAAGACTCTTCTCAGAGTCATACAAGAAATATTGTTATTCAGAAGAGAGTAAAACTCACAATCGATTTGTCTTCCTCTCATCCTTTTCCCCCATCTCACTCCTTTTCTGGACTTTCCTGCAACTCACCTTTTATGCATTCCTTGGCTGGGGTTATAGCCAAGTGTGAGTAAGCACTAATGCAGCTCCAGGTATCTGGCTACATAAGTGGTTCTGCAAGGTTCAAATTACTTTTTTGGGGGTAAGGGGAACAGTGTCAGGCCTCTTTTGACATCTTCAGTAAGGAAAAACTAAAACACAGTGATTTTCTTTTGCTGCTGTTTATTTTTGTTTGGTTTTTTGGTGTTTTTTTTTTCCATTGTACCACACTTTTATAGAGATTTTTCTAATAACTGAATCACTTCACTCCCGGACAGAACAGAGCAGGGACCTCACAGGCTCACTTTTCTGCCATGCCAGTTGTGATTTTGGTTTCTGGCACATGAATCCTTTGTCAAAGACTAGACATCTGCCTTACAGGTTGCTTACCACTGAACCCAAGGGCTGCCACTCAACCCTATCTGCAAAGGCTGAATAGGAATCCCTCAGTATTCAATACTTTTGAATAAATTGTTTCACTTGACTACAAAAAAAAAAAAAAAAAACTTTACAGCAAAACTAATGCCACACTTACAGCATGGAATAGAGATCAGAATTCTGCCTTGAGGTGAGACTGACCAGGCTGATGATGGAGTGCACCTCTAGAAAACATACAGCTGTGCTTTTTTGGCACTAAAACTTATGGTTTACCCTGCAAATATGGTTTCTAAACCTGTTGCTTCAATTTGGTGCATGAAAGTGAAGCAGAACTGGTTCATTCTGGGGAAGGGAAGAGGACACTTGCAAAGGAGTTTTAGTTGTAGGTTCGTCCTGCTTGGAGAGGAAAAAGGAGAGAATGCAAACCCAGAGTGTTGCAATGCCCCATCTTTCACAGATTTGAGTGTGTTCTGCCTCAGGGCACTGCAGTCAAACTCTCTCAACCTTGTCAGGTGCCAGGCTGTGGTGGATTTTAGCTCGAGCCTATCCCCAGCAGCCATTCCCAGTGTTGGCAAGCAAGGGAGCAGGGCTGCCACTATTCACTGTCACAGCCTCAGCCAGGGGCCTCCTGCCTTGTGATTGCTGATTTCAGTTCATTTCTCTGATTTACAGTTTCCTGATTTGCAGGTTGTTAAAATACTTGTAAAAAACACTGGTCTGGAAAATGTTCCTGAATAATTACGTTGATGACTGAAAATCAGGCTGAAAGGGCTTTAATTCATAGCAGCTTATACAATAAGAGAGATTTAAGGAGAACTTTTATTCTCGACTCATATTTTTAATCTTTCATTCATGTTCACATCCTGTACTACAGACCCCAAAGCGAGTTTATATGGCTAAACTCTCATTCTACAGTCAGGAACTATTTCGTTCTCTGGAAAAGCTCTCTCAGGCAAGTAACTTTTTCTATCTGAAGGTTAGCACTGTGTTTATGTCCTAGAGGGCTTGTGAGGAATTAGAGTTTTTCCCCTTTGGAAGGGGATTGTGGGAACTGAAAGTTTGGTGTTTAAATAGGGTATCTAAGCACCAGTGAGACACTGAGGGAGAGAGGTGCCCGTTTAATTCTGTAAATAAAGGTCATCACTGAGGCTGTGCTCAGGGATTTGTGCAGTACAGCCTGACACATCCTGGGTCTGCAAATGTGCAAGACACAGCCAAGACTACTTTGAGTTTTACCTTTGGTGTTGAGAGGAGAGAGATCTGTTGCCATTAATGTTTAGGCCTGCAATGGTGTCATCTCAAATTTCTTATTTAATCAGTCCCAGCTGTGTGAAATTCTTCCTGCAGCAGAGCTGGAAGTCGGAATTAACCATCGAACCTCCCAAAACCTATGACTGATTGGCTCTATTGTAAGGTCTGGTTAGGACCATTCTGACATGTCTTCTGCTGGAAAATGACTTTGTTAAAACTCTTCAGAAATGCATCTGTTACTTAATACCAAGGCAACTCAGAATATCCTGAGTGAGGCCTGGCCAGGATGGAAGGTGGGCTTTACCACATCCCAGGGGAATAAGTTCGGGCTATTGTGAGCTGTTTCTGGTTTTGTAATGACTCCCAGCAGGGGAAAAGCTTGAGAAACACAATTTTTTTGCCAATGAGATAAACATTCTCTGCTCAGCTCCATTTGCAGGTCTTACATTGTTTAAAGGCCTCAAAGAAGTTGACACCAGAACATGACTACATTCAAAGAAGCTTCTTAGGTGGGATGGAGCAGTTTCTGCATTAAGGGAATGTGGATTACAGGAGTTTGCCCATGAGGTGCAGTAACAAACATCTCCATGCAGCTTTGCAGGCCAAGGCTGTTCCGCAGCTCCCATCAAGTGCACAAGGTGCCAGAGGCTCAGGTGGAGTTCACTCATTTGGAGAGAAACAGGACTACTGGAAACCTTGATAGTACAGAATTCCTAAAAGTTTGGAACTTGCTTAGCAGCTTAATGTATTAACAGAAGCATTATTTTTTTAAAAAAAGGCCTTGGTTAGTTAGTGTAGTTAGTGCAGGTGCCTGATCTGCCAAGAGGCAGCTCTGAGGGAGGCAGGCTGATTTCAGCTGAAACCAATTACCTTGATGAGTGAAGCAAGGAGAGCTGTGAAAACACTGTCTCCTGGTGTATTGGAAAGTTAGGTGTGCCCAACATCTGCTTTTGTCAGGACACAGCTAAATGGCATGACCTGCTATGACTTGCCAGACTCCTCTTTGTAGGATGGAGCATCCTCCTTGTCCTGCTCCCAGGAAACGTTTGTCAAGCAATATTTGCTTTGTTCCATCCTTCTACATCTCATCACACCTCCTTGTGCACAAAAAGGACCTGCTAGAACACTGTGTTAGCCATCAGCTTGGAACGTGGCACATTGAAGGAATGTCCTTTGGCACTGTATTCCATCACTGAGAAAATCATCTCATCTCCTAGAGGAGTTGATGAAGCGAAGAAGAAACAACATCTTGATCAAAAGTTTTTATTGAATTTTAGAATGTAAGACAGTCAAATGGTGGGAGGTGACCTAGGTCTGAGAATGGAGAAAGGATGTTTTAGGAACTGGCATGTCGTGGCCTCATGATTATTATGGCTGCAGAATGGAAGAGAAGAACATTAACTCAAGGTTAATTAAAGGTAAATTTGCAAACTAGATGCACATATTTCCAAGGGACAGGCACGTAGCATGTGATTTCTGTGGTGCCAAACAAACTGACCTGCTCAAACACTCTGAGATCAGCAAATTCCGCCCTCTCCTTTAGCAACGTCCACAGCAGCAAGCAGTTTAACTTGCAATTATCTCCTTGTGTCAGTTTAATTTACATTTACCTCCTTGTGTGAAAGGGTGAGAATATGGAACCAGTCAGTTTTAGGATGGAGGTGAGGGTCTTGCCAGTGAAGAAGAGAAGTCTACACCAGTCTACCACAATTTTTGCCACTTATATCTCTTAAGGGAGCCCTTAAGGAACTCCCAAGGATACAGCACAGATGGAGGTAGAGAGTTTTTAAAAGCCATTTCCACTTAGTTAATAATGTGTGTGAATATTGGATTTTATTATTTCCTCTTTGATTTTATGACTATTGCAGACTATTCAAAAAGCAAACTGAAAAAGCCATTTATTGCCTGGGTTTGTTTTGGTTTTTAAACCTGTTACACTTTAAAGCATCATGAGGAGTTCCAGATCATACTCATAACAACAAGAATGCTTTATGAATTGAAAGAACTTGACTGCAAGTCTGAACACCACTATAAATGGAGGGGTGGGAGTCCATGTGGAGCTGTAAGGTTCAAGAACTCAGTGAAATTTTGCTGAAACTCCTGACTGAAGCACCTCGAGGGTCTGCCAGCTTTGCTATGGCTGCCTGCCCTCTCCAAATGACCTTCCCTAACTGACTGATGACCTCCTGATAAAAAGATATCAGGATAATATCTTCCTGATACTTCGGGTCTTGGTAGAAAACAGATGTTCTTGGAGTACCTGACAGTCTCACTTTGAACACTGGCAGGAAATAGATATTGGAGAACACAGAAATAAGAAACCATTTTTTTTTTAATTGAACCTGATCATTCTCAAGCCACGATACTGGGGACTAAAATTTGGGCAAGGATCCAAACTGCCTCTTCCTCATTAAATCCATTCTCCTGTTCCCACATGCACATTAAGGTGAGCCTTAAGTCTGATGTTTCAGTTTTAAATCTCAATTCCCTTGCTTAGGTTCTGAGCCAAACATTTCCTGGGGGAGAGGCAGGCACAGAGGATGAGAATCTTTCTTCCAGGGCACTTGTTTCCAGTAAATGTGTGGTGAAATTACAGATCATACTGAGTGGTTCTGGCTGTTTTGTCCAAGACACCAGCTAATTAAGCTGCAACGTGTCCCCACCTTGACCAAGTACGTGGGTTTTGTACAGCAATTTCCATTAAATACTGCCAAAGTGCAGGTGGCACCATGACCTAAAACTAATGCCTACATCACCTGCATTTCAGACAGCCATTTCTTCAGGTCACAGACTAGGTCTAGTTAAGTCACCATTTTTCTTCCCTGGTGGCTCTCTGGTTTAATTTAAACCAAAGGGTTTAAGATCAAAATTTACTATAGATATTTAAGCACTTTTCCCCCCTGCCATGCTCCTCCAAACAACCCTATTGAGTTTTCCACCCAGAGGCAACTGCATTTGACTTTTTACACGATGTTTGACAATTTAAAATGCACCTTTTGTGCTGATTTTCCAGTACAATGGCTGCTAAGACAGCTTTTTGTGACTTCAAGGATCATCTTTTCAATGAAAGAAAAAAAAAAAAAAGAGAGTTAAGTACACAAATCATAGTAACTTCACTTAATTGTAATTTGAGTAATTGTGAAACTGCCAATCAAACAGATTGCAGGTTAGCAAATATTCTTTAAAAAGGCTATTCTTAAAACATGATGCTTCTGGACCTGAAAGAAGTGTTAATCCATAGGTATTCACATCTCTGCCACTGACCACTTCAATATGAACTGAACACACAATCCAAACAAGGATTAGATCTGCCAGTCAGGTAGTGGCAGTAAAATTCTGAAGTAAAAAGTACTTCCAATGTGTCAGGCCACTCCTGCAATGGGAATTCTGCATAAATCATGGCAGTGCTCTGTGTCAAATGTTCTGTAGGAATAAAAGCCAAACTAAGTAGTAATTGACTTAAATAAGGCTACTGGCTTGCTTCAAATTATTCCAAATTAAGTCATTTTTGAACTTAAAACCTTTGGCTTAAAATAAACCAGAGAGCCATCAGGGAAGAAAAACCTGAGTGCCATGAAAAGTGAGCTCTGAGTTCATGGATATGATTCATTTTCCCCTTTTCTTTTCCATCCATTCAGGGGCCAGCCAAATGCATCTCTTACCTGGCCTCTCTTTATCCTGAAACTTGGAGTAATGGGAGGAACAGAGGAGCTGGTGTGGCAGGATGTTTGTAGAAGGTTCTGATGTGCGTGTCCTGTGAAAATATATACATATATATATTTATATATATATATATATAATATATTTATACAGGTATAGTGTAGTGATAGAGAACCTGGGCCTAAACAATATGTCTGGGTGGTATTAATGTGGGATTTGCACAAAATCACATCTCTCCATTTCTTAGCTGGAGATGGAGAGCTCCCTCACACACACATCCACACACATCCACATAACCCTCTCAGGGTATGGCATGAACATCTGAAGCCCCCATAATTGCAATTTTTGTTGTTGATGCTCACTTTCATCACATCCAATATTTGCTCTGAGCTGACTGCTTCTAAGAATGTCACTCTTCACAACGTGCATGGATATTAATCTTCCAAAGTGGAATTTAAAGGGCAGAGTGGACCCTTCAGGCTAACACAGGGGAGGTGATGCCCTGTCTGTTTTTAATTAGAGCCAGCTTGTTTAATGAGGTAATGTTCTGTTGTGTTGGGTTATCTCCTGGAAGACAGGGCAGCAGGCAAGCTGCTGGGGAGGGACACTTGAAAAACATCACAGGCAGGCTGTTTAATGTTAGCACTATCATTCATCACCCGGGCTCTTTGGAGAGCCTGACAGATGGAGCACGTCCTGTGGGGACTCCATCAGCCTCTGGCGTGCTGCTTAATGCAATTTAGCCAGATGTATCAAAGCAGCAGGCGAGGCCCTGCTATTTGGACAGCATTTACAGCATCCTGGGCAAATAGTCAGGAAATGTTCAATAATGTGCCTTGCACAAGTGTGGCAAGAAGCAGATTCTTGGAGTGACGGGTTGCCAAGAGAAATCCTGGCAGTGCCTCACTCCAGCTTTTAGTCACATGCTGGTTTTGTTGTTATTGTTCGAGGGCTTATTTTTGTAAGGGCTCTCTCAGACTGAGGTTTCCAAAGGCCAGATTTAAGGTGTCTTGAACACGCCCATCTAGTTCCTGATCAAGAGGATGAATGTGAGCAGCAGGATCCCTGGAGCACTGGTGGATCTGGGCACGGGGCCTGCTGGAGGGCTGGGGCACCTTCCCAGCACTCAGAGCAGGGCAGAGCTGGGTTCTGCAGCAGCCCAAGCACTCTGCTCCCCATGCAAAAAGGGATCAGGGGTGTTTGGGCAATCACAGAGCAAATACCAGAACTGACAGGGAATTTAGTGGGGCCTCTGGCTACATCTCCAGGCTACAGAATCCAGTCTGGTATGCTGACAGCATCTGTTTTGGAATCTAAGAGGGGTTCTGCAGAGTATAGTTCAAGTACACCTAACTGTTTAACACTGAAATAATAATAACTCCCAAATTTTGCCATATGGACCTCTTCCCAAAAGCTTGAGTATACCCACAGACCTGTCTTTGGTTGTCAGTGTGGAATATTGTGTCTGTGAGATCTCTCCATCAGCTAGCTACACAGTTGGAGGATTGCTCCCTCGGGAGAGCAGAGCCTGTAATAGGGACAGCAGATACTCTGGGGAAAATGGGTTTCTGCTCTTTCTGCTCCATGTCCTGCTGCCCAGGCAGGTGGCCACTGCCACCAGCTGCCAGAGAAACCCTTGCCATGATTCCTGTGGGTGCTGAAAGCAGATGGGGTTTGTGGCACTGGTGTTTTGCTATTTAAGTCTACAGCTTCTTTGCCAGCAAAGGAAGAAAAGAGCATGGCTAATGCACTGCCCCACAGGCTGCTGGCAGAAGATGTTTAACTTCTAGAGGGGGCAAAGTTCCAGTGGGCCTGGAAAAAGAATAGTTGTGATGTGTATTTTCAGCCTTAAAGCCAAAGCCTCATTAAGTTCTCAATGTAGAAGCAAATCTGTCCCTTGCACCTATTATTATTATTATTATTATTATTATTATTATTATTATTATTATTACTCTACCCAAAACCACTTTTCTGAGGAGACCTCCCTCACTTCTCCCAGGAGCCAGAACTGCAGCTGGGGTGAGGGACAGACATACAACCCAGACACCTCCCATGTGCTGTGGTGTCAGCTTCACCTGTGAATTCAGCTTTGGCTCAGGGCTGGTGCATAAAGATGTGAAATCCATCTGGGCCTTGCAGTCTTGGAAAGCTCCTTGATGGTGTTTCCAGCAACAGAAATGTAGCATGTGCAGAGCCTTGCATCCTGTTGCTAATAAGTCTGCTTTTACACCACTCTGCTACATTTATTAACTTTCATTTACATATTTTTCCAATAATCTTTTAAACAAGTGACTAGATGACCATAAATCCTGGAGAGTGAGGAGTGCAGGGTATGCTGGAAGAACAAGTGCTTGGGGCTCAGTTTAACCCTTCAGTCCCCACTAGAAAAACCAGGGCCAGAGCAGCAGTGTCCTGCCATGTGCCCAGCAGAGAAGGTTGGCAGGGAAGGGTAAATTCTTCAAAAGGAACAAAATTTCTTCTTGTGCTCTCCCAAAGAAAACACAAAATCTGACGAGGCTGCCAAGACCCAAAATGCAAATTAATGCAGATTGGGGAATTTGAAATGTTTTGCTGGCAAGTCCACGCTGTGATTCTTCATCAATGTTCAGCTGTTGATGAAATCCCATCCTGGATTTAGCAACCAGGTTCACTAAACCAAAAGGCCTTCCCTATTTGATGATATATGATGAGGCAGAGGAAAGCTGGTACAGCTTTTTAAGGCAGGACAGAATAGGGGCAGCTGGGTGGAGCGTGTCAAACAACAGCACTATCCAGAGCCACAGACTCCTATGACAAAAATTGGGGATTATTGGGGTGGGAGGGTACCAACCCTGAATTTCTAGGTTTGAGTTCTTCCCTCTACTAGCCCTGGAATTCAGCCTCCTCACTGAGAGAATCGGTGACAGCTTGAAAGATTGTCCAATATATATTATTATTTTTTTATACATACATACACATAGTTGCTTCCAATTACCCAGGAATAACTGTTTCCTCTACTGAGCCAGCTGCATAGATGGTTGAACAATCTGTCTGTTCAAACACACTTCAGTCAACTTTCTCTAGCTGATTTGGCAAGAATTTTTCTTCCTCCGACTGGATCTCCTCCAGTAACAACTTAGACAGCCTTTTGACTTTGGGTCATGGCTGCAGGACACTGAATCCTTTCATTTGTCTCTCTGCAAGTAATGATGGGAAAGCCAAAGCACTGCCATGCCCCTGGCTGAGAAAGTTTAATTCTTTGTGCCACACATCCAGGTGTCAGCTGATTTTACACCACAAAGCAGGGTGGGTTATCTCAAAAACAGGGATTTGGACTGGCACTCAGAGGTTCAGGCCCTGACACACATCCTGGGTAATCACCCATTTTTGGATCTGCATGTATGGAAGTAACTTCTCACCCCAAAAGACTTCTGTAAGGGATGATATCCTGTTATGACTGGAGGGATCAGTGTAACAATGAGCATCAGGGGAAAGAAATCTCTTTCCAGGCAACCAAGAAAGACCTGGAAAAAGATCTGCCAGCAGCAGCAGGGGTGAGCAGGAAGGGACAGTGCTGTCATCAGACTGTTCCACCTTTCCCAGTTCCACCCTTTTGTGACAGTTCTACTTAGGCTGTGGTTGTAAAGGCTATGAAAATTTCCAGGCAGGTTACAGCACATGCATTTTACTTGTGCAAATTTACCCTGCTCTCTCTAAAACCTCAGCTTGGAATGACAACCATTCATAAATATTTCACATACCCCAACTGAGAGGCTAGAAGAAAATGTGGCCTTGATTAGCAACTGTTAATCAATTTCCCTTTCAATTAAATCTTGTTGTTCCAAATACAGAGTGAGACCATTCAGTTTGTAATGTTCCCAAACCTTATGTTGCTGCTTGGCATGGGGAAACCAAACCCCAGCCTCCAAGGCTGTCATCCTAGGAACTTCCACAAACAGTGAAATGCTGTTTTGACAAAATCAGCACTTTTCTGCAGCCATTTCCCTGATGACTTAGGGCAATCTGCTGGGACTGAGTTTGATAAGGGCCCCTGATCTTAGTAATGCAGCTTAATCTCCAAAAGCTGGGTTTCAGCACTACCTAATCACATCGGGCTCCTTTGCCTTTGCCAATCCATTATGTTGCTGCAGGCTTCAAAGATTTTGGTGGCATAATGACATCTTCAGACCTACCTTTATGTATTTCCAAAATTCCCATCCAATCCCATGTGCCAAAGCATATCATATTATTTTAATTGCCAGCTCGCTACTTTAGGGGCACCTTCCTTCATAACTTCTGCTCTGCTTGTAATGATGAGATCTCTTGCACATGCAGTTAATCAAAAAGATTACAATCACTCCAGAAACACCTGCATTGCTTGTCTGGCTTTTATTACTATGAATTCCTACTGCTGACAAGCTCTGGGTGGAGAGAATGGGGGAAAACCCAAGATCCCTCTGCACAGCTGGAATATAAATGTGAAATTTTCTTTCCATTTATTTTTCTTCTGTAAATGGTTTAGCTGCTATTGATCAAGATTACCACCAAATAAAAATCAGAATCTACTAGCTTGTGGTGTTTTGTGTAACACACTCATAAAACAAATTTATGCCTTCACCACTGGAACAGACCCTTCTTTTTGCTAAGATATGTACAGAACTGGAAATAGTGCTCATTGTCAGGGCTCAGCAAACAGACATTCAGGAGCAGGAAGGATCCTGTATTGGGATTCCATATTGCATATGGAAAACAAAATATTTTAGTTGTTCCCTGCATCCTCTTTACCCTTATGAAATTAAGGATAAATATAAAAGAGCTTATTAATTGTAACTCATAGGTACAACAGGAAGCAAAGAATTCAGAACTATTAAGGGAGCAGAACAAAGATGTGTAATTCACTGCAGGGTAAAAAGGCATCCTTAAAACTGTTGCAAACTCTTCAATTAATATCCCTATTACTCTGAATCTCTTCTCTCTAACTGTTGGGTAGGTGCCAGCACAGTTTTTCTGAGAAATATGAAGTTTCAACCTTTACCCCAAAGTGGTAAAGGTGACACAGTATTTCAAAATTCTGAGGTTCAGAATCAAAGATCTTGGGATCCTGAAAACTGGCAAAACAAGAAATAAAATGCCACTCCTTACAGAAAGTGGAAGGACATTCATGTCCACCAAGGACAGAATAGCAACAGTCTAAGAAACAGCTCAAGGAACATTTATTAAGGAATGCTAATTTACTGAAGTCTGTAATAGTCCCAGGCTCTGGACACAGAACTTTTTAAAAATTAAGTACTGCATTTAAAAGCCACAGATGATGTTTGCAATTTTTCTATTTTTTTTTAAGTATCTGCTAAGTGCTGTTTTTACAGTGATCTACTAGCACAGGAAAAAGAAAAAATCAAAGTGTGCCCCTGTCTCAGGACTGAATTCTCACTGCACATGGAGTCAGTATGAAATGGTTTGAATCCACAATGTCCTGCTCTCTCTCACAGCTCAAACCCAACATATGCTCAAAGGAATGATTTAGTGGGGATAGCCTGTCCCACTGCTTCTGCATGAGCTACAGGAAAGAATTTCTAACACAAAAGGAGAAAATGTAGCCCCTTTACTGGCTCTTGATAATAATATTTTCTTTTATTTTCTATAGGTTCTTAGCTTAGCTACCTTTGCAGATTCATAAACCACCAGAGGCTGTGCTGGCACAGTTGCTGACTGGTTTTAAATGGATGTATTTGCCATGCATATCCATGTAACTTCATTTAAATAGCCTGGAATTGGTAGTAGACAGCTAAGAAAAGTAATGGCCCTATCAGAGAAGATGCTCCATTAATAGCAAGGTGACACTTCATATTTTGAGCAGAAGAAATATTTAGGGCCAGATCCAGCAAACCACTTAGCTACCTACAGTTCAAGCTGGATGTGTTACAGATATCAGAGTCCAAGAAGACAAGACACAAACCCCGTGTAACCCGACAGTTTCTGAAATTTGCATTAAAGACACACAAAATAAAGTATGCATGGAGTTTTAAGACCATTGGAAAACAACAGAATGCCTTCTGTGACAGGAGTAATGTTCCTTCTGGTCTTGGCACCTTCAACAGGAGAGCTGAAGAATCCCCTTCCCTCATTCTAAGTTGTCTTCCAGTATGAAATTGGAAGAGGTGGATCAGAAGGGCTACAGGGGGATTAAAGAAGGTTTAACCCTGGGCAAAAGAAGGTTTAAAGTGTACCTCTCCCACTTCATCAGGTTTTACCCTTGTGGTCTGCTCCAGAGGAGCTGTCCCTGCTGTGACCCCCTGGCTGCCTTTAGGAACAGGCCTGGCCAAAGAGCAGAGCAGCACCACGGCGCTCCGGGACACTTTGGGCTGTGGAGCACCTCAGTGAGCTGGCTAAGCCCAGCCTGCAGGAACCCTGAGAATTCTGAAGTAACAAGAAGGGGAAATACTTCAGGCATCCTTTCCTCTCTGCCATTTCTCCTGGCAGCCTTTCAGAGGCCTCAGCAAGCTGGCTGAGGTCAGTGCTGGGGTTGAGTGACCAGCTCTTCTCTCAGCACATAACTCAGTGCCCCACACACGCTAGAAACAGCAACACAGGGGTACTCACTACGTTGATAAATGTTCAGCTGTCACAAATAACCACTCATCCACTCACATCCAAGCTCCATTTCTTCCTTCCAGGGCACTGTCAAGGTTGCATTACTGAGGGGTGTCTAAAGATGGGCTGCAGGAGCAGAAGGACTTTGCCTAACAGGACATAGGAGGCCATTGAAGTAACAGTCATTGCTGACTTCAGTGTACTTAAGTCAGACTTAGCCTGTGGTTAAATATACAAGTCCTTTGCCCTTTAAGGCTTTAAATAAGTTTGCCTGAAACTACTGAATTGGCTTACATTACAAGATAAATTATGAAAAATAAGTTGGCCTCAAAGCATAGTTTTGCTTAGCTGCTCTGGGCATGAACAGTTTCACTTGGCCTCTGTTTTCCAGACCACCTATGTCCCTCACCAGGAGGATGAAGAGAAAATAATCAAGAGGGGCTGGAGCCTATTTAGACAACTGGTCAGCTCCTTGCAAAGGGCTCTTTCTCGGGTAGAAGACAGAAGATCCACCACAGAGGCAAAACAAAGGCTGCTAAAGGCTGGTCCTGGTGCTGATTGAATGCTCTGATGTTACTGGACAGAAAGGACCAGGTTCATGGGTCTGACCAGGAGCACGGTGTATGGTCAGGGTCTGTGCCTCCCTTTTCCCTCTCTCCTCCTCCTCCTCTCTTCCTCTGGCTCTCACCTTGCCTTCTCCCTCATCTTTACTACTACTTTTATGTAAGTGCTGAACACACACAGCGTCCTGCACACTACAACTCTCATCACACCAGTCACTTGACAGTGATGATCCCAGCACCCTTTATGAGATCTGTAACCAATTACAGCTGAAATCAATATGAATCCATCAATATAAAGCTCTTAAGCTTTACAGCCGTGGAACAGTGACAGGCACAGCCTGCATCTTTTCTAATAACACGATCTAGCTGACTCAAAAGGGGAACTGTATTAAAATACAGTACTGCTACAGTATGTCATATATAAAATGTCGTATATAACATGTCATATACAACAAGGGGGAACGAACAAACTACAAAGACACCTCTGTAAAGGTATTATTGCATTGCTATTGAACCGTGCCTTTCAACAGCAAATCAATCACCAGTTCCCTTAAATGTACTTAGCTGCAGAATTACTGCGTTTCTAATTTCTGTTCCCAATATTGGCCCAGGATTGCGCTGCCTGCCCAAGCTTTATGTCAGCTCTGCAAAGGTGAGCCACTCCTCCTGATCTCATCATCAAACCTTCAGTGGCTGCCTTGCTGCTGCCTCTGTTGGTCAATCCAGGCAGCTCTGAAACAGCAGGCGGGGCTGACTGCGCCTCGCTCACATTTCGTGTGTGCCCCGCACTGGGTTCATGCCTAGACTTGAACTATGAAAAAAAAGAAAAATTAAAAAAGAATTTATGATCTCATGAACCTTGAGAGCAGAGGCCCTTGAGCATCTTGTGAATGACAGCAGCACTCCTAAGTCTGGATCCCAGCCCACGTTTTCCATCCAAGAGGACTGAGCGATGTTTGGAATTACATAGCGAGGAATCTAAACTAAACCAGGTGTCTTCCCAGTTTTGCCAAAAAAATAGTTTGACACATACTAGCTTATAAATAGATGGTTCTGCCAGATCAAACAATGATATATTACACTGACCACTCAAACAGCCCAACAAAGAAGCAATTTTCATGAGGATGCAATACTTTTTTACATTTTTTAAATTGAAAATAATAAACAGATTGGTTTGTATTATCATGAAAAATGTGCAAAAGGGTAAGGTCTGTGAAGAAAAATCTGACAAGTCATAGGTCATAAAAGTTTCAGTTCAAGCTTGTTCATATTATAGTGAAATAAATTATTGCTGAAAACTTCTTTCAAAGAGTTCCTTTTTGATTGGCTCTTGGTTTTAAGATGAGCAAGCACTTTAAATGTGAGCTATTTCCATTGTTTTGAGCAATAAATGTCAGGCTGAATAGAAAAGCAGAGACCAGAAGTTATTCCCACTGGTGTAAAAGAAAAGCTGCACAGTGTCTCCTTCCAACCACAGAACACCCTTTAGCTTTTATCTAACTATGATTATCCAGATCACCTGTCCACACACGGGCACCTGGACAGGGAGTTCTCAGCATCATACAAGGCTTTTCTTTCTCCTACAAGTACAAACCATAAACCCAGCTGGCACTTGGGAAAATTCAATTCTGATGTGACTGACTCCAGCACAACCTGACTCCATTTCTAAGATTTAATTCCTTCTGCTGGAACCGTTTGTCATTTAATTCTCATTTTGTTCTTTCTAGAATGAGACTGTTTTGATCGTGATGAGCAGGGTCTCGCTCAGGACAAAAGAGATTTTGAGGGCAGACGTGATGTAGAACAGTAGAGCTGCACAGGACCAAAGGGTGTCTTGCAGAGATGGTGTCTGCAGCAGAATTACTCAGTGTAAATGATTCATGGAGAATCCTCTTTTTGCTGATAGGCTCTGGAAAGATGCCTGGATACAGTGATGAGGAGCTGACAGGGAACCAGCCATGCTCAAATGCCTTTCAGTTCATCTAAAGCTGCAGAGAAAATGTCCTCCCACATTTAAGTCTTTGGGACCCTTCCAGTCATGTCTTTTCCTTCTGACAGTCTTCCAGCTCCTTGGGACTTTCTGGCCCTCCTCAGCATCCTCTTTTGTCTTCTTCTGCTCCCCCAAGGACAGTTCTGTTCTTTTTTCAGCTCATTCCACTTCCACACAGGAAGTTCCTGAGGAAGAGGCCGCAGGTGGAGCAGCCTGTGCTGGGACAAGCTGCCATCAGTTGTCCCTTCTCCTCACTCAGGACCCACTGGATCCTTTCAGAACAAGGTTTGGACCTTTTAGAAGCAGGTTTAATCCAACACAGCAGACTCAGCTCTCCCCCAGTGTTAGTTTCTAGAAGAGCTCTGTGCTCCAGCACGTGAAAGTGCTCTAACACACATCACATATTTTTCCAGGCTCCACCGCAGTGTCAGGCTTAATGAAACACTTAATTATCAGACCTCAGAACTCGGGATTCCCCAGCCAGACAAATGCATCTGGGCCTGGCTGTGCAATCCTTCCTCTGCCCAGCACTTGCTCCTGGGGACAGGTAAAACGAGCATGCTGAGAAGCAAAGAGGCTGCATGGCTATAGATAGGAATGAGCTCACGATGGGAACTTGTTCTGCCAGCCCAAGGAAAGCCTGGTTACAAGATCCAAATAGCTGCTTGGCACCTGAGAAGCACGGAACTAAATCAGAGGCCAGACACCTAAACATTAGTCCAAGTTAGAATAGGAAATACCAAAATCATTGCATTCCTTGACTGAAGCAGTCTTGCCTAGAAAAGGCAGGTCTAGCTGGAAGGGGACAGTCTGGTGCAACAGGACACAAGCAGAGGATGGAGACGAGAAGACACCACTGAAATGACCTGAAACTTTGGGTTTTGTCCCTCTTTCCTCTTTCAGAGCAGCTCAGTGAAGTCCACCACCAGCTCTACCCTAGCTCTGAGACATGGCACCAGCACTTTATATTCTCAGGTACCACAAAAATTTGCATCTTCTGGGCCAAAGAACAAACTCTAGTGGCAGCATGAAGGTTTCACAGTGCCCACATCACAGAGAAACGCAGGGGCTTCTGCAGCACAGATAATTTATTTTGTATTGAGCACAACAATTCACCCAGGAGTCGGTTTCTCCCTCCCAGCCTGCCAGGCACAAATTATTCACCAGCTTCCTTTCCCATTACAGATTTAAGATCTACCTAGAAAACATAAAAAGCCTGCAGCATGACAAACACACAGAGTAAGAGGAAGAGAGCTTTTGTCTGTCCCCACTGTCTGTAAATCTCTTTGGCAGCTGGGAAGTTGTGAGGTGGCAGGTTTTCAGCACTGATTGACTGTTATCTGACATGGATTGTATGCCTCTCTGGATTTTTTTTGTCAGATCTCTAAAGCCATTGAAACAATAGTTCTGGTTATAAGAACTCTTTCAGGGTGGAGTGGAAAACAAGAAACTGTTGCTGGAGAGTGTCTGGTGTTGATCACAAAGAGAATAAGTACTGTTTGCCCAGAGAAAACAAGATTTTTTTTTTTCCACTAACCTCTTATTTTGCTTTCTCAGCAATTTTTTCTGTTTTCTCTAGTCTGCAGCCCTTCTCTAGCCAGTAAATTCAATATCTTGTGAGATCTAGAGAGAACAAAGTGAGTATTAGGCAGACAAACAAGGAAGGGGTCAATTATTGTATTAAAATCCCCAAGTGCATTGTTCTAGCACAAATTTCACATTGGCTTGTGCATGCTTTTAACTGATTCCTTACTTTGTATCTTTTAAATGGGCACCAGATGCCAGAGAGAATGATCAAAATTGCAGTGAAACTCAAGATCAAGTAAGTTTTTCCCTAAACTAAACCTATTTTTAAAATATCCTACATGCTTTCCCTTCCAAAGATTTACCAAGAAAAAGAGCTTTTCTCCCAATCTGTCGCCTTAAGAGCTGTGCACACAAGTTGCAAAATCTCAAAGATTTTGTGACTCCCCTCTTGAGGCACTGGGAGGACTGGAATTATCCTTGTCTCAAACTCACGAATCAGCTTTCCTTTCCCAAACATCCAACAGCTGTAAAAATGGCATCCAATCAACTGCTGACTCTGCCAGTTCTGCAGTGCTCCTGCTCACGTCCATCTGTCTCCTCCTGCCACGCTGCAGCACATCAGAGAGTGCTGAGGAGGTAGGGCAGAACTTGACTTGCTGCCCATGTGTGTGGGCCAGTAGCCAAGTGATTGCACCTTACAAGCTGGCCACAGATCCACCTTTCATGTGGAAACATGGGGAGAAATAGGCAACTTCTTAAATTAAATAATTCTTCAATCGATGTTCTTCTGTTGTTTACTTATTTTCCTCTTGAAAACTTCTCTTTTTTCAATTTTATAATTAGAAACACCTTATTTCTCTCCTTTTAAAACCCTCCTGGATTGAGTTAGGTCAAAGAACAGCAAGTTCTGTACAAGTAAGATCATGTTAAGTTACTGAATCTTTCTGTGAGCTATCTGGCTGCCTGCAGTGTGGCCAGAATATTTTTTTCCCAGCATTTGAACAGAAGAGAGACTGCAGGTCTTTCATCAGACACTGCCTTTTAAGAAAAAAGTCCTTTTAGATATAATCTGTTGCCTCAGATTTACTTCATGCTCCTTCAAAGTTTATTCCTAGCTATGTTTTTAAACATTTGGGATGTTAGAACCAATTTTCTGCTCTGAGGGAGTTCTGTCAGGAAGCTGAGCCTGTCCCAAGCAAGTCCTACACAGCTTTCTAGAATGTGTCACTTCTGTCTTCCTGTAAAGCAAAGAGACACAGGTTTCTCCTCCCTAGAATGTTGTCGGAGTTTCCTTTCCCACACCTTGAACCTTAAAGACTGTTTTTTCTGATTTTTCTCCCTAGTGTAATAGGAACTGAGCCCCTCTTTACAGTCCACTAATTGTAAACTTTAAACCAAATGTGGCAGTTTCAGAACCTGGATTTGTTTGGCTGATCATAAAGTCATCTTCCAACTGTGATCCTCCTTGAAGGACAGGAGCATCCAGTGGTTGAGTGAGCATCCATCCAACCCTTATGGACATGAACAAAAGCTCCAAATTGCAGACTGTGCTATTCCAAGCTGAGAGAACGTGCAGAAAACCACCACCATGGGTCTTGTTCCCTTAGGAAAATGGGATACAGCTCATCTTCATCAGTCAGGAAAACGGGAAGAAGAAATGGTATATGGGCATCAAACTTACAATTTCAGTACTGGCCTATGACAGAAATCTCCCCTCCTTTCTGTAAGGGAAAAATTAATTGAAAGAAGGGAACAGAAGAATCAAGACAAGTTAGAGGAGATGGAAATTGCTGTATCTCAGAACTCTGACTCAGAAATCATGAGTGATTGCAACAAACTACCACAGAGCAGCTTCCCTCAGTCCACATACACACTCATGTCCCTGGGGAGCCTTTTTTTTTTGCTTTCTCATGAGTTACACACTAAAACACTGAATCTAATTGTTTCCCTTTTATTGTGGACTGTCACAGGGTCAGAATACAAGTTATTACTGGGCAGCTGACAGATGCTTACTCCTGTGTCAAACCCTTTAGATCCAAAGCTGAGCTGAGTCCTGCTCCTTTTTAAGTCAACAGAACTCCTCTGAGATCTTTCACTATGTCCTAAACAACACTGCTCCTTATGGCAGCTACGAAACACCAGGGACTGCCTAAATTAGACACCTGGCTCTATATGGATTTCTAGTGGGGTGCTTAATGCCTTTGGAAACCCTGCTCCACGTTTTTCCATATATTTTGATAGTGCAGAAGCACAGGGAGTAAGTTTGGAAAGTCACTTGTGTGATGTCTCACTAAAACTCCAAAGTACTATTTAATAATCCAGCCTTTTGGAAATATTTGCATGCTGCTTACAGGACACTAATCATTCTTTTGACATAAATAGGAAAAGTTTTTTGCATCAAAGCTTGATAGGTTGGAAATTTTCTTCTTTCTCCATATAATGCAGAATAACTTCCAGAGCTGAAGTTGCTGTGGGCCAAACCCTATCAGTGGGAGCTTTGCCATTTGTTTTATTAAAGCCCCAGTGTGGTCCTACAAGAACAGTATATACTTTATAACTGCAATTTGAATTCAGTGTTGTTGCATAAAATATTCTCTCTCCAACTGGCAACACCAGAAAATTTTGCCCTCTGTTGCACATCAATATTTGTATTCTACATGAAAGTCCTTCAGGCACACTGCCTTTGTCGGCTGGTGGGCTCAGCCCACAGCTGGGCCCAGCCCAATTTGTCAGCCCACAATTTTGCAGGTGAGAGTGACGGATTTACCACTCAATCTTAACAAACGTTTGAATTCCACCCCCTGTTAAAAGACTTCTTTATTCTCCTCCTTTAAGTTTTGGAGAGGTCGTCTCAGGATCAAACTCCTCCACCTCTTTGATGACTATTAATGGTGTGCACCATCAGAAGCTGAATTTAGCATGGAAAATGTCCTTGGATGACCCAGCAGCAAGAGGTCATCACTGTTTGGAGAGCACTAAATCCAACACTACACCTCCTATATGCCCTGAACTTGGCATTTCACTCCAGCGTGTAAAATGTCCGGACTCTCTGGAATTCAGACCATTTAACTTCAAAGTTCAGGCTCATTTGGCTGGTGATGGGTAGTCTCACTGAGTCACTCCTGTTTATTCCTAAACTGTCTGCTCCATATCCTGTTTTCTGGGGTGTTTATAAGCACTCTTGGGATGCTGATTGTGTCTCCCCCATTCAGACAGAACAACCTTCCCTGGGCTGACACACTGGGGACCCAAGGCCTGAGCACCTCTCCTATGGAGACACACTGAGTCGTTCAGCCAGGAGAAGAGAAGGCTCTAGGAGACTTTAGAGCACTCTCCAGTGCCTAGAGGGGGTCCAAGAGAAGTGGAGAGGGACTTTGGATAAGAGCCTGGAATGACAAGACAAGGGGGAATGGCTTTGAAGTGACAGAGAACAAGTTTAGATTGGATATTAGGAAAAAATTCTTGGCTCTGAGGGTGGAGACACTGGCACTGCCCAGAGAAGATGTGGATGCCCCATCTCTGAAGTGTTAAAGGCCAGGATGAAGCCCTGAGCAAGCTGGGATAGTGGAAGGTGTCCCTGCCCATGGCAGCAGGTTGGAATGAGATCATCTGGAAGATTCCTGTCAACCCAACCATGATTCTATGACTTGGAAGCTGGACAACATTACAGCTCTGTGGATGCACTTTAAACTCCCTGATGACCAAAATATTGTAGATTAATTGTAATTGACCGGGCTTTTGGTGAGGATTTTACTACATGCTTAACCCCCGCAGTACCACAGCTGGACTGCTACCAGCCCCCAGATTTGTCCACCTGAAGCTACTCCCAATATATCTGCAGCCACAGCCCAACTCCCAATATATCTGCTGCCACATCTTGCTGTGATTGGATCAGCCCAGACTATAACCCTAATGCAAATCAGCCACTGCAAATAATTTCATTCTCCAGTTAGCCACAGCACCCCACTGGTGTTTATCACCAAGACCAGTGTAGGCATTAGCAAGCAGGCAGGTTCCTATGGCAGTGCTCTTCTGAAGGGAAGCAGAATAGTCTTTGCTCCCTGTGGCTTAATTTGCCTGTGTGGAGCCCTGGAAAGCCAGGCTGCTGGAAAAGGGTAGGGATAAAGCCATACTGCAACAGCATTTTGAATGGATTGAAAGGAGGGAGGGAGAACGGGGGTCTGAACAGCCAGAGGCAAGGAAGCTGCAGCGCTCGGATGAGTGAATCCTGGACAAAGGTAACCACCAGGAACAGTTAATAATAATCCAACACACACAAGGGCATGTCAGAGGCAAGCACTCCCATCCAAAATCCTGCTCACAAAAATCTGCAAGTGAGCTGACACTAATGAAAACAAGGGGCTTGGAAGCTGGATGGTGGCGGGAGGAAAGGAGAGGCTGTTGTATAACTTGCCCTTCCTGCCCAGACCTGCCAATGCAGCTGGATTCTGACTTGCAGCATCATCACTTTTCCTGTCTTGGCCTCCTGAACCTGCGAGCAGCCCCTCTCAGTGACCTGCCAAACCTTTGCTATCCAAACTTTTCTCCCTTTGAACAGCTTGATATGGGGCCAGCCTGTGCAGTAGCTTCACACTATGCCCCGAAGGGAGAATACAATGAGGCCTAAAAAGCCAATTGCACTTGTTACCCGAGGCAGTTTTTGAACTCTGCACGGAGAGGCTGGAATGCCCCCTTCCACTAAACAGAACAAAGGGCAGCCAACCTGCAGGGGTTTAAATCTGAAAGTTAAACATGAATGTGATTAATGTGCAGCTTTGAATTTCATGTATTATTGAATTGTATACATTACTCCAGGCTCGGAGGTTTTCCCCTTTTATTCTGCAACACAATTGTAAGTTCTGTTTGGGAGAGGTGCAGAGCAGAGAACACCAGGCAAAAGTATTTCCATATGTATTCCACAAATTCTCTGCCTGAAGGACTTGAGCGAGCTGGGATTTATACTGTGTTCCACTGACCCCGAAAAAACAGCTTGAAACAGATTTAAAGAAGATGCACTGGAGCTCATTGCAATTGAAGCACTGGATACTTACTTGACAGCCTCCAGGAATCCTTCCAGGTCCACCCTTTCCTGTGAATCTCCTAAAGCTCCGGAAGATTATCAGAGTTAAGCGAGTGTGCGGGATGCCGGGTTTTAGGAGATGGGTTGCCTCTCTTAAGACCCATAAAAATGATCATCTCATGTAACCAGTGCTCCCACTCCAAAGTCTGAGTCCTTGATCCCATTTAAGTCATAATCTGCTGATAGGAGCCAGAAGGCTGGACCACACCACTCCTGTGTGATCCTGTTGGTTTTGGGGAAATGCTGCATGACCAGAGCAGCGTCCCAGCTCTCACTGCTGGGGAAACATTTAGCATATTTTTACAAACAGTTAATTAACCCCATTTGTTGCATACAAGGGGCAACTGTATGGCTCTTGGGCAAGTTTCCTCACTGCACCACAACATAACACAAGGCTAACAAAGGTCCTGAGAAAACCTTGAAAGTTTTGTTTTAGGGAATACAGTTCTTCTTTGATTGGAGGGTTTCCCTGGGGAGATCTTAAATAGAGTGTCAAATGGTCAGTATCTGACAGGCACTACCTGCCTTTCTGTGGCATGGATCTCCTCCTGCAGGTCCTGTGCATTTCCACTCACCTGTCCAGTTTGTGCTGTGCTGGGTGCAGCTCTCGTTGCGCTGGTGCTTCCCGATGGAATTGAACAACACACCTGCATAAATAATGAACCGACACAATTGGCCTGGCACTGTTACTCAGTGTCACAATTTTGATGTCCTGAGAAGCACCTTCAGCTTTGCCTCAAGGACAAGGCACTGGTTTCTCTCCTAATGTCTAACTTGACCAAACTCTGTTGAACTCGTCCAGTGCAACCACAGGCCCCAGCATGATGAGTTTGTGGAGAATATTCTTCAGCATCCAGACAGATCTTCAGAGGACTGTTTCCACTTGGATCAGACCATTAAAAAGAGGGATTTTCTATTCTGTCACACACCACCACTCAGCTCACTATGATTACTTCTACAAGGACCACCATTAAAACACCCTGTGAGCCTCCCTTCCATGGCACACCTCTCACATTGGGCAGGGAGGATCTGGAAGGAAATGAGAGATTATATGAAGAGTTCTCATCAGATCTAGATTGCTTCTCATAATTTTCCATGCCAATTTGCATCTGGAACTTCATTTGCTTGTGGAATGGAGCATGACCACTGCAGCAGGAGAGCTCTCTCTTCAGGAACAATTTCTGGATCAAGAGGATGACTGACCTTTGTTTTGGATAGGAATATGAACTCTCTTGCTGTTGGACACCTTTGAATCCTTTCCTCCTATGCTTTAGCCATTACTTTAGCCTATTACTAGCCAGGACATGGATATAGTTTCTCTTAAGAGCACTAATAGCTTCCCTGGCTTGCCAAGCTTGTTACAGAGTAATGCTTCTTTAATTCTTTACTTCCCCACCAAAAGGTCCAGACAGTGGATATGGGAATTGCAGCAGTGATTCTTAGACCTGATATATGTCCAGTCCTAAGTTTCCTAGAGTCTCTCTGAAGTACATACAGAAAAATTACTGACCACTGAGGACATTTTGGGAGCAGGGAAGACCAGAATATTTACCATTATCCATGGCCAGAGACCAGCCCTGCAACTTCATCCCTACTCTGAAATCTGGAAATGCTGTGCACTTTCACTTGCATGGAGTTGACAGAATCCAACTGCAGCTTTGAGCTCTGAACTGCAAAGACTAAACCTGCTGCTTCTCCTGCTCATCTTGGTGCAGTACAGATACAAACCAGACAAAACACAACAGCCACATTTCTGTTAAATGAGTGAAAATTCAATTAATGCTTGGGATAGAAGAACAAAGAAGTTTTGAGCAGGGGGCTGGACAGGGATACTCTTGCAGTTCTGTGATTGTCAAACGTGCCATAAAGCACATCCCCATGTATCAGTCAATAATAGCAAAAAATATCAAATACCTTTTGGGCCAGCCCCCAGAAACAAAATTTTAAAAATCTCTGTATCTCCTCTGCAAAATGGTATTTACAACCCTCACATACTGCTCCCAGCCCAGAGAGCTGCTGGTTTGCTGGGCACACCTGCATCACTTTTGCTATTGCCTGGCAGCAAGGCCTGACCCACATCTGAACTCATTCAGATATTTCAATAAATCTCGGTTTCCCTGTAAGTCCAAAAGTCCTTGGTCAGGACACCCCTGTCCTGTGCAAAATAAACCAGTCCTCCCCGTTTTCTTTTGGCTTGGCTGGTCCTCCTCCAGTCTCTTAATTAACACAAGAGGAAAAAACAGAAAGCGTGACAAGAGCCACCAGTGGCCTTTCCCTGTGTGCTCATGTGTCTCCATTCTTGGGGGCTGACCCAGGGCACAGCTCTGCTCTTCTACATGTATTTTCCAGTGGAAGCATTTCTTCTTTCCTTCCTTGGATTTATTCAGACTCCAAACTCCAAATTCATCAAAACTGTCATGGACCATTTGCAGGATGGGAAGATATTGTGGGTCCAATCAGTGTGGGTGTCACAAACAATTATCCAATGTGGAATGATCCCAATTAGTAAACACCCTGCTAACAGGCCACCTCCCCAAGGACACTGATTGCCTGTGACAGTGTATTTTCAGGATGTCTGCTGGAAAACTACGACTCAAGCCTTTGTGGCCTGGCTCCTGGCAAATTCCTTGTTAACCCTACAAAAGAATCTACACATGAATAATTAAAAAGAGATTGGAATAGAAATTTAAATTACATTTAGCTTTGTCACCCAACCCCCTTTATAACAAGACCTACTTCTCATCTGGAATAAAATGGAAATTCTATTCCCTGTCTTGGCTTGTATGAGGCACTCTGTGTTTTGATGCTTTGCTCTAGGCTTTTGGATTTAAATAAAGATTTCAATATAAACACTCCCTTCCACTTTCTCCTTTCTTCTCTCCTTTTCCTTTGGTGCAACTCAAAGAGTTGCCTGAAGGACCAGCTCAGTGAGTGTTTGAAACCCTGCTGCTTACTCCTTGCTTAACAAAGGCAGCCTTCAACAACCTGATAGTTGTTTTTAGGGAATGAAATCCCAAAGACAGGAACAAAATAAAGACACAAAACTAAGTCTTTTCAAAAGTAACTTTTTGACCACCCAATTGTCTCCTGGAATGGACTGGCTGTGATGCTAGGATGAGGTAGGAAGATAGATTTGGTCAGCCAGGCTGCCTCCCAGCCAGCCCTCTTGCTCCCAAGGAATGGGCTTTAGTGCCATACTCCACTTCCTTTCAAGTGTGCCAAGTCTTCCCACACTGCTCAGTAATACTCTCACACCTCAGAGATTTTGGCAGGCTCCTGCACAGCCTCTCTCCTTCTCCTCTTGCCTGCAATACGGAGACTCCAGTCTTTAAAAAGTGGGGGTAAGTAGACTTATTTGACTCGTCCCTCATACTTTCAGCTCTGATTTCAAACCATTTCATTGCTAATTTCTTGTCAGTAAATTCTACCCCAGCTGTATCTTCAGCAGGGATAAACTGCCAAATCTCTATAATTTCCATGGATCTATGCCACTTTTCCCAGTCCCAGTCCAATAGCCCGACTCCAGTTATCTTGCTGTCAGTCTGTCACACACACCCAAGGGCTCACTTTGCTGTCTCTCACACTAAAGCATTAAGGGTTCCTCCTTCCTAAAGAATTTTGCTTTCAGATGTTTCTCTCATATAGAAAAAGTACTTTTCCTCCTCTAACATTCCATCGCTTTCCTACCAAAATGACCAAACTTCCTGTTTTCTGCCATGCTTCACGTACAAGGTACTCAGTAACGTTTGAAAAACATCACACCTAAACCTGTCATTAAAATGCTTTTTACTGCTATGCTAATGCTCAGGAGGAGCCCTCAGTGAAATGGATGAATCAAAAACTTTCATCAGCCACATTGGTTGAAAATCTGCATGACCAGAGCCATGTATCATTTGTCATTTCTACTAATCCGCACGACTGAGTTTCTATTGAAAACAAGCCAAACAACCTCGGAGGGAGGGCAAGATCTTGTAAGACCCTGCATCAAATGCTCTACCAGGCTCCAACTGCAATATATCTAAGGCAATCCCTTTTTCCAGTGCTTTGCCTTTGCATGATTGAGGGTGAAATTGCATAACCATTCCCTCCCTGTCTCCCTCAGGCACAGCACCCTGTGGTTTGGAGAAATTTAAGTCTTAGTCCAAAAATTTGTCTCACTTTTCTCCCATCTTGGTGGTCCACACTAAATCCCAACTCTTTCTCCTTTGCTTTCTCACTCCTTTCTTCCTGACCCGTTATGGTCCCAGCATCCAGAGCTTCACCATTCTTTCCCTTCACCTCCAAACTGCAAAGTCACAGAGACAAAATATTAGAGAAAATCTCTGGTATCACCAACTCCGTTTACAAAAACCTCAACACTGGCACTATTGCTGTCCTATCCACCACCCTCTTTCCAAAAGAGGTTAATAAATACTCCAAATTCCTGTCTCAGTTGAAGAGACTGTTCAGCCCTCTGTAAAACTGCAAGAGGTATGGACACTTGTGAATTTGGGAGAAAAAAGAAGGCTGGCTCCCTCCCAGGGGAAAGGCTTTACACATCAAGATGCAGACAGAGAATCTGGCCCTGCTTTAAAGAGGAGGGACACAGTTCTATTTCTAGCAGGGACATTGTGTGAGCAACTCCCTCTGAAGCCAAAGGATTTTTGCCCTCAGATATCCAAGGGCAGAAACCAGGAGCCAGAGTCAGTCCTGGTGCCAGCTGATGGAACAAGCACCCTCCAGCTGTAGAAAAATAGCTCCCAACACTAGGATAAAGCTGGAGCCACTGGAAGTGTCCTTGCAGATGCAAACAGATTTATGACCCAAAAATTCAAACAGAAATTATCATGGCAACCACTGCTAATGCCAAGAGACATTCATTCCCTGCCTATCCATCCTGCTTGGCTCACAGATCCCAGTGGTCCTCCCTAGGACAGCCACACAATCTATGTGAAAGCACTTGGCTTCTGGGGATGCCATGAATTTTCTGCGTTCCCTACTGCACACACTCGCCAAGCAAGTCTTGATTTAGCTACAGTAATCTCTGATGCCTGTTCCCACAAAGAGAACTGTTTATTTTAGAGGATCTCAAATGGATGGTAATAAATTGCTTGCATCTGCATCAGAACAAGGTCACTGACCCAATCTGCTGCCCAGCAAATGGGGATAAATTCAGCATGCCCCAGGGCTGCAGTGAGAGCCAAGCCTGCCCCATCACCCTGGGCTGCCTTGTGTTGGTGTAGCACGGGCAGAGAAAGCCTGGCCTCTAAATGTGGCTTGAGAGAGGATGGAACATCAGGGAATCACACCCTTGGAAGGACAGCAGGCCCTAAATGCAGATCCAGTATAAGCTACACAACCAAAAGGGAAAGATTTCACTGCTTGGCCAGCAGCAGTTTCCAGAGTTTTGGAGGAGGGAGGAGCAACAGCACGTTGACCTAAGAGAGAGGTACCCACAGACGAGTTGGAGTGGCTTGAGGCTCCTCTCCTTCACAGGAAAAGGGCACTGACTACGTGCTGCACTGCAGACTAGCTTGAGGAGCAGGAATGCTCTGGAGGAACCCACTTTCAGACCACGACACTTCCAGGCCAGAGGACTCTGATGAATGTCTGAGTTGGTCTTGAAGTATTTTACTGCAAATGGCCACTTTGACACCGCTGCACATGCACAAACTGACAGGTTTTACAGGAGGGCTCGTGGCACTTCCAAAGCCAACAGCTTCCCAAAGCCTCACATCCAGCCAGCCAACAATGTGGCACGTGGTCACTGTGCCTTCAGCAGCAACTCCCTGACCACAGAATCCTGGGATCTTTGGGGCTCTGCTGTGGGACTGTGGTCTCATTTCTGCCCACTTAGCCAGAACTCAGGCAATGGAATTTTGACCAGTTTTATGAGCCTGTGTCACAAAGGAGGCAGGTGACACCTGGCCCAGCATAAATCCTACCACTAACAAGGAAGTCTTCCAGGATGGTCTGAACCAGCAGGGAGAGCTGATATCAAATCAGCATGATCTCTCGTGTGGCTGCAGTGTTTTGGATTCAGTACTAACACCCTAAAGACAGTTTTATGGTATCGCTGTGTGAGGACTCTGTTTGAACTCCTCTGGTTTAAGCCTTGATTTAAGCTAATGCATAATTCATAATGGGGATGATAACAGATGGCAACTTGTGAAGCCACAGGAACTCAATCAGTTGTGATCACATGACAACACCCTAAATAATTTAAATCACATCTTACTGCAAGAGCTGCTCTGCTGGGGCCCTGTTACAGAGATGCTGATGCCACACTGTGGCAATCATCCTGCAAGGCAGGATCTGTTACCAAATCTCCCTCTTGGCAAAGGGAGAAACTGAGGCTCAGAGTGAGGGCCTTCCATGTGCTTGCTCCATGAAAGCAGATCCCTGCTGTCCTCCTGCTCCTCTGCCCCAGATCTCAGCCATGAGGCCCTGGTCTCTCTTTCTCTATATATTGCACATGTTTACAAAGATACTTGCAAAAGGTCGATTCAGACAAAAAGTGTTGCTTTAAAAACCAGCCTGTCTTCCACAGCATGGTTTCTAACTCCAAGAAAACTCTCCAGAGAAGTTTATCCTCAGAGCAGACACTCTCACATCAGAATATCTATTTCTTCTTTAACTACAGGAGGAAACTGCCTTTCCAACACATGGCTTAAACCTCAGTGACATGGAGACCCTTCAGTGTCTCTGAGAGCCAGGAGCCCCTGCCAAACACCTTGGCCACTTCAGGAAGCAATGTGGGATGCAGGGAAGCAGGGGTGCTTCTCTTATGAGTTTCAGCACCTTCCTTTTCTTTCCATCAATTTCCAGGTTGCCACATGAGCATGAAATCTGGGGCTTTGCAGGAAAGTTTCGCTTCCAGTGACTTGAAACAGTTTTCTGAGTGAAAACACTCTTTAGGAAATAAATGTTCTAGGAATAATCCAACGTGCTCTGGATTACAGAAATGCTTCTACCGTCACAAGGGACAAAGCACCATGAAGAATATAAAACTTTAATGAATTGTTATCATCATCTCAGCATACTTTGAGAAGACACACTGAGTTTGAGCCTTCTCTGGAATTTCAATCAATCATAATCAGCACAGTCAGTCCCAGCTGAAGCACTGGCTGCTCACCATAAGCATAATTAACAGAGACTGCTGCCTCCCACCTCCTGACATACTACTGGGGAATAGGGAACATTGCCTACACCACATTCATCCTCAAACATCACTTGACTGCCAGACCATTTTTACTCTTCATTTCTAAAATCACCTTCATTTCTTTTTAAACACTTCAAGTATAAAAGCACTCATGAGCTGAAATTCTCCTACAGTAATTGTTGTGGGCACTTTCTGAAGAGAACATCTCCCAAACAGAAAGGAAACTGACACCTAAAAACAATTCCCAGAGGTGCTTGAAGCCCTGTTGGTCTATGCACAAGGCATGGAGTTCTTCAGCACGCTGGTTCTCACCAAAGCACAACTATGGATTTTCTCTCTGGTGCAATATTGGCACTTGGCAAAGGTGTTTGGAGAAACACCACAACATAAAACAAACACTACACTACAACAAACTACAAACACACAAATCCTGTGTGTCCAAGATGGACCAGATTCTCAGGTGGACTAAAGTCTGAATTCAAGGCAAATATGCCAAGTGACATGAGCAGAGATACAGAATTATATTTCCTCTAAACATGTGTGTTAGCAGTGAGAGACAGAGCAGTGGATGGTAACAACACTGTCCTGATCTTCAGGCAACAATGCAAATCAGGAGATATGCCTTGGAAGATCCTGGAAAATAAGGAACATCCTTTCCAAGATGATAATAATCCCAAAACTTTTTACAGACCAAGCAGTTTTACACTCAGAATGAGGTCCTGCAAAATGTTTCTGTGCTGCCTGGAGCAGGGACAATTCTCCATCACTTTGCTAGGTGGCTCCAAAGGCCAAGAGTAGCTGCAGCCAGCACTGAGGCAGGTCCCAAGCAAAGTTCCAGCCACATGTTTAACTGAGACTCAAGAGTGGTTTTGTCCATTTGAGTTTGGACCTAAGGAAGCCCTGCCTTCGTAAGGAGCAAAATCCATTTTTGCCACCATGAGTGACCAGCCCCAGACATGGCTCACAGTCTCTCCTCCATTCCCTTCTCTCCAAGGCTGCCTGTATGAGAGCCAGCACAGAGAAACTGCTCTTCCTGGGGTGGGATGCTGAGAGAAACCTCTTCCCAGCATCAATGGATGCTGCCCTCCCTACGTGACCTTCCCTGAGAGGAGGCACTTTAACACACAAATTACCCAACTTGCTTTTCTCAGAAGGAAGAGAACCACAACGCTCACACACACACCCACCTGCTCAGGCTCCTTACAGAATGCCTCTTTCCATCTGAAAAAGCAATCTGACACCTTTTTTTTTATTATTATTATTTATTTCAAGCAAGTAAGGACATGTCAGTCTTATTGCACAAACCATCAAGGCACTAACTTCAAAAGCAATGAACCTTACACTTCACGCTTATTACAGGGAATAGAATTATAGAAGTTTTTATTTTTTTAACATGGAGAACTGGAGTGATCTGAACCCAGACTGAACTTAATCTCCTAAACAGGCCCATACCCAAATCTCTACTCCGAGTGCTTCCAAACTTCAGGGCAGGTTGTGTCTGGGTTATGTCTCTTGGTCCCGAGCGTGCCAAGTGCTGCAGCTCCGAGCAGGTCCTTGACACAATCCCAGCAAATTGGCGACTTGGCTACCTGCCCCTGGGGACAGAGACAGAGCAAAGCACCAGATACAGCAACGCGGTGACCTTGGGCGATAAAACTGCCCGAGGAAAATGGCTAGTCGGGGCTGCAGGGAACAGCTCCAGAGGAACCAGAGCCAGAGCGAGGAGCGCCAAGGACAGCAGACCGAGGGAGAGAGGGAGCCTGGGGTTGGGAGTGCGGGATGATGAAGCTGAGACCAACCGGAGTGGGGAAAGCGCCCTGCCGCGCTGGGAGGGATCCTTAGGCTATCCAAGAGTGTCCTCTGGTGGCAGCAGCCACAGCAGCCGCGGTGGCAGGGCTCCCGCCCGGGGAGCGCACCTTCCCCTATCTCCTAATTATGGAGTGACTCGTGGAAGTGAATAAACAATCCTTGCTAAGTCATTTTGATCTTGCCCGCAGCTATAAGGTCAGGGTATGGCTTTGGTCAAGCCGAGGCGTGAGAACTGCAAATCAAATTGTCTGGACTTGCCCGAGGTTACCTGGGGGCTTGACCAGGCTGGCACCGACAGCCGGAGCTGCACAAGCCCATCCCGCTGCAGGGAGGCGGCCGCAGTGTCCCCTGTCAGCAGCAATCCCGGGCTGTCTTCAAATCCTACCTGGCTGCACCGGGAAAAAGAAAGAAAAAAGAAAAATAAGAAGAAAAAGAAAAATAAGAAGGAGAAGAAGAAAGAGAAGGAGAAGAAGGAGAAGAAAGAAGGAGAAAAAGAAGAAAAAGAAGAAGAAAAAGAAGGGGGGAAAAAAAAGAAAAAGAAAAAGAAAAAGAAAAAGAAAAAGAAAAAGAAAAAGAAAAGAAAAAGAAAAAGAAAAAAAAAGAAAAGGAAAAGGAAAAGGAAAAGGAAAAGGAAAAGAAAAAGAAAAAGAAAAAGAAAAAGAAAAAGAAAAAGAAAAAGAAAAAGAAAAAGAAAAAGAAAAAAGATGAAAAATATTAAAAATAAAGGAAAAAACCCACACCTCTCTGATTGTTTTTCCTTTTCATTACAGTTTTAAATAAAGTTCTGGTTCAAAGGCCCAACCTTAGAAACTGTAAATCACTAGAAAGATACCAAGTGAGATTTGGAATGATCCCAGGCTTGGAGAGTGCCTTTCCCTCACGCTGGCACAGCCAGGCAGCACCAGCACAGAGCAGCTGAGAGCCAGCAGTGAGTGTGCAAGGGCACAGGGAGAAGCACCAGGGTTGGAGATGGAGGCAGGAACTTCCCACTTTCACACAGCTGCTTCCTCACCAGAATGGGAGGCAGGACATCACCACTAGTACAGGTGAGCATTCTCTGCATGGCAAACTCCCAAAGAAGATGTCACAAAACTTACAGAACACCGGGGTCACTGCCCAAAAAGGAGGGATGGAGGAGCAGAGGCAGGGAGGTCTAGTGAGACAGAAGGCATTTCTTCTCATGATGGCAAATCTGTGCTGAAATTTTTTTATGGCACTTTCCCTTCCTGGCACTTCAGCTCCTCTCATCATAAACTGATTTCTGGTGGACCACATGGCGAGAATGCCAGGCGTAGGTGCTGGCTTGAGAAAACCTGCAGGCTGCCAGGGGAAAAGGCAGACTCCAGAAAAGGCCATGGGGTGTCTCTCCTGCTCACCAAACCCACATGCCAAGGGTGTTGCCAGTCTGACTGCCCCGTGTTCCCCAGCATCATGGAGGCAAGCACCAGATGAGCCCTGTTAGCCAGCATAGGTTTTCATACCTAATTCTGTGGTTTAGCTGACACGGGACAACAGGAGTGGGCCAGGTAACCAGTTCCACGTTAACCCAATGTCTCTCTGCACCTACCAGCCCCCCAAGATTGCCAGAAAAAAAAAATAGGCACAAATAATATGTTTTTTTGAGAAGAAATTGCCAAAGGTAAGCAAACTGAGACATCATTTGAATGCCCCTTGTTCTGAACACTGTGTGCAGTCAGGCTTCTTTACATCTGGGGCTGGGCATGCTCTTCAAGGACAGGCACTCTCTGCTGTGTGATGCTGTAGATCAGAAGTGATTTTTTTTTTCCCCCCTTTAAAAAGCATAAGAAAGAGTTCCAGCCTGGCAGAGTGCTGAGCAGGTGTCCTGTACCTCAGGACAGTGAGTTTCTAACAGAGACATGTCAGGATTTTTTTCCAAAGCAAGCTGAGAGCACACAAAACTTTCTCATGTGGGTAACTCTGCCCTGCTCTTCCCCTCTGCTTCCAAGGGAGAGTTCCCTGAGCCCTCCCTCAGCCTTTTCCAGCAGCTCATGGATCCAGGCAGTTTCTGGGAGATGTGTATGAACTCCCCAGCAGCACCAAACACCCAACCCTCCCACTGCCTGTGTAGCTGTTAAGATTTTGACTTTGCCCGGAGTTGGACACACTGTGGGCGTAATCCCTGGAGGCTTCCCAGAGCTGCAGGCACACAGGGTGATTTGCAGCCCACAATTGTGTGCACAGTGAGGGGACCTGACCCCATGAGCAAGGCAGGTAAGAGAGCTATTTGGGATCACAGTTTCTTTTTTTTTTTTTTTATTTTTTAGAACTAGCCCTGTGACTCCGTGTGAATATGGAGATATCCATCAACTGGTGGCTGTTCTGAGACACTGTGACCCAAGCACTGCCTGTTTCCAGCTCCTACTCTTCCAAGGGTATGTGCTCTGAGTACATGCACTTCTAAGTCACAGAGAACTTTCTTGCTGATAGTAATTACTTTGATAAGAGACAAAACATAAGAACACTATCATACTGAAAAACAGCTGACTTTTCCTCCCCCTCACCTCCATCTTGCTGTAACATGAAATTTCAGTAATCTAAAAAAGAGATAGAGAATGTTAATGAGGTTCTCCAGGCCATGAAAAAGGTTGAATAAAATGTCAGACTCTGCCAGGACAACATAACCCACACAAGGGCAGGAAGAAGAACAACAAGTAGCAGAAATGGGAAAATGTGGGACCATTACATCCCAGTTGTTAGAACACCTGTATGGACCAGTGCAGAGCTCAGCCTGACACTGAATCACAGCACCAGGGACAGGCTCTGAGCGAGCATAACCTCAAAAGGGGTAAGTCAGAGACGTCTCTTTCAAACAAGTCTCTCTTCCCAGATTGCTCCCACATCTCCATTACATCTGGAAGTACAAATTCTCTGAAAAGTTTATGTCATAATTATGATTTTCTAACATTTACATAAACCTCTCATTTATAAGCAAAACCAGATGAAAGTCTTCCATTGCATGCTCAAGAATCAGTCTAGCAGATTTCTGTGGTTTCTTACATCACTTTCTTGCATACAACGATAAAAATCACTCCTAAGGTATTTTTCTCACAGTTGATTTCACACAGTGCTGAAGCTTCACATAAATCTTGTCATGGACTCCTGGAGGGAATGTTGGAATCACCTACAAAGTCTGCACCTCTGACCGAGTTTATAAATCCCAGCACATACCGGGTTCCAGTAATCTTCCCTTGGCCACAGGGATGCTCAGGAAAGGCAGGTTCCTCAGCCCAGATCCACAGCCCATCCACGGCCAAGGGAGGGCAGTGTGTCCTGCAGATCCAGCCAGCAGGCCAGGAGATCTCAAGGAGAGGATCTCATTTCCTGAGCACAGCCACATCACATTAACCTCCTTACAGCAGTTAGGCTGTTGGGATGCATCCGTGTCTGTGTGATCCCACCTGAGCCTTTTGGATGTTGAGATGCAGGCCTCAAAGGTAGATAATTTCCCTCAACTATATAAAATCACAGAATCACAGAATCTTCTGACTTGGAAGGGACCCACAAGGATCGTCAAATTCCAGCTCCTGGTTTTGCTAAAGTTTCACATCAAACTGATGTTAACAGGGAAACTTCATAATAGGTATGAAAGGAATTTTTTCTGGAAATAACATTAATCAGCATGCTTAACCTGAATGCAAGTTATTTCCAAACAAGTTTATGAAGGCAAGAAAATACATCACAAATAACACCTGGGAGTCAGGAAGAAGAATTATGTTCCCACTCAGGACAGGCTGAGAAGCTTCTCCGTTATATAATAACTCTGTTATTATTCTCTGTTATTAGACCAACAAGTCTTCATGTGGAAATGTAAAAGACACTAAAGGTAAAAGGCACTAATAATCCTGCTACATTAATCTTGCTCTTCAGGAAACTGCATGCTTTAAAAGGGGAGGTCATTTGCAGCTTGCAGGAGAGGAATAATAGAAGCAAATAGCTGTATCTACTTTCAGAAGAATTTTTGAGAAGTACAGACATTAACTCCTGCGTGCCTGTGACTGGACTTCTCCAGGAAAAGGACCATTCCCTCCTGAAAACCAGGGTGAATCTGCTCCAGAAAGGAAAAGTAGAAGCAAGTGAAGGGTAAGGTTGGATGCAGCCCAGGAGAGAGCAGAGTGCTTTTGCTGTTTGGAATAGCAGAGAACAGGAGAGGGGGCTGTGCAGCAGGAAAAGTGCTTCTCTCTGCCCTGAGGACGGGAGATCACGCTGGAGCAGACAGAGCTACTGGGGAAAGAACGTGCTGCTTCTCCATTTCCTCACCTGCCCCCAGAAATCCACCCCATCCTATAGGCAACCCTGAGGCTCACAAGTGGTGGATTATTTCCAGCTCTGCCGTTAACCTCCTTTGCAGTACTGGACAGGTTCTCCCCTCCTGGTGAGGGTTACTCTTAGATCACAAGCTAGAGATGTAAAATCTCTCTGCACGTTTATAAATAGCTCACCTGCACATTTCACAGGAAGGCAAATGTCAATAAGCAGCTTTAATGGCAGCCTTGATTATGACAATGGCAGCAGCAAAAACACTGCCACCTTTCTCCAGCGTGTCCTTTCTTCCCACATCCATCATATTAATAGGGACAATTAAAACCTGGGAGAAGCCCCAGGACACTGACAATTAGTGACTGTAGGCCAGGCCTGAAACATAGTCAAGGATCATTAGTTACAAGTCTGTGAAACAGGCTGGGCAAGTCATGAACTGAGCACACAAATGACGCCTCAGGTCCTCGTCTCGTCCTCCCCACAAGCCTGGACCGCATCTCACACATTTTCTGCACCACGCTGTGTCCTTCTCCTGCCCACGCAGCAGGCAGAGCTTTTAACTTGCCAAACAGTTTGGCACAGATCACAGCATGGGGGGGAGGAGAGGTTTCAAGGCATAAACTAAACAAGCCCAACCTGGCCAATGGAAGGAGAGGGATTCATCACCTAAATCACACCAGGACCAGCGCGCCGTGGTCAGGACTCCAGCGTTTGGGACGTGCTGCAGATCAGGGCTGTGCCACTTGGCTGGACCCCATGAGCAAAGACACAGCCACAGCCTTCCCTGTGCATGAGCTAGTGCAGCAAACACTTCTGTCTGTCTGTCTGTCTGTCCATCTGACTGTCTGTCCTCTGCCCCACAGCACAGCCAAGGCCCACCCCTGAGTGCAGGGACAAAACGAGTTGGATCACTGATCTGCAACCACATCAGCAGGAACTGGCTGCTCAGAAGGCTCTCTGAGGAATGTGCTTGTTATGCTGGAGTTTCTGCCCCAAATCCTACAAGCCAGCAAGGTCTTGCTAGGTCATCTGATAAGCACCATCTCCAGCAGAACCAGCTCAGGTGCTGCTACTGGTTTCTTCCACAATTACTATTAATTTAGCTGATTTTAAGCAAATACATTTTAAATTATTGTGTGTCTCTGCCCATTTGCCACTCTAAAAAAAAAATCAGCTGTAAAATACAGAAAGCCCTTTCAGTCCTTCAGCACACAGAGCACCTTTCTTTCCACTGGGGTCTCTAGTTTTGACAGAATCAGCCTCAAATTAAACTAGATCCAGCCTGGCCAGCAAAAAAGGGACTTCTGCTGGAAGACAGGATTCAGGACTGCTCAGTAACGTTAGGATTTACGGACTGGTCGGAGCCTGGAGCACCAGGTGCTGTAAGGATGAAGTAAACAGCCTCTGCTCCATAGGCTTTTAAAAGCAGTAGCTAAATGCAGCAGGGAGAAGCAAGGGAATAATTAACCATATCATTACACCACCATGGAGTGTCTGATGGAAATTGCCATCTTGAAGCAAACTGATTTCCACCGTGATTGTTTGAGGGCTGAGGGTAATAAGTTTTATTTCATGCTTTCAAGAAAAAGCCTAGATGTACTTGTGAGAGCAGCGTGCAGGCAGCAGAGATTGCAGCATTTGGGGAGGGCTGATGGCCCTGCACAGTGTAATGAAGCATTAAAAAACAAGAAAAGCTGTTATTGCAGTTCGGGAACAGATCAAAGGCCGGGAGCACCCCAGGAGTGAAAAGAGTAGCTGATAACAGGGTACAGTAACAGGGCTGATACATGGGTGCGACTCAGCCCTGAAGCACCTTGCTGGTGCAGATAGGGAGCCTGGGAATGAGTCACTGACAGATCAAATGCCTTGTAAATGGGACAACATGGCTGTGCGTGCCAGCAGGCAGATGAGGCAGGAGAAATCCAGGGCTTTAGGCTCTCACTTTAGCCTTGAAGAACCTCTTAGTGCTTCTGAAAAATTAAGCCTTGTGATGGAACCAAAAATATTCACGTTGCTTGCAAGTCCCACCTGCAGATCCCGAAGCACTGTGCTGAGGCCTCTCGCTGGCACAGGACAGCTGCTGCTTCCCATGCTGAGCCCCAATTCCAGCTGCCCTCTGGCCAGCACTTCATAATCTGCATGAAATGTCAGAATCTGCCTGAATGAGAAATGGAGAAATCCTGTGAAAACGCAGCCGAAGCAATTGTAATGTTAAAAACATTCAAAAAGGGAAAGAGGTTCTTCCATCACAGCCTCTCTGCCTAAATACCTCCAGATTTTTAGTCAGGATAATGGCTTTCACCTCTCTCACCTCCAAACTCCTGCTGGTGCCAAGCAGCTGCAGTGTTCTAGTACAAAACCTTGGCTCCAGGAGCACAACTTTGGGTTTCCAAATCACTGAGGGCAAATAAGGTGGTATTTTGATCAAGAGGCAGAGCTACCCTTTAACAGCAGGAGAGGGTTAGGGACCAGTCTTTAATATCAATCATTATTTAGTGCTGATTTAAGCCCAGCACCACACAAGCCCACACTGTTGTGGAATGGAGTAAAATAAAAAAATAAAAAGGCACCAGATCTGTAAAATAGTTTCCATTTGGTGATTCTCTCCCTCAGACTCCTTCCAACCTATTATGTGTTTTACTAATTAGAGCTTTTAAAAAATCCTGCAGCTTCACAGACTTGTTTCTCAAGCTTCAGTGCAGAATTCAACGAGAAACTGAAGAAGCAGGCTTGGCTTTAAAGGTCAGCACCTAATTCAGAAGGAATCTGCAGAGGGCAAGAAGCCAGCAAGGAGTTCCCTGTTGCTCTATCACATTGCACCACGTTCCAGTGTACACCAGGAAACACCAACTGCTTTTGTTCCTGGATATCAGACACACACACCCCATGGGGAGCAGCCTTCACCCTCAGAGCACTGCGTGTCACTACAGGCTCTGTCACCACACCACACACCCTTAGCCAGACTGAGGGAGTTTTTGAGTACATCCCATCACAGTTGGATTTGCTGGGCTCTTTCTACCTGCCTAAACAGTCTCCGTGCTGTTCCCCACCACAGTCAATGTGTGCTTGCAGTGATTTCATGCTCCTTATTCACATCTTTATTGATTTTAAGACTGCAAAGTCTGTAAGTGTTGGGCTCGTATCACAACACCCAGGACATTCACAGTGTCACAGGTCCCCCTACAGCAGTGTGTTAACACCACTGCCTCTGTGACAGCATTGAGGGACCCCTGCAGGGGGACCAGCAAGCAAGGCTGGGACAACTCGAGCACAAAACAAAAGTACCCAAAGGCTACCCTGTAAAACTGTGTGGTGCCTCACAGACTTGTTCAGTGCAACTAAAAGGTTCCATTTCAGACTGTTTCACTTCTAAAATGTCACTGCCTGAGCTCATCCCTGCACAAACAGGGCTCTACACTCAACTATTATGTCAAGTTTCCTCAGTTAACTTGGCTGCAGGAGAGAGTGAGCATTCATGTTCCTGCCCCTGGGTGGGTCTCTCAGGGTGCTGCTGCAGCTTGACACGGAATATCCTGTTTGTATCATTTCTCCCCTTCACCAGCAGCTCAGCCAGAGCCTCTCCAGCATCAGAAATACTTCTGTACTTGCAGTCCATCTGTAAGTGAACTCACGTGTCAACACATCATTTATCTAAAATGATGGTAAGGAACTGTAACCAATACAGGGAGAGAAATGATCTTTTAAAGAAGTGATTTTACCTACAACCACACACATTAAAAATGGATTAGTCATAACTGCAGGTTTTTTTCAGGGCTCTGTTCCAAATCTGACTCTATTGAACAGCTTCACTCTGCACTTCTGCATCTGAGTATTTTCAGCTTGTTTTGAAGTTCAGCCTTAGCTTTCATTTCCCACAGGCTGCGAAGCTTGTTTCAGGAAGAAGGAACAACCTCCTTGCAGTTGTTTCATTTTCCAGCCCAGAGCTGTGGAGATGTGTTGCAAGACCCAAGATGGTCTGAGCTGAAAACAAACCCACACAGTGAAGCAGAAGGGGCAGATCTGCAGCCCCTGGAGTCAGCTGTTCTCTCCTTTCAGTCCTGTTTCCCTTAACATACTGTTCCACTCTTTCCACGCTCACGTCATGCTGTTTCCATTCAAGGGAAACAGTATGAAACTTCATTTTTGTATTCAGGAGGTCAGCGGGTACCCAGCTTCTGCTACAGTCATGGTTCAGCTCCTGTTCCCTTTGGACACTGGAATAACAACAGGAACAGACTTGCTGGAGGAGGCACAGCAACACAAGATCTGTTCACCTTCTTTCCCTTTCAGCCCCACCGTGGTTTGTAGCTGTTGCAAAAATTAATACATGTTGAGGAGCTAATGGTATCCCTCCATCCCCCAAAAGGCTTGTTAGATACCCATCTTAAAAGCACCGTGTTTGAGCTAAATATTGTAATTATGATTACTAGTTTGCATCCCCCAGCTTGAAACCACGGGAAGCTGCCTCTGTGCAAATCATTGCTGACAGCAGCTTGGTGGCTGCCCCAGCTCAAATCTCCTTTCTCAATGGACAAAAGCTGTGAAGGCAGCAAAAAATCCTACCACAGACCAAGTCCAGAAGTGTATTGCAGGAATCTGTCAGCTGGTGCTTGTGAACAGACTCACACACTTCCTATGCTTGCTAAAATCTGTTTTGAGCAAGGCTGCACAGCTACCTGAGGAGTCAAAAGCATTTGTGCATCTACTTTCTCATTTCTCCACTGCAACTCTGCTTTGGAGGGGGGTTATGAAGTTTTTCTCTACACAAACACTTTGAACCTCTCTGCTAAAGGCAACCAAACACAATTCATTAATACCTACATATAAGAAATGTGATTTTCAATAACTCTGGGGGATTTTCTCTATCTAGTTCCCAAGGCACTTGCTTAAAATCCACCTATTACATTAAGCTATAAATAAACTAGAAACAGGAAACTGGAAGAGACTGGGTGGGACAAGGAATACAAGGAAGGAAGGAAGGGAAGATAAAATCATTCAGCAAACCCAAATTAATTCTTTGCAATGCTGTACAAATACTTGGGTCTGCAATATCCCAGATACTCTTTTTTCTAATAGTAAAGGTATCCTTTGCCCCAAAAGGCAGCAACATTAAACGAGTGCCTTGCCTATCCAAAATATAAGATTAGGGAGACCTCTGTAAACACTGTTTACAAATGTTCCTCTTGTCAGTGTTTGGTGTCTTTAGGGGTACAGGGACAAGACATTTCTCCCCAGCAAGTTACTTCTTGCCTCCAGTGGGTGATGAGATTTCCTGCAAGACATCAATTGCTCTGCCATCTCTTTGGTTAATCTAATTCAAGTCTACAAAAAAGCATTTACCCTGCAGCCTGTGGAGAGTGTTTCTGTTCATCTGGCAGACAGGACAGAAGCCCCTTCTTAAAATCCTGAGATTCAACTATATTAGCATCCCAAACCATTAACATCAGTCAGAAAAAGAATGTTCTTCTCTTCCAAACAAGGGAGGTTGGATTCATCCAGGCTCACACACTCATGCAACAACTGCAAAGGAATTTTTTTCTAGCTACTATAGCCCAAATTTTCATACAACTCCTTCTGTGCTTATGGTAGAATCCTGTCATTAAATTTAGTCCTGACTTCCCATATTTATGCTGAGTAAAACACACATGAAATTGAAGATTTGGTGGCAACATAATGAACTTTAGGTCCCTTCTATAATAATTTCTGAGTATTTATGTAACAATCATGGCTAGGACAGTACAACAAAAAGGGAAACAAAATCAGGGTGGCATTGGTGTTTTCCAAGTACATGGGATTTTGGCTGGAATTTTACAACAGCTATAAACAACAAGGAAACCTCCAAGTTCAATAAGGCAGGGTCGCTTGTTAGTTTGACTGTGAGTGTATGTTCCACCAGAACAATAGAGTTGTTTCTCTGAGGGGAAACACTGCATTCACAGTTTAAATAGCAAAAGAGCTGTAAATACAGGAATGGATTTAAAACAAGTTTATGGAGAAAAGCATAGAAGCATTCTCATTAAAAAGACAAATTATTCAAACACACCTACTGTAACATTGCTGCAGAAGTCATTGCAATTCTCCATCACACTCTATTTTTATTCTACCTGGCCACACCATGATCAAACCAAAAGGCCAGGTTCGATGTCACAGCATGACCACCTCCCAAAACAGTGGTTTATCTTCAAAAAAGTATTTTTTCTGTAACACAGAAGTTTCTTATGTCTTATGTAACACAGAGGTTTCTTATGTCAGACATGCCTCAAGATACACAATATGACACAGTCAGTAGAAAACAACTACCTTCCACATGGTAAGGCAATCAAATAACTTGTAACTGTGTGTAATATCTAACTGGCAACTACACAAACTCCAAGTTATCTAAAGGCAGATCTTAGGGATATTTATTCCCCCTCTTCAGTTTATTTCCTTCCCTTTTCTCCTTGCAGCTCCTGGTGCCCCACAGAGAATCACTCACTGTTCCCTTTCGTTGTTCTCAGACAAGTTTGGTCTCCTTCTCCCTGCAACTTTTCTAGACATGGCAATGCATGAAAAACATTTGCAAACTGGGACTTCCAGGCTGAATAATGTCCAGAAAAGGATGTGCCCATTCCTTCACCAAGCTGGAATGTGTGATCTTGTCCTTCAAGCAGTCTCAAGAGAGGTGCTGTCAGTGAAGTCTGTAAAAAATGCTTTGAGGACCAGCACCCTCACTGTCAGTTATATTCAGCTGCTGTGTCCAGGTGTTATTCTCACCTACTGGTAAATTCAAATTTCCCCCAAACTTCTTTCAGCACAGCTGGACTACAGAGCATGAGTAATTTAATGGCAAAGCATCCTCTTAGTCCTTTGCCTTACTTAGGATTACAATTAGTTCTGCCATCATTTGTGCAGTTTTCATTAATTAGCTCAGCACAAATTTACAGGAGCACTTCCTTGAAATCATTCTAAAAGCAATAATGACATCTAATAAATTTCTTACTTTTTCCTACAAACTTTTTTTTTTTGCAATAGTAGGGGAAAATTATGCCAACTGACTTCATCAGGCTGTCAGGATTAAGCCATCATTTATAATACCCTTTAAAAATGAGAAAGTGTCATTTAAATGTTAGTCACATGAGTAAGCAGTGAGTCAATATTCTGCATATTAACTGAATGCATTTGAAGTGCTGGAGTTTTTCTGAAGCCTGCCAAGATTAAGCCATAACAATTTCTTTTGTAGTTGGAGATCAGCCTAAATAAAAGACCTTCCTAAGATCCAGAAAGTAAAGATGAGAGTCACATGCACATTATCTTCATTCCACTGAATATCAGCTCAGAGAAAAAAAAAAAAAAATCAGAAGAAAAAGGACCCGCGATCACTTTTCAGGAAAGTAAATAAGGAAAATGAGATCACTGGTGCCATACTGCAATCTGGAAATTAATCCAAAATCTGCCAGTCCAACAGACTGATCTATCAGTTTGTCTCTTTCAAAGACCAACACCGAGCTGTGAAAGATCATGTTCTAGACCTAAATACTGCTTGTGTCCCCTACAATTGAAACTTTCCTTTATGCTGAATGTGATTTGTATCTGAGACAACAGACATGTGTTTCTGGATTCCTAACCCCAGAGTCAGTCACTGTTAATAGAAAATAGTTTGCCTGAAAACATGAGCCTCCGAAACCAAATGTTTATATGCAGATACCAGCACTGATCTTGACAAATCTTTTATCTGTTTCCTCCTCCCTCCTCTTCTCTGGACACAGAAAATACATTGTTACAATGAGGTAATAAATTTGGCCTGGGAGAGTGCCAGGAGATCCAGATCTGCTGACTTCTGTGTAGTACAAGAGCTCACCAAGTGTGTTTAAGGAATATATACAATTTCTCTCTGCTTTGGGCACTAGAATTTTAATTTTTCCTGATGTACTCTGTTTCATTGTGTATATACAGAATGGTTTGGGTTGGACAGTACTTTAAAAGATCATCTAGATCCAACCCCTGCCACGGGCAGGGACACCTTCCACTGTCCCAGGTTGCTTCAAGCCCTGTCCACCCTGGCCTGGGACACTTCCAGGGATCCAGGGGCAGCCACAGCTGCTCTGGGCAATCCTGTGCCAGGGCCTCACCACCCTCACAGGGCTGAATTTCCTCCTAATATCATATACTTAAAGAAGGTAATTCCAGTAACTCCACGACGTGCTCCCGGGAGCCAAAGCATCCTCCCAGCACTTCCACTCCACTCCCACCCGTCCCTCCAGGGGCAGGAGCTGCCGGCGGGGCCGGGAGCTCGCCGGGCCGTGGAACCGACCCCATTCCCTCAGCCAAGGGCACAGGTGCCCCCGCCAGCCCCGCCGCTCGCTCCTGCCCTCAAACTCCCCCCGGCTGCGCTTTGCCGCCCCTCCGGGCCCGTCGTGCTCCGCTGTGACCGCGCCGGCCGTGCCCCACCGGCACCTGCCCACGGACAGCAGCCGTAATTACCGGCGGCACCGGCGGCAGCGGCAGCGCCGGGAGGCCGGGCCCGCTAGCCTATCCCGGGCTGCCCATCCCCGGCACCCCATCCCGTGGAGCCCAACCCCGGCAGTCCGTGAGATACCGCCAGGTCCCGGCGCCGGTCCCCGCCCTGATCTCGACCGCAGCCCCGATCCCCGTCCCCATCTCCATCTCGGGTCCTAACTCTGGTCCGCATCCTCGGTCCAATCCCCATCCCCGGTCCCGATCCCGGTCCACATCGTCGTCCCGCTCCCCATCTCCGCTCCCGTTCCCATCCCCAATCCCCATCTCCGCTCCCGTTCCCGTTCCCATCCCGGTCTCGGTCTCGGTCCCGGTTCCCCGTCCCCGTCCGCGCTCCCCTCACAACGCCGCCCGCCCTCACGCGCCCCCTCAGCCACGCCCCCTTCCCCCGCCGGTCCATTCATCCCCCCCAGCCTCCCCCGTCACGTGACGCGGGCCCGGCGGGCGCTCCCCGGCCGCGGCTTCGCCGCCGCTTCCGGGCCGGGGGCGGGGCCGGGGCGGGCGCGGGGGCGGGGCCGGGCGGGGCGGGGCGGCCGCCGCGGCGGCGGCGGCGGCGGGAGGGGAGCGGCGCTCCCGGCAACATGGCGGCGCGCGGGGCGGGCAGCGCCTGAGCCCGGCGCCTCTCGGTCCGCGGGGGTTTCCCCCCGGCCCCGGCCTCCTCTTCTCCCTTCTCCTCTTCCTCCTCCTCCTCCTTCTTCTCCTCCTCCTCCTCCTGCTGCTCCTGCCCCTGCCCCGCTCCCCGGCGCGGCCATGGAGAGCGAGGAGGAGCAGCACATGACCACGCTGCTCTGCATGGGCTTCTCGGACGCGGCCGCCATCCGCAAGGCCCTGCGCCTGGCCAAGAACGACATCAACGAGGCCGTGGCGCTGCTCACCAACGAGCGGCCCGGCCTCCACTACGGCGGCTACGAGCCCATGGAGAGCGGGCAGGGCCCGCCGGGCGGGCACGGCTCCCCCGCCGGCGGGCAGGGCCCCCGCGACGGGGACGGCGGAGGCGGCGGGGGCGGCTTTGACCCGCCGCCCGCCTACCACGAAGTGGTGGAGACCGAGGTGAGAGCTGCGGGCGGGCGGTCCCGGGGCCGTGGGAGCCACCCGCAGCCTCCCCGCTGCCGGGGCCCGCGGGCGGGGGTCGGCCCGGGCGTGGGGCCGGCGGGAGGTGCCCGGGGACCCTCCGCCACTCCCCGGGCCGGGGGCTCCTCATCCTCCCGCATTCCCCGCCTGCCGCCCGCCCGGCGCGCTCCCCAGCCCGTTCCTTGCGATCGCTGCAAGGTGAAGCGCACCCAGGGTTTTCCTTGGCATTTCAGGAATGTGTGGCTACCGTAGGGCTCTGCTTTTCGCTCCCCCTCTTGTGCCTTCTTGCATAATCCCGGTGACTAAGGGCTGTCTGTTTTTTTTTTTAAGCTGTTTGCACAATGTGAAGGAAAGCGCAGTGTGGGTATGAGTTTACGTAGAGTTTTATTTGGGTAAGCTGAGTGTAAGTTCTGAAATAGGAACCCAGTGAGGTCAAATGTTTTTGAGAACAGAGCTTTAACTCATGACTTAGGGCTGTGATATAAAATAAAACTGAAGTAGATAGAAGTGCTGGAGAATGTCAGCCTTTCCCAGGTTCTTTCCCTCTTCCTTGTTTGCCTTTCTCTCTCTTCCATCCTCTTCCAGAACTCTGAACCCTTTAGCCAGCAGATACACTCAGGGTGCTCTCCTTGCTGTCTGGAACAGTCTTGTAGTGCTTTCCTGTAAAAGCCTTCTCCCCCTCCTGGTCTTTTTCCCAAAACTTCACAGAGTGCTCATAAGAAAAGAGGCAATTAGTAGTGTCCAGACTGTGGGACTCATGGGGGTGAGAACAGCAGAAAGCCCCTCTGTGTGATACCAAAGGGCCACCTTGCGCAGTGTCTGTCTCAAGAAGTGGTCAAGAGCAGATGCTTATCTCATTAATAAAACCGGGGAACCTCTTGTGCCCCCTCCCAGCCTCCAGCAAAGAGTATCCTGAGGGTTTTCTGTGCCAGAAAAGTGCTCCCTTTCTATGCATGCATGTGTATGTGTCCATAAATAAATTCATGCCGAATCCACGGGCGTATCTGGTGCGTAACTACCCTTGCACAGATCATCCGTATCCGTAGCCTCGGCGTATTGACGTCCAGCCCTGCGGGATAAAGATAGGTGATCCTGCTCTCTGAATTAACTGGGTTAGATCCTGAGCTGCTCTGAGCTGCTGATGTGTGCTTGTGGAGTAAGGTGATCCATGGGATGGCACGTGTGTCATGCAGAAACGGAGCCGTTCCTTAACTTCCCTGACCGAAGCACCCGGGAACTGGTTTCCAACCTTTCCTGTGAAGGATTGAGAGTGAATGAGAGTTCTTGTTGGCATTTGGGTTGGATGTAGTTAGAGCTGGGACAGTCTGGCTTGTCAGTGTGACATTTCAAGTGAAGCTGTCAGTGTAAACTTCAGAGAAGCACTTTTTTCCCTGCTCTTGTTCCCGTTACAAATGGCACTTTGACAACTCTCAGAGGATTCTCCCACCTCTCATTATTTCATCCTGTATTTCTGATCAAATTTACTCACGCTTTATAATAGTTTCCTTTGCCACTCACATTCTTGTTTGCTCTGACTTGTGTTCTTTTTAACCCACAGGAGGGAAGTCAAAACATTTCAATGTAGGTAAATCGCTGCACAAGAGCCGGCATTTCAAAAGGATTGTGGTGCCTTGCTACATGAAATTTTATATAAATTCATGCCTCAATTTAGTATTTGGATTCATTTGCATGTGAGCATCTGTCAGCTCCTGCACGTGTATGCAAAACAGTAATTTTGTAATAAAAGAGTTACATCTATAAAGGTCCTGAGACTAGAATTGTTGCCTGTGCATATTTGTCTAACACTGCAGTACAATTTAACAGCTCTTGATGTACATTTTATGAAGGGGGGAAAGTGATTTATGGTCAGTTCTTGGGTTTTTTTATTCTTCAGCTGTAATCTAACATTACATTTAATAAGCTACAGCTATTCTTTAAGTGGTTAATCAGTAATTAATCAGGTTAATCAGTAGTTTTCCATTCAGCAGAAGCTTATGGCATATGAAGCTGTACAGAAAGCTATTGCAGAAGCAGCTATATTATTCATTGTAGTCATACACATTATGGTGAAACATATTGTACCCCATGCTGTCTTGTGGTAATTCAGATGTTATTTCTGGTTTTCTTCCTCTCACTATCATTTCTCTTTCTAACAGCTCTTCAAGTGTGTATTCTTCCTTCTCTTCATAATACCACTTTTAACTTTTATTCAGTGGGGAGGAAGTGGTGTGTTAGATTTTTGGATTTTATATATCAGCAACAGGAGATAAAGAGAAGATAAATCGCAGGAGAAGAATTCTTAGACATTTTCCCCAAGTAAAATGTTCCAATCTAATGCTTCATGAACAAAAGTTAGGATTAGATGTTATAATTTAAAAATAAAAAGAATGCTTCAGTCATTTTTCAAAATGCATATAACAGGTCTGTACTTTGAATTTATGTGCTTTTTTTGGGTGAGCACACTTTAGCATGCATATAAGAATAGGTCTATGAATGATTAAACACTTTACATTTTTCCTAATCAGTAATGAATCCATTATGTGTGCATATGCTTATTTGGTCTCTATTACATAATGTTAAAATCTGTTCAGCATTCATGTGGATCAAAGAAAGGCTTGTCTAGTGGTTTTCTTTGAGAGGAGCACAGCAACCAAATACATATCATACCAGTTAAAACATGTTTTCTTTAGATAAGATTTTAAAAATCAGTGTGAAACTTTTTTCAGTGGTCCAGGCTGCTGGTCTTCAGGGCTGTCTTGAAAGTGTTAAAGAAGCTTGAATTTGGAGTAACTGGCCCAGAAGCAAGATATCTGCTGTGAGCTGGCTCGACATATGCCCTTTGCTTTCTTTCTGTATGAGGCTTGAGGTGAAGGTGTGCATAAATTTCAATTTCAGCAGGGTGGTGTTTCCCAATTGCTTCAGTTTAATTCTGATAGCTGTGGTGTGCCTTTTGGCATTGCTGCTGTTAGCATGACCACACTTAACTGTCAAAAGGAAAAGACCAGACAAACTTGGAAATGCAAAGGGGGCTTTAGTTCATTTGTGCAGTCTTCCTGAAACCACGTGAAGTTCACCTTGAGGTTTACAGCTGCTTGGAAGTTTTACCCTTTGTAGCACCAAACCACACTGATAGACTGAGGTCACCTGCTTTTCCAAGAGGTGACTTTGTGTGTTTGACATAACTTCTGTGTTTATGTCTGTTGACAGAAGTAAATCTTGCAATTTGGCAAGAATGTGGGGTTTCTGTGTTTATTCCTTAGGCAACATGCAGATTGTCACAGTGTGATTCTGTGCTGAGGGAGGCGGGTGAAGGATGTTATGCTCATCTCTTCATCTGACTGACAGATAAGCTGCTTTATGAACTGCTGCTGAATCCTTATAATTTAAGACAAGACTATAAATGAGCGTGATGACAACGTCTGTCAGTGTGTCCATGAATTGCCACAAGTGCCACAATTGCTGGCTTTAATGAGTTTCAGAGGAATGGGGTGGAGAAGAAGCAGGCTAAACAAATGTGGGGATTGTGACTAGAGGACTTGAAATTGTGGGGAGGGACAGGTAAAAATATTAAACATATACCAATGGTTTGTATAACCTTCAGTAAAACAACCTTAATTTGCTTTTAAAACAGCTTCTGAGAGCCATTACGATGACCTTTTAGCTAAATTGTGATGAACAGATTATATTACCCTCGGGCTATTCCTGTCCCCTTCAGCATGTGCTCTTTTGATTTATGTTTTTTAGTTGAACTGGATCAAAAGCTCATACATGCCAAATTTTACTAGGTAAGGTTTATTATAAAACTTGTCCAAGATTGTTTTTGAGATGCTGTTTGACTGCAAGAAGAAGGGATTTTGTGAAAAAAAAAAACAGGCCAGTGACCGTAGTGAGTGCCAGTGCCAGGAACATTCTCACTAGTCATGCTGCAGAAGTGTTGTGTTCAAACCCTACCTCTCCTCATTATTAAAGCTCAAGACTGAAAGCAGTTCTGCCACAGATGTGCTTTAGCTTTTAATTTGTAAAATGAGGATAATGGGGTGTGCTTTATTAGGAGAACCATGGACGTTAGGCTTGTGGAGTTCTTTGATCTTTGAATGGAAGGAGCTGTATTTATTTAAAGACAAAGAAGGTATTTAGCCTTCAAGGAAATTAGATGGATTTCATGCTACAATTCTGCACATTTAAAGTCAGTCTCCTCTCTTGTAAGTAGTCTTGAGCTTTGCAAAAGTGAGTATTTCTTGCATTCTCATGTGGAAGTTTTACAGTGTGGCTTGTCTACGAATTGGCCTTGTAAAACAATTAAGCAATCAAATAAAGCTCTGTGGTGGATTCTGGCATTGAGTCCCTGGCTGGATGCCATCAGAATGTCAAGTGGAATTAGTATTTTAGCACTCTTGGTTTTCAGCATCGCTGTTTTCAAAAATGAGTGGCCCTGGTGTGGAACCTCTTTCTATATTCTGATTCCATTAACACTTCCTTGAAAGCATTTGAAAGAAAATACTCTGGGTTTCATTCTTGATATAACACAGACTAATAGGGATTCTACATGAAGTTAGGGAAGTGGGGGTGATACTGAGAGATGCAGCTGGTTAATTTTAAATGTAAGCTTTGTTTTGAATAACTCACAAAGTCATTATCATGTAATGTGATCGTTAGAGTAATTGCTGGATTGAGAGGAGCACTCTGTAATTACTGGTTCATTGGTGAAGGTGATGCCTGCAGGGTCAGTGAAGGTGGGAGACAGCTCTGTACAGCCAAATTCTCAGCTGGGCAGGAAGTGTTTCTGGTATAATGTCCTCTGGAAGCATTTTTTGGTCATCTTCCCAGTTTACAGTGCTATTCTGTGGCAGCTGTTTAATAAGGAAGTGAAATACTGAGGAAGAATGAGAATAAAAACAAATTAGCCAGTGTTAGAAGTTAATTCCAGCAAATCATTTGGATTGCTTTTGGATTAAGGAACAGTAGCTCTTTGTATGAGGAGGGCAAAGAGGAAGTGCCTGTTTCTTTTGTAAGCTTTTGTTTTGAAAAAAACACGTATTTGTGCTGCTGTAGGAATAGCTTTTGTATATGTTTCAGGTGCCAAATTAAAAATTAATTTTAAAAGCCAGTGTTCCCAGTGTTTTTTGCCACTTGATCTTCCTGCCACTACTTTACAACAGTTCTGGCCTTTCTGATGCCCAGCAGAACGATCTTGAGAGGCATTTAAAGATTTTTTTCATATTAGTTAGTCACAATTTTGGAATTATGCACTGTCAAAATCAGCTGCTTTGTCAGTTCTGGTTTCTGTCTCACTATGCATCAGTAGAACAGAAGTATAGATGAGTGTTTAGCAGCATTACTGAATTAATTTTCCTTTCCAGAGCCTGACCTTTGGTCACTAAAATGTTACAGTAAATACTTTATGTAGTGGTTCTGCAGCACTTCTCTATTAATTCCTGGTGTTTTGTCAAAGGAGGATACAAGTATTGACTTAATTTTAAGTACTGAAATGTTAAGCATTTGTGATTCATTGTTTTATTGTTTTTAAGCACAATGTTTATATGATATCACACTAAGTTATTCTGAGTTATTTGGAACAAGCATGAGGTTTTGTGCTTATGAAAACTCAAGGGTTGGGAGTAATAATGGTGTTGACTCCGAGTCTGGCTGTTTGTAGTTACACCAATGGAGTAAGTTTTTAAATATATCTACGGACAATAGTGAAAACACATGGAAGATAAGTGTTTTCCTTGGTTCCTTATGAATGGCATTCCTAACAGTGCTTTCCATGACCTCTCCCTCACCTACAACTGATCGGACTTCAAAATACATTGCCAAAAGGGATTGTAGTGCATCTCTGCCTCAGATTTCGATGAATACGGTGGTGATAGCAGTATAAAAGGGCAAAGAAGCTCCTTGTATTTTTGAAGTTAAATGGAGGTTTTAATTCAAGTGCTATTTTTACAGAGCCTTGGTTGTTTTTGTTTTGCTGTGATGCTCAGGACTATGTTTATCTTTGAGCCAGCAGGCAAGTACAGGGAGTATTGTCTGGTAACATCACACCATCACCCTGGAAATCAGAGAGAGTACAAGCCATGTTTTCAGAAACTCTTGAGTTAATTCTCAGTTTTGCTGAATTTATTTTTATTTTTCAAATTCATATTGTCTTCTTATTCCCAGTCTTACACAGTTCTTGGTTGTGAGAGATGGGGGACAGAGGGAAGGTGGAGCCATAGGGTTTTTGTAGTTATAATTTGTTATAATCCTTTACAGCTACTAAGGGTTCAGTCTAAGCATGCATCCTTGATGGTGTTCCAGTGCAACTCTCAGTTAAAGTCAGTGTCTAAAACCTTCTGTGAGAAAGTTCACTAAATAAATTGGGTTTTTCTATGATGGGATGAGAATCAAGCTCAACTTCAGTTAGGCGGAGTCTGTAAAAGAGGATTTATTTTCCTTTAGTAGTTGATTAGTATCATCCTTTTATATTGGCATGACAAAATACTACCATTTTTTTTCTTGTGACGAGACTGTATTTGTTTGCATAAAGTAGTCCACAGTAGAAATTTTAAGAGCTTCATTTCTATGAAAAAAGAACAAAACATCTGTGTATCTCACCAACAAGCTTATGTTCTCTTAGCAGAACATAAACAACAAAAAACATTCCTGTCTGTTGCTGCACTTAAAATTTTTGCATCCAAATATGTTTCTCTGGATGAAAATGCAAGGGTGAGGTGCTGTATCTCTTTAGGACTTAAAACATTTTAAAGCTGTGACAATACTTTGCAAGTGAATGTCTGTTTGTCAGTAAAACATTCAGGAAATCACAGTGGGTTTTCTTATTGCCAGATAAGAAACATATATGGAAATTCCATACATGACACCATTTTTTGAGTCTTACTAATACTGACATGTTCACAGGAGGATTCCAAGCTTGCTTTTAGCAGTGTGGGTCCAATGGATTCAATCTGAGCACAGGCACAGGCAGCTAGGAAATGCTCTCCAATTTTGTTCCCACATCTGCCACTCAACAAGAGATGAAAGTTCTTTAACCATCTGGAATACCAGTTTATAAAAAGCAAACAGGTTACAGGTATGAAAATGTGACAATTTTTTTAAACATTGAATACCTTGTTCTTAGTGTTTATGTGTAAGTGCAAGGTGGTAGCTTTGAGGTTGTTTGAATTCTTACACTTGTGTTTGAGTTCTAGGTAACAGAATATCCCCCTTTTAGCAGTTAATTAACAAAAAAAAGGTTTGACATCCAGGCGTGAAAGGAAAAAGTGCTTTAATCAATAGTCTGGCAGGTGGAGGGACTGTCAGGTCATGACTTCAGGATTCATAGCTTCTCCCACATATTGATGGGCACAGTACATCAGAACAGAGAAATGCTCTGGTTTTATGGGTGTTTGATGTATTCCTCTCACCTTGCCTCCACCTGAGCATTGCAGTGCTCTGCAAACACTTGTGAGTAGTACAGCAGTGCTGTGGAGAGGGCAGCATCCCTGCTGACACTTGGCAGCTGGAAAAGCTGAAGCACTGGAAAATTGATTTCTTTATGTTGACTATGTCTGTGATAAAAACTGAAAGGTGGACCTAAAATTTTTGTCAGCTTGTTCTGGCTTTATGCATTTTTTTCATTAGTGCTTTTCAGAGCAGTTAAACTTCGTCCTGTTTGTAGGTACATGCTAACAAGGTTTTGTGGTTGTTTTTTTTTTTTTTTAACAATGCAATAAAACTTTAAAAATCTCTTTTCTTGGCTAAAAAATGATGGTTATTTTTTGAAAATGACTTATTAGAGAGGCATGAGGTAGAGGTAGCTGCTTGGTCTGCTGGTGTCTTAGAAAGTCTGATCCTGTTGCTTGTTGAAAGAAACAAGACTTTGGGGTTTTGTTTCCTGAGTTATACTGGATTCAAGAGCACATAATGTGATTTAGTTATGGTGAATAGATTCTGTTGGTAGCCTCTTGTCAAAATCAAATTAACTAATTTAAATTATGATTTGACTGTAATTTCATTACTAAGGCTGCCAATTAGAATCAAAACAAGTCTTAAACTCCTTGTTATTTTATGTAAAGTGACTGGTATGGGGACTGTCAGTGGCTTTAGTTAAACAGTGTTTGATGAGTTAATTAGCTGAATACTGCATGAATACATTTTGAAGCTTTAAACTGTGACCTTTTGGCAATTAAAGTTAATTCATATATCACTTTTTGTGCTAGTCTTTGTTCTGTGTTACTCTTCAGTAGAAGGTTTTATGCTACAGATTTAAGCAATTCTTTATTGATCAGATGTTGAACAATTTTTGTTTATTCAGCCTTGCAAGCAAATCTAGGAGGTGCCAGGTCCCCAGAGAGGGTATCTTGAATCAATGCTTGAGCCTGTTCCTGTGAGGGTATTTCTCCTGGGAGCCTGTGTGTGTGTTTAGCCATAACTGCATTTTCACACCTTGAAAATAAGCCAGAAGAGTCAAGACTGTTAGAACGTGGGGATCTTCAGGGCTTTTGTGCAGTAAGAGATATATCAGAAGTCATGGAAAACCATATTAAAGGTTTGTCAGCAAAAGTTCGTTAGTCTCACTATTTCAGCTGCAGAAATATTCGCAGATTTATGATGTGCACTATGACTTCCTACTGCAGAAAAGAGTGATTGTAACAGCCTTTTAGACAGTTTATGTTTGGATGACCTGTTGGTTACCAGGAATAGAGTTGGGTTTTTTTTTGCTATTCTATGGAAGAACATCTGTACAAATCCCTACCATGCTGGGGGCCAGTCTAAGTCTGTTCAGCCAGAATTGCAGAGTCCTGATATAGATCATCATCAACTGGCAGACAGCATTCTGAAGTCACCTATTTGAGGGGAGGAAGATAGCTCTTTTTATATATTTATAAACAAGCAAGCAAACCCCATGTAATTCCCCAAAGCCAAGACTGAGAAATCACTTTTTGGGAGGCTGACATGGCCTTGGATCCCATTTACTTCCGCATATACCATAATTTTTCTTCAAAATCCTGTATTTCCTCCATGGACCTTTGTCGGTCGAGTTTGCAGTGACATTTCCTGAGCTCCTCAGTTACAGAGCATTAATTGTGGATATGTGTTCAGGGCTGTGTTGCATTTGTGAATGTCAGCAGAGAAGTGAATTCTCCAGGCTGTGTTGGAGCGTGAGATCTGTGTGCAGATCTCCAGCCAGCATAAGATGATGCAAGAACTGAGCTGATGTTTCACCTTGCTGCAGCAGCTGCTGGTAATAAATCCCTCACTTTAAAGACCAGTGCCCAAATTGATTTAAAAATTGGGTGGTGAACAGTCTGGGCTTTTTCATGTGCAGAAAGACACTAATTATGAAAGAGCAGCAGTAAGTCTTTAAAGAGACTGTTTCTTGTAGTGGATTTGATTTAAGAAACACAACTCAGTCTGCACTAATATAATGTGAACATAGCTGTAATCTCCCAGAAATGCAGAGTGTTAAATTTATTAATGGCTTGGAGGGGAATTTGGGTTTTAAACTGCCTGGGGGTGTGTTTGAGGCTGTCACAGGTTTCACAGTAGCTGTGAAGCTATGTGGATGAGATGTGTTCTAAAATTAATAAATGAACTTGATACTTTCTGCACATGGTTTTAGTAGCAGAGCACTGTCAAGCAAGAAGCCTCATTGCCTCTGATTCCTGGAAAGTGCCAAAAGCATGCTCCTTCAATGCAAATAGTTCCCATTACTATTAGGGCAATATTCCAAATACCACACTCATTTTTTGTGTAAAACCATCTTTTCACTGCACTATTGGTAGACTCAATCTAGCAATAGTCCAGATGTGTTCTAAGCATAATTTAGGATAATGTGGGAACTGAATGTACAGTGAAGAACATGTATTATTTCACTTTCCATATGAATTTCTGTGTCATGGACCCTGGCAATCACTTGTGTGGAAACAGGCAACTAATGAGCAGCATTGCTTGGATGCAGATGGGAAAGCAGAACAAGAAGTGGAGTTTTTCTTCTACAGCTGAAGGTCTGCATTACTATTCTGCACCTCTTTAGATACCAGTTGCTGTCGCAGCGTTTTGTTAATGTGGACACTTTCCTCCAGGGAATGAAGCAGCTATTGCTCTCTTTCTGTAACATTTGTTGAAATGTTGCTTTCCTTGGCTACAAGTGGAGGCTGAACTGTAGACCTTAAATGCCCAGCAATTGGGTGTTTAGGTTATACTCAGTCTGTCTTTACTATACTAAAAGTTCATTCCTGCTCTGTTACTGTGAGCACTTTCTTTATAACTGCACACTTGTTTTCTATAGGAAATGGTTTTGTTTTCTGCATGGGTGTTCTTTACAGCAGCTTTATAATTAACAGTTTAATTCCTAAAAAATGCTTCTGAATAATTTCAGTGTCTTTTCATGTAGAACTTCAAACAACCCTTCTCCAAAACCTGAAGTATTTAAACAGGGTGTGATTTGCTAGATGGGAATTATATCAGCCTTCCATGCACAGTGCTGGATCAGGTGACCACAGTTTCTGAAGCTGACATTCAGGTCTGCTAAAGTACAACCTCCCATAAAGACAAACTGAGGACAAAGTGTTTCGTAGGGGATTGGAGAAAGGCAGTGCTTTATTTCCCCAACACCAATATGTGTTTTTTCTAAGCAGTGTTCTGATCCTATAAATTGTCCTGCTGCTCTGTGGAACATTAGTAAGTCCAGCCTGCGTGCTGTCCATGAACTTTAAAGGTTAAGCTCTGCACAATTGCTGTTCCCTTGGCTTAATAGTTTTGAACCATTATGAAAGTGAATTACACATTTACTTTTTTAAAACGGGTCTAAGCCTACAAATAGCAAATGCAGTGAGAGAGCTGGAAGCACACTTGTGTGCATACCTTGACTTTGTTCTTGGTATACCATCTCCTCCAGAGTTCAGTTCTTTCTTTTGGTTTATTCCTTTCCAGTTGTTCCATTCACTTTCCTGACACTGTCTGGTTTTTACTTTGGAATGTGTTTCCTGCTTGTCCTTTCTCCCTCCATGTCCCTGGCTTCTTTCTCAGTGGGTTCTTGTTAACCATCACTGCTCTTGTTTTCCACTGTCTGACAGTGGCTCCTGCTCGCTGCCAGGCCTGATCCAGACATTCTGTCCTTTCTCCTGCTGGCTTTGCCTGCTGTTGTGGAGACAGGGAAAGGTAGTCCTTGTGAACTCTTTGACACATTGGGTGCCTGGCATCTATGGGAGGTTAAAAAAGAAAATAAATGAATAACTTGTCTACTCTTTCTGTGGCACTGCTGAGGCAGTTACCTCATATGGCACTTAGTGGAGAGCAGGGGTAATTCTGTGTCCTGTACACAGAAATAGCTGCTCTTTAGTGCCACGAGCAAGGAAACCTCTAAAGCTTAGCTGCAGTCACCTGCTTGCCTTTTTCCTCTTACCTTCCAGAATATTTGCCAGTAACTCATTATGACTTCAGGAGAAGGATAATTATATTAACTTGTTGGACAACTATATTTGATGTAGGTTTTTCTTTAGATTATTAGTTAGTAAAAGAAAATCTTGATGTACTGAAACAGTATCCTGTATTTCTGGTGTGTTGGGGTGCAATGAACTTCCCTTAGAGTAAACTATTCCCGTATTTTACAGGAGTTGTTGAACAGAGGATTAATGTGCAGATCCATGGAGATCAAAATTTGTACTCTACAGTCTCCCAGGGACTGAAAATACTTATCACCTGGTTCTAGGATCTGATATGCAATGGAACAAGATTTGCTGCTTAAATAGGCAATTAGTTAGCAATTAGTTATGTAAACACAGTAGTTATCACCTCCTTGAAATATATCCAGGTATGTAATCCCTTCAAATTGAAATATTCAATTCTGCTTTGAAAAACACAAGCAGCCTCGGGGTTGAGAATTTGACATGCTTGTTACAAGCACAGCTGCCTTTTCTAAACCCTTTAATGTGTCTAGGAAACTGTTTTGCTTGAACATTTTTTTTTTCACCCGCAGAAAAATGATGAAAATGGGAATTGCTCTGGTGAAGGGATTGAGTTTCCAACAACCAACTTGTATGAGCTGGAGAGCAGAGTTTTGACAGATCACTGGTCCATACCCTACAAGAGGGAGGAGTCTCTAGGCAAGTGCCTAATTGCATCCACCTACCTGGCAAGACTGGGTAAGTTCCCTTTCACAATTACAGATTATCTGTTCAGAGGGTGTTGCAGACAGAATGTTGGGCAGTTGTGTCTTTCACTTTAATCTTGCTGCTGTTTACTTACACCCTGCACAGCAATCACATCTCTGGGCAAGTGTTTAACTAAAGTTTTTTTTCAAAAAGTGGTACACATGTTTCTTTATGTTCTAATAATTGTGGGAATTACATATTTTCTGAGTTAAATTACTGACTTTTTTTTTCCATTCATAAAAGCAAGCTGTCATCTCCATCCCTACTGTACCATTCTTGTAAAAGTGGTTGCTTTTCCTTGGTGAAGTGCTTATATTGCATTAGATTGATTTTGACTCTTCTTATTCAGTACTTTGGCTGGTTAAGAGTGTTATGGAGGCACCACGCCCAACAACTGGTGTATAATGAGAGTACAAGATAGTTTTTCAGTGGAGCCTGATGGCAGACTAAAGGAATGTTGTCATCTCTTGGAAGAATAGAAGTTGTTAAGTGGTTCTGGTTTGCTTCTCTGTTTCCAATCTGTGATAAAAGGCTGTGCTTTAATTTGGTTTTGGAGGGAGGCTGTGAAGCATCAGTAATGTATGAATTGTAAACTCTGAAGTTTACAAGTTACTTATGGTGCTGATAATGCTTGAAAAACCTGTAAAAGGTATTGGGAAATTAATTCTTACTTCTGAAAGGCAGGTTCTCTGAAGTCATGCTTTTTGTGGCTTAAAAAGCATGCTAGTTATGAAGGAACAGTAGCACATTTACTACTGCTAGTTTGGCTTGGTGTTCCCTCAAATTTGCAACAAGGTCTCTGAGGTCATCTTCAAAAGTAATTTTTTAAAAATACTGTTAAAAAGCACTCTCTCTCCTGTAAAGGTCTTTCTGATTCTGATGAGAATTGCAAGAGGTTTATGGACAGATGCATGCCTGAAGCATTTAAAAAGGTAAGTAGGTACAGTAGGCCAGTTCAGTGTTTCTTTGTGTTGTTCGTGGTGGAAACAGTGTTTTGTAATCCAGACTTCAGGCAACTACTGAATGGGTTGTTAGATTAAAATCACACTCAAAATATTTTCCTAGATTAAAATCACAGAAATTTAAATTTAAATCATACAAGGTCCCAATTCTGTAACTCTGTCCAGCTTCAGCACTTAGCTTTTTTCTTTTTTTTTTTCTTTTCTCTTAAATGAAGAGCCCTGTAGTAATTACTAGAGCCCAAAGAGAGGTTTAAAGACCCTTGGATATGGCCACTGGTGGCAAATTCATGGTCAGATGTCCACTAACTATACTTTCTGTTATTTCTTCAGAGGGTTGCTAAACTCTTTTCACAATCCATTTAGAATTTTATCTTTCACCTCAGTTCTCAATGCCCTGTGTTTCTCTGGCTGTTCTGAATTTGTTCTACAGAGCTCCCCAAGCTAATTGACTTCCCACTATTCCATCCACTTTAGGTGCTGCCTAAATTTCCTGCCCAGTATTTAGACCATAAGTATAAAAACATGTACATACCCTTTAAAAAGTTGCTTTGTCCTATTATTAAAATACTGAGAAATATAACTTCATTTAAGGAAGGCAGAAATTTAAGGGAAAAATTAATTTTCCTTTTAATTATCAGAGTACTAATATTACATAAAATAGTTTTATATCACTTGGTATTTTTTGCATATGAAATAAACAATGTAGATTGTTCTTCCAGAAGGATAATCTGTAGAAATCTAAGTTCAGGATGTGCTGAATTACACTTGGCGGAGATGTTTACAAGAAACTCTATTAATGGTACAAAAAAGTGACTGTATTTAAACTATTAAGATTTTTATCTGCTTCTGTTCAGACACAGCAGAAATTAAATGAAATTTGCAGATGGCAGCCAAGTGTCCTTTATAAACAACCATGAAACCAGATTTAAAGAACATGTTTCAGTAGGTGGAAGCAGCATTAAATACCTCTTTCTCCTGGTACATGTGCTTTGTTTTCCAATAGTAGCTGCTCAAAAAGTGTGAATTGGTAAATGGTCGCCTCAGCTGAATCAGTGCAGCTTTATGGCTGCCTCTTTCAAGATTTAATAGTTGTGTGTTCAATCTGCAAACAGATTTGTTTCATATTAGCTGTTCTTTGCAAAGGTTACGATCTCTCCTAGTGCATGCAAATGGAAAACACTTCAATAGATTTTATTTTCTGTCATAAACTGTGATTTAAGGTGTTCTTCCACAAAATTACAAATTGAGTTAACTCTTAAGCCATTAGTGCAGAAAGAACAGCTGAAAAACACACCAGATAGTGATGAGTGCATTCCAAGGAAACATTTACTCTGAAAAAACAGTCTCAGGAGTTGATCATTGTGTCCTTGTTTGTGATTGTGCTCAGACTTTTAAAAATTGCTTTTTTTTTTTTTTCCTTGCTAGCTGTTGACATCCAGTGCTGTTCACAAGTGGGGAACCGAAATCCATGAAGGAATCTACAACATGCTCATGCTGCTGGTGGACCTGGTTGCAGAGAGAGTCAAACAAGATCCTATCCCCGTGGGCCTGCTTGGTGTGCTTACAATGGTATTTGACCCTCTGATGCAGTTTCTAATATCTGGGTATTTGGCATTTTGTATTCATGCAGTTGATGCTTTTTCCAACTTTTTAAGTTGTAGTTCATTATCTTAAAATCTGCAGCCATTACCTGCTGCAGATATTTTACATCCAGTTTGCAATTCAAAGGAGTGGGTGCTGTTCAAAACTTCTGAAAATTAGCAGTTTAAAAAATATATCACATTTTTGTCACTTTGCTCTTTATTTTTTAAAACTGATACTTTGAGTTCAGTTCTCTGTTTTATGGACCTCTGGCTCACATGGTTATTGGATATTGTCTATACAGAACAAAGGCTTCAAAATGCTTTATATGTTGAGAACTGAGAGGCAGGAACAGGGGGCTTGTATTCAACTTTATTTTTTGCTAGATCTTTAACTGTCAGCCAGGAGAATGCTTAGCTGAAATGATAAGCAAGATAAGTTCTGAAAGTGGCATAAGGCACCTGTTCATTGCCATGGGCTTTTCTTTGAAGGCATTTAATCCCGACAATGAATATCATTTCAAGAATCGAATGAAGGTGTGCCAGAGAAACTGGGCAGAAGTCTTTGGGGAGGGGAACATGCATGCTGTCTCACCCATATCCACTTTTCAGAAGGTAAGCATAGCCATGCCCTAAAAATTAATTTTAGGGTGGATGTCTTTGTCTCAGATAATATTATTTGTTTAGTAGGTATTTGTAACACAAAGTTTAAATGCATCACCAAGAATTACTGCAAATAGATGTGGTGTGTATGTTCGCCTGTAGACATGAATTTGTGCTCTCAAGTTGTTCCAATTCTGTGTTAGAGGCTGCATTTAGAAATGGGTGAACTTTAATGTCTAAAGTAGCACCACAATCTGTGTGTTGCTTTAGACATGAAGCACACAATGTGTGGATCTGTGTATCTAAGGACTGACATCTGTGTGGTTGTTGAGTGTGAAATGACCAGGATAACTCCCAAGTGTTTGGTTCTGGTAGAGAATTCAGGCTTTTCTGACAGCCAAGGATAAAATATCTTCAACTCAAACACACTGGCAAGGAGGCAGTTTTTGAGGTTTGCACTGTCTTGTCACAGTTGTTCCAGATGGGTGGGTCCAAAACAGCATCATGATTTCTCCTTCAGAAAACAAGTTTGTGGCCATAGAAAGAAAATTCTACATCCACTGCTTTGGGAAAGTAATGTTCCATACTGCTACAGTGCTATAAATACAGTTGCTTGTGAGTCAGCAGCCACAGTGTGATCTGTTGCCACAGCACATGGGCAGTGATGTCAGGCAGAGTCCAAAACAGGATGATGCTCAGGAGAGCCAACCAGAGCTCCAGCTACACTTAATACAGGAGCTGTTACAATCATTGTTTCATTTGTGTAATAGTGCATCCATTTGAGCTGTGGGTTAATGGGCTGAACGTGTCTGTCCAAATGTTTGTTTCAGAAGACAAATGTTTAGCATTGCTGTTGCAGCTGCTAATTTGTTTCTATTCTTATTGTTCAAGGAACCTCATGGGTGGCTGGTGGATCTGGTAAACAGGGTAGGTAAATGTAGACCAGAAATGTTGTTTGTCACTTGAATTCATTGGTATTTGGAGATAATTTCTTCTCCCCTCCCTCACCTAGCCCTGTCTTGTTTTTTCACTCCTCACTTTTCTGACAACCATAAAAAAATTAGTTTGAGATTTTAATCCTGCCTTGTAAAATATAGCTTGTTGAGTTGCTGCCTTCTTCCTTGAGCACCTTTACCCTAACGTGGTATCTATGACTAGGGGAATTTGAGAGCCCAGCTGAGGCTGCAATAAAAGGTTTCCCAAGCAAAAGTGCCAGTCCAGTCAGCTGTTGCTGTGTGTGCTCTGCCTTTCTTCCCTCTGTCCATTTTTACTCAAGACAGAGTTTCTAGCTTGATGCTTACCCTGCTACTGTGTATAATTGCATTGCATTCCCCAGTGTGCCCCTGCATTCCCATGAAAATATAAAGCTTTGTTTGGATGGGATGTTCCATGGTAAAGGACACTTGTTGGCATCTCAGGAGACGTCAGTGGAGTATTTTCTATAATCTCTTATTTAAAAGGTAAATACTGTCGTTCACTGTGTAATACTGATTATTTTATTTCAGTTTGCAGAGTTGGGTGGATTTTCAGCAATTCAGTCCAAACTCAATTCTGAAGATATTGAACTTGGGGTAAGTCCATCTTCTGTCATGAGACTTCTCCCTTTCCATTTTACCCTTCATGTAGAACCAGCAGTGTCCCTTTTGGCAGTGCTTTTACCTTTTCTTTGGTACCAGAGCAACACTCCCACAGAGCCCTGGAGAAGTGCTGTCAGGCTGGAGGTCAAATGAGGTTGTACATAAGAATCCTGACTGAAGAGCAATTAAGACTTGTCAGAGAAGAGGAGAAATTAGTGTACCTTTCTGCTAGCATTCAGCCTTCTGGTTAGACATCAATCAAAGTAGTTTTGTTGTATTTTCACCAGTATGTCCCTGGTTTTCTGTTTACTGCACCCATAGCTGCATTTAGCTGCAAGTGAATTGACTTCTGTCATTTATTACAGAAATCACTGTTTAAGGAAAAAAATCCTTAGGAAGACAGACAGTGTCTAATCCTAAACAACTTTTCAAGAGCAGTGTCTTAAAACTGACTGGTTCAACAGAGCTAAGCTATTTTTGGTGATGAAGTCTAACTTGGTTAGTTTTAGCTTCCTAACCTATATTCAGGAGACTTCCAATTCTTTCAAGCTTTGGAGAATGAGGAGGCTAAAGGAAAACTATGTCATCTGGAACCTTGTCCTCCAGTATAAAATCAGTCTGCTTTCAGTGACATGCCACTTGGAGGGTATTCAACTTCTTTTCTTGGGGTATTGATATTTTCTGCTTTATAAAGAGATAGGTTCATATGTGAGCTTGACAGAGGAATAAGGAAAACCTTGATTTACATGCCAGTTCTGTAATAGAAACTTTGACTTGACATTGTTTAATGATTAATAACTGTTTGCTTAGGAAGGAAATCTGGGTCAGCGTCACTTAATTTGGGCCTTGGATTGCACTGCTGCACGCTCATTTCCACAAGTCTTGATCCAATGTGAAAAGAAACTGATTTTGATATTATTTATTGGCAAACAAATGCTTTTATAAATTTAATTTATTGGTGATAGATACCACTTTAAAATCATGCATTGAAGAGATCTTGACACGTATATGACACATTTACAAAAGCTTTCTCCCACTTTTTGCTTTGGGAAAGAAATTTGCCATATGGCTTTAACCTTAAATTTTGCATTCACACTTCTGATTGCTGTAGAGAGCAAGCAAAATGTGATATGTTCCTTTCCGTCTGTTTATTTCTGTGACTGAAACAGGATCTGTCAGAGAACACTGAACAGAGTGATGAGAGGACCAAGATTAGTGAAAACTGGGAAGGCATTTTTTATTTCAGACAAAAATATCTAACACATACTGTATGCCATATATAATATATAGCACATACTCTACTGTGTGCCATAGAGTAAATCTTTCTTAAACCATGTGTTGTTGTAAAGGACTTGCACATCAAAAACAATCCTTGCAAGTGACTGGAAACACATAAGTGATATTTGATCACCTTCATTTGCCTTTTAAGCTATGGATTACTAACTATGAAAAGATTCCTTAAATATGCACCTAAATATTTGCTCTCTTTCTTTCAGGCAATCTCTGCATTAGTTCAACCATTTGGAGTTTGTGCAGAGTATCTTAACTCTTCTGTAGTACAGGTAAAATGTCTTTATTATGACTTGTAAGAGGACTGAAAATTAATTTCCAACTGTGTTGGTGTGAAACTGGTGACTAATTTGAAAAGCCTTCAAACCTCACGTTGCAGAAAGTACAAGAACCATTTTGAGCATGCTGAGGTGATGAGTAAAGGGCTCAGACAATGTTCAGATTCATTTTCCAAGCAATCATCTGTAGTCGTGTATCTACATCTGCAGCAGTGAGAAGCTTTACCACTGCTATTAGTAAGCCACATGGGGAAAGAATCCAGCCTGAAGGATGAATTTTGCTTTTAGTTTAACTTTCTGGCTGAGATCAAGGACATGGATATGAGAGTTTACACTGCAAAAAATGTGGCACAGGAAAAAAATTCGCCAGGATCTTTTCATATATGCAAACGTACTCCAGGCTTCACTCCTGCCCTCACCACCAAAAACTGTTGACTTAAGTGACTGAAAGACTTTATTTGAAGAGAATGTAGTTTAGAAGCCCCTGGGAGTAAGAGAGGCACATGTACCTAATAACTGATGTGTTTTTAGAGGGCAGTTAGTCTGTCTCTTTTTGCAAACCTGCATTTCAGACCAAACAGTGGTCTGAAATGGGTTCATACTGTAATTGCTTTTTATTTTCCTGGACACAACTACCATGATAGCTTTATCTTTGGTGTAGGTGTTGCTTTATCTCTATGGTAGTGGTGAGCTTTCAGCTAAATATTTCCTTTTGCTGCAGTCACGTCCTTCGAGTAATGCAATTGATTTCAGGAAACATTAAAATGATTGTCATGCCTTTTCTCACGTTCTTTAGCCCATGCTGGATCCAGTCATTCATAAAATGATTAAATATGTACAGAATGTAGAAGAGAAGGACTTGAAAGACAAGGTAATGTTTTACATGTTAAATATTTAGGAAGAACTTCTGCGTGTCTTGGAAGTGCTGTCAGTGTAAATTAGAACAATAGCTTTCTTCTCACTGGCAAGAATACAGCCTGTTCTGAATTCTGACTGAATGACATAATGAAAATGCATTTATCCAATTCCATTCAATACCCTTTTCAGTAAATATCTGGTTTATGACTCTTTTTTAAATATTTTGCCGCTGTTGCTATGAAATTTTTGGTTTTGTTAGGCCCCTTGTGCAGCATGCTGAATGCTCACTTCTTTGACTCAGATATTTACTGACTTGCCGTCTGTTAAATTCATATTACTGTTGCATTAGCTGTTTGCTTCTGAGAATTTGGTAGTAAAGTGTCTGTGTAACTTGTGGCTACTTCCTGCGTTACCCTGAATTTGGCATTCAGTTCCATTAAATTGTGTTGACTTTTTACTTAGTTATAAATCGTTAATTTTAAACAAGAAAGTATTCATATGTTGTCGAACCAAAGGAGAGCAATTTACCAAATCTGAAGCTTTAACCAAAGGTTTCATTGTCTTAAAATTCCTACTGTACAAGTAATACTTTCAGATGTACCAGGTACTATGTTTTGATTAACCAGTCTGTTGGGTCACTAAACCTACTCTTTGTGAATCACTGACATCCGTAGTAGAATAGCAAAAATACCAATGCCTCTGTTTGTCCCTTTTTTGTTGTTTTGTTTCAAACAGAGACTGGTGAGTATCCCTGAGCTCTTGTCTGGGATCAAACTGCTGTGTATGCGCTTCCAGCCTGACCTGGTCACTGCGGTCGATGACTTGCGGCTGGACATTCTGCTGCGCATGTTGAAATCCCCCCACTTCAGTGCAAAAATGAATTCCCTCAAAGAAGTAGGTTGGCTTTTTGTCTGTCTGTGTGTGTGTGCATGAGAGCATGTGTTTGGGTAGGATGAGTTGTTAATAAGCCATTGAAACCATAGCCTTTAAAAAAAGAGATGGCGCAATATCTCCTTGCAAGCTATGTTGCCTTAGCAAAAGCTCGGTTCAAAATAAACACCAAAACAAGTTAATATAACAGGAGTTGTTTATAGCATTGGTAGCCACTGCAAGGCTTCCCAGTTAGACACAGTTTGAGAAGTGCACTATTCTAAGAAATGCAATTTTAGATTGATTTATAAGCACTGGTCTATGCTATTCATTGAACATTCACTCTGGGATAATCCTGAGCATCCTGAGGTATATCCCATTTTTTCTCCTTTCACTGAGAGGAAACAGAAAAAAAACCAAATGGGACTTAAAATCTATATTGATGTCTCAATCCACTCATATCAGGTCACTGTACTACATAATTGTAGTATTTTATATTGTATTTTTTATTACAATTGTATGTGGACAATGTAGTGTTTTAGAGTCCATCTTTGCTGCTTTTTTCCTTCTCTATTTATGAGAATATTGAGATGTTAAACCTCAGTGCTGTTTGGTTCTTAATCATAAATGCTATGTATCCTTGGTGAATTTATAAAAGTGCAGCTTTTGAAGATGTTAGCAGAAATGTGCTTTTTCTCCCTCGAGTGAGGAGCCTGTATCAGTTCAGTACTGGATTAAAAGTAGGACACTGATTTGAGTGTAACAAGCAGAAGCCTGAGATAACCTACTTCTGGCATATCTGTAGAAAGATACCTGGCAGCACAGGCCAGCTTTTCTATGTCAGACTGAGAATAAGATTCTGCTGCATCAGAGGCTGATGACATGGTGTTTCTGGTTAGGAATTTGCCTTTAAAAGGCTTATTAAAAAACCAAAACCCCACAAAAAAACAAACAACCCAAAAAATCCCAAACCCCTTCTGTACTCAAAGTATTTCAGGATTCACACTTGAGCTTCATCATGAGCCTTTTTGAATAGATTTCACTGTGTGTGTGTGATGCAGGTGGGAATTTTTTGTTAAAATCTTGCATTTTGCAATTTTTAGGTAACGAAATTAATAGAAGACAGCACTGTGTCCAAGTCGGTGAAGAATGCAATAGACACAGACCGACTGCTGAATTGGCTCGTGGAGAATTCAGTCCTGTCAATTGCTCTGGAAGGTAAGAACTCCCCCAAAGCCTTTTGGCACATGCTTTGAATGACTTAAATTGAAAAATCTCATCTCTCCCTTTCAATAGACTTTAATGAGAACTATTAACCAAAGAGTTCAAGGTTTTTGTTGTCTCCAAAATAAAGTAAAATCCTGCAAATTCTGTAACTATCATCTAGTCCTCTGTTTGACATCTGTGCAGATGTCTTCTGCTGTGCTTGGGGTATTTTACTCACAGTTTGTATATTGTTAGCCTCTAAAAAAGAAAGAAAAGAGGGTTTTTCTCCTCAAGTAGTAACATTCAGTAGATGTGCTATCAGATGTAGGAAGCAAAAAAAATAAAAATAGAAACAGCCTTGTTCTTTTTCTTTGTACTGATACTTGTGTGTAACAGTAAAGAAAGATCTTCCAAATGAAGATAGCTTTGTTCTCTTTTAAAATAATTACTTCTTTTATATAAATTTAATGTATCTAATACTGTTTGAAATGTATTCATTGAGTTGCCTTTCTTTGTTTCACAGGTAATATAGACCAAGCACAATACTGTGATCGTATAAAGGGAATTATTGAACTACTGGGCAGCAAATTATCATTAGATGAGCTCACTAAAATTTGGAGAATTCAGGTAAGCAGTCAAGACTAGGCAGGTGCTTTTAGACTCCTTACAAACAAACATTCAAATGAAGGGATTTTTTAAAAATAAGCTGTACATCTGTATTGCAATGTGGAGGTGTTGAGATTTTAATTAATGCAAAGACTTCCTTCTTCTTTTACCATATGAAATCAATTGTTCTGGCAATTTCTTGTATCACAGCTGCTAAATCCTGTGATGAAGTTCAATTCTTTGCAACAAGTGTTAAGGGACTGCAAAAGTATTTGACTTGGCATAAGAGGTTGGGAGCCTGAAACAGGTGACAGGAATATTTGTCTAGACCAAACTAGGATATTAATGTTTGTGGCTGGAGGTATGGGTTTAAAGTCAGAGTGTGACTTTAAAGAGAGTGGTCTCCATCTGTATGAATTCCAATCTACCTTCCTGTACAGACATATAATTGACTGACAAGTCATCTTTTGGCCTTCAATTTAAGTATATTCAACTTATTACTGTGTGGGGAAGGTGGTTTGAGTGTTTATGTAAGTGACACATGGAAACTTTGACAAGAAACTAATCTTCCACTGCAGGAAATGGTTTTCTTCTCTGTGCAAATGTTGATATTTTAGACTAAACTCACTGAACACTGTCAGCTCTGCAGTTTGTGTGGCATGGTAGCAAGTCTTTAATGCTTATCAAAACTGAAATGTGATTCTAGTTCCCTCATTTTTATTCTTTAATAAAAAGCAATACTTCCTCCCCCTCTCTGGCTGTTGTTACCATGGTGCTCCCATCCGTGTGGGAGGAGATTTTGTATTGCTCATTTTTGAGTAAAGCCTGGAAGAGTTTCAAAGATTCAGCACCTCACACATGAACCTCACCAAGCAATAGAAAAGGTGATGTTTGTACTGCTGCCACTGCAGCAGCTTGAAGCTGCTGTAATCATGGCAGACTTGTAGTTTTCTGCTTTAGAATGAATTCCAAAGACTTCACAGCCAGGGAAATGAGGAGCACAGACAGTTTACTCTGAACTTGTGTTTCTACCATGTCAAAAGCTGCTCTTCTCACTCATTAGTGTGAATAGTAGGATAATGCTTATATGAAGGTTTTTCTCATGAAAAGGCTCATATGAAGGCTTGTTTGGGTTGAAGACTTACCTTCTGTTTTCCTCCTTTTCAGTCAGGGCAGTCCTCCACTGTGATTGAGAACATACACACCATTATTGCTGCAGCTGCTGTGAAGTTTAGCTCTGATCAGCTCAATCATTTATTTGTTTTAATCCAAAAGGTAAGTTTTCACATGAATTTACATTTCTTAGGAAGAGAATTGGTGAGATGTACTTGTGCATCCAGCCTACTGAAAGGCAAATACCTTGAATACATTTGTATTTTCTATATAAATGGAAAATTTGCAATTAAAAAAACACTTTTACTACTAACTTTTATGTTAACCCAGAGCCTAATCTGCTACTATATTGCTAATTGGCTTGGATTTTAAGTACATTGGGTAGCCAGTCCTAAGGGACTTAAAGTGAAATTTTATTATTATATTTAATCCCTAATGGTATTTGAAAAAGAGTTGAGCAAATTAGTGCTGTAACTCCCAGCAAGAGAAATAAGGAAATACTTATGGTGGAAACATACTTGTTTATATTTTGATTTTCCTGCAGTAAAGTAATTGTGGATTGTATTTTTGTGTACACTTGAGATGTAACAGCCTGACAGAGGTGCTCTAACATTGATTTCTTTGCTGTCCAGAGCTGGGAGACAGAGAGTGACCGAGTGAGGCAGAAGCTGCTGAGCCTCATTGGGCGCATTGGCCGAGAAGCACGAGTGGAAACAACCACTGGCAAGGCAAGTGGATGGTTTTCCTTTGGAATTTTGATTTATTGAATGTAGAGTTGTAGCCACTGTACTTCCTAGGTCCTGACTATCTTTGCCCTTCTTCCTCCAGGTTCTGGAGGTACTTTGGGAGCTGGCTCATCTTCCAACGTTACCGTGTAGTCTTATCCAGCAGGCCTTGGAGGAACACCTGACAATCCTCAGTGATGCTTATGCAGTGAAAGAGGCAATCAAAAGGAGCTACATCATCAAATGCATAGAGGATATTAAGAGGGTTGGTTTATTATTTTATCTTTTCCACAATGAAATCTTATCTAGCCTCGATGTTGCCCTTTTCTTTCAAGATGCACAAATTGTGTGTCCCATCTGTAAGTTCTTACCTTGGGGAGTCCTCGAGAGGGGTAGGCTTTGTGTGAGCCACTTTGTTGATCATGAGACTCATAGTAAGTCTCTTGCCTTTGTTTTAAGCAAATTTTCAGCACAAGGAGTGATCAGTTTATGGGAAACTACCAGGATGGGCCCAAGGTTAGAATTTGCAAATGGAACCACTGTAAAGGTATGTCAGTATTTTAACTGTCCCTTTCATGTGAAAGCCTAGATTAGTTTATTTTTAGTAAAGCATGTGTTCTGGCATGACTGTTAAGTCTCAAAATGCAAATCAGTATTTCAATTGTAGTAGTTTTGTATTTTAGTTAAATACTTAACTCTTTTCCTGTAACATAAAGAAGCCATTCCAAAAGCTGTCTGTACTGTTTCTTGGTAGCAGCAGAGATGTGCATGGCTTAAAAGACTGCGTATATTCTCTCCTGCACTGTTCACATAGCAGGCAGTTTTTCTTCAGGCCTGCAGGAATGCTCCTGTCTTTTTTTCAGCCTGTAGTATGCTGTAAATAAAGAAAAAGGCTTGTACTTGTTTTGTTAATTTCTTTAATGATAAATTAGGTTTTGTCTGTGTTGCAGCATCTGTAGAGGATTTAAGATGTTTAGGAGGTATCATATGTTGATTCTTGATACTGATCACACTTCTGTGTGTGTGTTCATGGATATGAATTTCAAATCTTGGGTTCTCAATGTCTGTAAAAGTTATAGGTTTTTTTCTTTTGGATCTTCTCTTATGCTTTCTTAATCTCATTCCTTTTCATTATATTCTGGCAAGGGCTTTTACATAGGTGCTGCAGTGGGAAACACTAACAAAAGCTGTAATTGTAAACTAGAAGGCATTGGGGTAAGCATACAGCAGACTTGTAAAATACATAGTGTTCTTATTTCCCTTCATTAGGGAAATGAAGACATAAACTGGGAGGGAATGTAATGTCAAGGCAGCTTTCTCATATTTGTGAGGGAGTCTTCAGTGGACAGCTCTCTGTTATGGTTAGGTTCCTTCAGCCTCTCTGAGTGTGTAGGTGGTTTTGGGTGTTGTCAGTATTTAAATCAGACATCACTTCTCTGAACAAGCAACCTCAGTACTGGTCTGTGTGGTCAAACTTTACAGAAAATGAAGCCTCCCAGAAAAGTGATGAGCAGTTCTAAAAATGAGGTAGGAGGGTTATTCTTTGTAGGATCTCTTTCAAAATGCAGCTTAAGTATCCTTTGCTTCCTATCAGGGAGCTGCTTGCAGCACCAATCAGAAATTTCTTGTCTCTTAAGCCTCAGTAGCGTTTGAAATTCCTCCTTCTTTTGCTCTTGCTTTAGCAGTAAGTAACATCATTTGACTGGATTTGCCCTTTTATGCCCTTTTAGACCTGTTTCATATCCCGTAATTGAGGAAGGTGGTGGTTATCTCTCCCTGGTGCAACTGAGCTCTTTTTGGCTACTTAATTTGCATGTTCTCTAGCAAGGAGCTGGCACTTTGGGCTTAATCATAGGGATAGCAAAATGACATATGTGTGTATCAAGGGACTTGTTGTAGAAAGTGAAGAAGAGCACTTTGAGTGTGTTTGAAAAGGGAGCAAGAACAAATACCTGAAGCCAGCAGAGGTGGTAGCTGTTCTTTTGAAACAGCAGCCTTAACAGATATCATTAGGTTTCCAGAAGTCTGAGAGGAAGGTTAATCTGTTGTTGAGCATGTACCAGATGTGTAATTGTTTTTACCTTTCCTGCTACCAGTCATCCCAGCACAATAATCCTCAGTTTGTGTGGGTGGTGCCAGCCTTGCGTCAACTCCACGAAATCACGCGTTCATTTATTAAGCAAACTTACCAAAAACAAGACAAGGTAAGGATATATGCTGACAAGATTGTTGAAACTTTTGTTGTGTCTGTGTAGCTCAGCCAAACATGGAAGTTTGAATTTAGGAAAATAAAAATTAGCTAATAAACAATTTTAAAAGTAGTTTAGTGATGTAGCATAAACAAACTGTTGGAGTAGAGGTGCTGTGCTGTCCCTTTGTGAGAGTGTGTGTGTGTATGTATAAATCTGTTTGCTGTGTCAGGACTAATTTGTTTTATTCTCAGCTTTTTGTAGAATAATTAACAGGCATGTTTGTGTTAAGAAATGAACAATGGCTAATGTTTAGACCAACTGCTTTGTAATTGAATTGACATTGACTTTTGGAAAACAAACTAAACTACCAGCAATCATGTGTGCTGTAGAGTGGCTGTGTGGAGGTGTGGGACGTTGCAATCTGCTGCACTTGTGTTTCAACACATGCTGAAAACACCAGCATCAGGGGGGCTGGGTGCTTGGGAGGGAGCAGCTGACTCTGAGTGGGGGTACATGACTCCTTCTGGTAAGACATGCATGTCTGTAGAAAAGCAAATTGCTGTACGCAGGCACCTGTTTAACTATTGTTTTTAAAACTTCTTTTCTCTCTTTTATTTTATTGCCAAGAGCATTATTCAAGATTTAAAGAAAAACTTTGAAATAGTGAAGTTGGTGACAGGAAGCTTGATATCCTGTCACCGTTTGGCTGCATCTGTGGCAGGCCCAGGAGGGCTGGTGGGAGCAACACTGGTGGATGGCCGATACACTTACCGGGAGGTACCGGATTTTTCTACCTTCTTGTTTCATTTCTGAAATTCACTGGTGAATAATGATTTCTAGTTCTACTACTTATACATGAAGGCTTGTTTTACCCTTGTTATTATATAGAAGAAAGCTGTGTAAACATTACACAAAATTACACAAGTTCCTTAGCAATATCTTTACCTGGTGAAGAGTAGATCTCCCCATCCTAGGATCTGTTGTTGCCAAGCCTGTGCAGCTTCCAGCTTCTTCACCAGCTTCAGTTCCTGGTAGAGGTGATAGCCTTGAGTGTGTTGTGAAGCTCTTAATACCTGCAACAGATTTCTAATTAGCACATAGAAGCCACACACACAAATAGCAGTTTGTTGCTAATCCTTTGATAATTATTTTTTCCACGCTGGTTTTGACTTAGTGTCAAATAATATCACCACCAGCAAAGTAAGAGCAAATCCAAGGAGATTTCAGTGTTTATTTTTAGAAAGGTAGCCACAAAGTATGTTTCAAATAGACATAAATCTCACAGTTTCTGTTTCTAGGCTTTTCAAAGTGTACTGTTGTTTGACAACTAAATTTGCAAAAAAAAAAAAAATAGAATGCTCAGAGCACTTGTTTCAGAAAGAAAAGTCCTAAGCTTGAGTTTTTGTTTCCTCTTTCTCAGTATTTGGAGGCACATCTAAAATTTTTGGCATTTTTTCTGCAAGAAGCCACCCTTTATTTGGGCTGGAATCGTGCCAGGGAGATCTGGGAATGCCTTGTAACTGGCCAAGATGTTTGTGAGTTGGACCGAGAGGTAAGAAAAACTTGAAAAGTTGGTTTCTGTGGTTGCAGAAGGAATTTTAATAGATCATGAGCAGCATGTGTGTTTGTTGAGACATGTGGAGTGTGAGTAGCAAACACAAACTAGTCATGCATTTTATGCTTTGTGTAGGCTACAGCAGCCACTGTTAGGAGTTCACTTATGGCAGGATGCTCTTTTAACATTGACAAGCATTTAACATTTTTTGTTAACATTTAACAAAATTTGACTGGAAGAGGGACATTGGCTGGGAGATTAGTTGAAGATGCTGGTTTGAAAAGGGGTACCTGGAGGTTGGTGCAGACATAAGGATACATTCATTATTTGGGTGAAAGATGACTATGAAGTACCCTGAAGCTGCAATGCAGCCTCTATAACGTGTGAGGTTACCAGGAGATGAGATTTTGAACCTCTTGCTGTAGATAAAACTTTTGCAAGATGAGTTCCTGTGATATCTGACATAGTTTGCTGTATAAAACTAAAATATTTGATGTGACAGCGGGGTAAAAATTATGTCTGCCTTTCATTCACAGATGTGCTTTGAGTGGTTTACAAAAGGGCAGCATGATCTGGAGAGTGATGTGCAGCAACAGCTCTTCAAAGAGAAAATTCTTAAACTGGAATCATATGAAATTACTATGAATGGTAAGAAAATGGATTTGGTGAACAGATTTGGGGTTGAAATATATCCCAGAAATTTGCTTCCTAAGCCTTCAAATCAAACATCTAACCAGTTCTATAAATCAACGTAATAAAGGGATCTATAATTTTGAGCTTTATTAGTTCTAGAGGGAAAAGTTCATCTCCTGTATTTGATAACTTTACTTTTTGAACATTGAAACTAAGCCTGACCAGGAAAAAAAAAAAAAACCAAACCACCAAAAAAAAACCTACACTTTTTTTTTTCACTTTCAGGTTTTAGTTTATTTAAGACATTCTTTGAAAATGTGAACCTGTGTGACCATCGGCTGAAGAGGCAAGGAACTCAGCTGGTGAGTGTGTTCTGGCAAGTTTGTTCCTGTGTCCTACCTGTGTCCTCTTAGGGACAGGAGGAGGTGGGACAAGGATTGTGCAGCAGCTGTTTGACATGGTCATGTTTGTATTAATAAGCAGATTGTCCTTGTAGCATTAACACATTAAATTCTGAAGCTAAAATTCTGACAATTTGAACAGTTAAAGTTCAGCAATTGAAAGCTGGAAGCTGGTTTGTAGCTTGTAAAACTTTGCAGGAGGAAGGGCTGAACTATTTTTTTTAAATAATCATGGATTCTAGTGTGCAATTTTTTTCTTCTCCCTAGCAGTGAAAGTCTTTTTTTTTAATTATTTTTTATTTTTCTTCTTTTCATGGGAGTTAGACTTAACATATTTAAATTCTAACTACTATAATTTTTAACTATAATCCTTCAGTGGTTTTGTTAAATTAATGGTTATATGTTAAATAGTTTTCTGTAGGCATTTTAGATCTTTATCACAGAGAACTTACTTCAAATGCAGAATTTTTTGCCAAGTATCATAGCAGGTTTTGTGATGGTTTATTGTGTGGTTAGTTACCATGTTGACTTTTTTGAAACTAATTCCATTCCAGATTCAATTTCTCCATGCTTTTAATTTTTTTAATTTTTCAGTTGGCTTGACTGAGATTGTTCTTTGGAACTTGTTTATCCATCAGTAAACGATTTTTTTTTTCTTGTATAAATACACAAATCTGCAGCAGTTGGTTTAACTTCACACTGTGCCAAAGTTTGGCAGCATGTTGGAAAAGAAAATTTTTAAGTTTTAATCAAAAGAGGCTTTTCCAACAGTTTTGTCCCTGTAGTTCTTGTGTAAGAAATCCAGTCATGTTTTACTGTTGTTCTTCCTTGTGTAGAGCGTAGAAAAACTGGAATTAATAGGAATGGATTTCATTTGGAAGATTGCAATGGAGTCACCAGATGAAGAAATTGCTAATGAAGCTATTCAACTGATAATAAATTACAGCTATATTAATCTAACTCCCAGATTGAAAAAGGTAGGCATATATTTGTACATAAATGTGCTTTGACATTCATAAAGTCTTGATACTCTGCATGTTCAACTGTGTGATTTGTTGGGTTCTGTCAGTTTATGAGTAGCTCCCATGATTTTAGTTTAAGTTCTAATTAGCTTTGTACACTTTATCTTTAGGATTCAGTATCACTGCACAAGAAATTCATTGCTGATTGCTACACACGATTAGAGGTAAAGGATAAATTTTAATTATTCTCGTGCCTACATCCTTTTGGTTCTCTTTCTTAGAATAAGAATACTTGTCTATGACAGTTCCATTTAAAGAAAAAAATTCTTTCCACAAATATTTTTTTGTCCTCTGAGCTTTCCAGGACATCCTGACTGTCCCTTGCTCTGCTCTGTGTTGCAGGCAGCCAGCTCTGCACTCGGCGGTCCAACATTAACACACGCTGTCACAAGAGCTACAAAAATGCTCACAGCAACTGCCATGCCTACAGTGGCAACCTCAGTTCAGTCTCCTTACAGGTAGGCTAACCTTTTAAGGAATAAATATGACAGTAGATATTTGCTCCCAGCTGCTTCCCACAAGATTTTGAGTGCTAATTGAAATTCTCGGTAATTGTACACTCTGGTGGTTCCTCAACTGAATATTCCAATTGCTATGCAATAGGAGTTCCAGAGATTTTTGGGAAAACTGTGTTTAAAAACAAAAGAACAAGGAAACAAAGAAAACCAAAGCCAAATAGACATTAAGAAACCCCAAAACAACGGGTCAAAACCAAAAAAACCACCCTGCCTCCAGCCTGCCAAAAACCAAAACCATCCAACAAAAACAAAACAAAAAACCCCACAGGTTATTACCAGCCTATTAACCATGAAATATTTCTGAGACAGTGGGATTTAGGTGTGGTTCTTCTTAAATTAGGAAAGAAAAGGTTGTTTTTTCAACCTTAAGCTTAATTTAGTCATACATGAATATGTGTAACTTAAATATAAGAGCACAGGGTGGGACCTTTAGAAACATGAGTCTTCCTCTGAAGCTGGCAGCATCTCAAGCAGTACAACAGGAGCCTCTTGGCCTGTTTTCCTAGTTCATTTCTGCTGAATTAACTCCCAAGTTTAAGGAGGTACCTTCAAAACCAGACAATTCATGGTAGTTAACCGTGGGCGTTGGAAATTAATCTGCGAGACAAGTTACTCTTGTTTTCAATGTTTATCTTTAGGTCAACTAAACTTGTAATAATTGAGAGACTGCTGCTGTTGGCAGAGCGTTATGTGATAACAATAGAGGTAAGATGTGTAATTTCCTACTAGGCAAGGCTAAGAACACAACTTCCAATTTTATTAAAAAACAGTACAAGTTATTTAAACATGCAGTTCTAGTTGCCCACCATCACAGAAATGTCTTTGTTTTCAAGAGTGATGTTTACTGTCATCCTTCTCTTCCTGTAGGACCTCTACTCTGTTCCCCGAACTATTCTACCTCATGGTGCCTCTTTCCATGGACATCTTTTAACCCTTAATGTTACATATGAGTCTACCAAAGATACCTTCACCATAGAGGTAGGTGTGCCCAGCCTGTGTGTGCTGTGGACTGTTGGTTATGTAGCCACTCTTGGTGGGTTTTATGCCTGGACTGAATAGAGTAAGATGGTTATAAAGATTCCAGTCAACCTGAAAACTCTTCTTGAAAATGTTAAAAATATATACATGGAAGTGTCTGTGGACCAAATATATTTAGATCATTAAATTCCAGGATGGAAAAAGTAAGTTTTTTGCTCACTATGGGTGTTGGAGCATTTCTGTGCTGTCCTATCCTGACATTCTTATGAACAGCACTTTTACCACCCTATGCAGGAAGACTCTTTCAGAAGATTTTAATTTTTCTTGGCATTTACTGCTCAAGCAGACTTACTGAACCAGTGTTGTTTAATTTCACAGGCTCATAGCAATGAAACTGTAGGAAGTGTCAGGTGGAAGATAGCAAAGATGTTGAATTCACCTGTGGAAAATATACAGATATTTGCCAATGACAGCCTGGTATGTTAACCACAAAGAATTCCCTTTCTTTATGAATGAGTCTTTTCCAGAACTAAACAATAAATATTTTCTTGCAGCTAACAGTAAACAAAGATCAGAAACTACTCCACCAGCTGGGCTTCTCTGATGAACAAATCCTTACAGTAAAAACATCAGGAAGTGGAACTCCATCAGGGAGCTCTGCAGATTCCTCAACCAGTTCCAGCAACAGCAGCAGTGTATTTAGTTCATCTTATGCAATGGAACAGGTACAGCAGAATATGACCTGAAGCCTTCCCTCAGATTTTTCCTGAAGCAGGGACAGAGGGAGGAGAGAGTAGGAGCTCCAGTAAGATCTTCCAATCTTTAGTAATCTGATTTTGCTTTCAATCTGCAATTGAAGCAAATCATCTGAACACACAACTGCCTTGTGCATGCAGGTTGGATTTTATAATCTCTACTGTCACCTATGGTGTTTATTCATCTCTCTAGGGACTTTTAAACAAACAGGACCCATCTGGTTTAGTTTTGAGACTGTGTATTTGTTGAGGGTAAAGATTTCCACATTTTCACTACTAAAAAGCTACAGTATGAAAGTAAATTAAGAAGCATCAACTGGCACGTTCAGAGCACTCTTGGTCTCCTTTGTATTTTGCTTGTCATAACAGCTGACTTCAAAAACTGACTGTTAAAAGGGAAATGGAATGATGTAAATGGTGTCTCAGCCTCGAAAGTGGCTGGGATTTCTGTGGGTCGGGTTGGCATCTGAGCCACTTGCTTCCGTGAAGAACTCTGTGAAATTTACGTGTAACAGAGAAGGAAGAAAAAGACCTTTGTATTTCTGCTTAATTCTCAGGAGAAATCCCTCCCTGGAGTCGTCATGGCTCTTGTGTGTAATGTGTTTGATATGCTTTACCAGCTTGCCAACCTGGAGGAGCCAAGGTAAGCAGATTAAGTGGTTGCTAAATATTAAAGAATTGCTCCCAGTGCCCACTTGGAGTACTCACTCCACTGTGTGCAGGCATCCACCAGGCCAGCGTGGCTGAGCCCTTGTTTTGTGCATGTAACTTCTGATTTCTTTTCAGGATAACACTGCGAGTGAGGAAGCTTCTGCTCTTGATTCCCACTGACCCAGCTATTCAGGAGGCTCTTGACCAGCTTGATTCCCTGGGAAGGAAGGTATGGATTAAATAATTGATCATGGTGAGCTACACAAAGGATTTTACTACCAGGTTCCTTAAATTTCCTGTCAGATTATTATACACAGAGGGTTTGAAACTATAGCAAAATAATGTTCATTAAGTCAATGTTCATTATTGACTATTTCCAAGCAGCCAGAGGTGAGAGGGTTATTACAGAGGTTGTAGGAAATGGATTCCCAATTACAGCAAAACGGAGGAGTCTCAAAATATTTCTTCTGTGGCTTTTTCCTCCTAGAAAACACTGCTCTCAGAATCCAGTTCTCAGTCCTCAAAATCCCCATCTTTGTCTTCAAAACACCAACATCAGCCCAGTGCCAGTTCAATTCTAGAAAGTCTTTTCAGATCTTTCGCTCCAGGCATGTCCACGTTCAGAGTGCTCTACAATTTAGAGGTAAGAAAACAAATTTGCTGCTTTCTGTGTTTCTGAGCAGCAAGTGTTAAGTATTTCTATTTTTTTTGGGCAGGAGTCCACTGCGATGGGGTCATTATGAAAAATGCAAATATTGTGACACATTCTGCTTTTATGCATGTGGTAAATTTTACACAGAATGAAAGGGACAGAAAGTTTTCTTTCAGAGACTTTACTGAGAAACCAGGCCCTTCTTTGTGTGATTTGTAAGGTGGAAGAAGTGTTTGAATTAAGTGGAGAGGAGCAAAGGCACATCAAATTCTTACTGTTTAGATAAAATTCCTGCTTGAATCTCTAGATCTCTGAGTATGCAATTTTTAGTTTGTGTGTATATAAGTATATATTTTTTTTAAGTTGGCCCTTAAAAATTAATGGCAGCTATTATAAGTTGGATTGATTATACTTGATTAAATTTGTCAGAGCTATTATAAATTGGATTGATTATGCTTGATTAAATTTGTCAGAAACTTCTGTGCTGTGTAAGTTTCCCATGTTCTGTCTAAGGAGGAATGTTTTTACAAAGCATTCAGCTGGGAAGAATTTTCACTATCCAAATGTGCAGGGCTTTTGCCAAGAGGCCTTTGGCCTGTTTTGGCTGCAGGTAGAGTGGAGTACATGGATCTTTTTTACCCCTAAGCATTCTCCTAAATTCTTTAGCCAAAATCCTGGATAGGGCCCTGTAAAGATTTTTTCCTAGAGTTCAGAGAAGAGATTTTATGGATTACAGGAGTCCAGCTGGTGTTGTTGGTAGGACACAGTAACCTGCACACTAAAAGCTGGACAATGTTTAGTTCTGCTTGCAGGTCCCACTGTTTACAAGGACCCACAACAAATGTGATTTGAACAACTTGAGGTTGGAGGACCAATTACCAACTGCTTCCAGAACATTAGATAAAATTATTCTTTCCTTCATGGTGTGTGCCAAGATGACTGTAGGGATTTTCTTGTGGTTGCTTCCCTTTAGGTTTCCACAGTCTAATGTTAGCTCTTCATCTTCCTACACTGTCATCACACTCCTGCCTTAGGATTCCCCCTTCTCTGTACAGCTGGAGTGAAAAATACTTAATTATGTCTTTGGAATATGTTGACAAGTTCTACAACTCGAAGCAAATGGTTTAGGGTGTCTTGTTGAGCTGACAGGTTATATAGCAGTAGGATGGGACAGTTATTTGCTGCTTCTGTGCCAGAGAAAATAATAAAAGCAAGTAATAAATTGCCTGCTTTTCTGGCAAGGGATAAGAAGTAATAAATTGGATTAGATGTGGAGATTATATGAGTGGACTTGTTCCTCAATTCCAGTCAAGCCAGTTGGAAGATTATTTTTCTCAGGAAAAGGAATATGTACTTTTTTATCCTCTCAGCTGGTGATCTGGTGAAAATATGAGAACCAGTCTGAACTGCATTCTGAAAAAAAAAATGTGCACAGGAAATTTGCAGAACATATGAAAGAGATGAAAATTGAATGTTGCAGATGTCCAGGGGGTGATAAGATTTCATGCCTGGAACTCTATAAAATATTCTTCTGATCTGTGAACGTGGAAGGAGATGTACTTTGTTGGCAGCATTGTTGGCTGTACATGCCAAAGAGACTTTTCAAGAAAGTAATAATATCTGTGGAGTTTTCTGGGATTTTGGGAGGGCCCAGGGTTTGTTTGGTTGATGGCTTTGGGGTTTCTGTGGGGTTTTTTTTTTGGTGGGTTGGTTTGTTTGAGTGTTGGGTTTTTTTAATGTGAAGTGAAACAGATTATAAACATAAATGAGAGCTGACCCACAGAGACCACAGACTTCCTTCTGGCTGTGTTTCTGAGTGTATTTGCACTCTGAAATTTAGTGCTGATTTAAAACAGGAGGCATGATAGAGTGGTGATGTTCATAAGGCCTCTAGAATTGCCTGAGCCATCTTTTACAAAGAAACACCAGAATAATAGTAATACAACTATATTTCAGAAGGTGTGACTAATAAGTAAGCCATCTGTAGGATGTTTTATGGGATACTGTGAATTGAAAATCCAGAACCAAGAAGAGTTTGGGCTCCTTAGCACCAAGTGAACCAGAATATGACATTGCATGTACTTCATCCCTTAACATGTAAACTGCAGTGAGAATAAAATGCTTTGATTCAGAATAAACATCTGTAGTTGCCATGGTTGTTCTAAATATTTGAGATTTATTGAGTATATGAGATTTCTCTTACTGACTACAGTTTTGAGTTAGTATATTATTAATTGCTTCATTTGTAGTGGATTTTTATTCTGTTACACTTTCAAACTTCAGCAGGTAAATAACACTAAGAGGAGTGGTAGTTTACATCTGCTTATTTATTTATTTATTGTAGGTGCTGAGCTCCAAGCTGATGCCAACTGCAGATGATGAAATGGCAAGAAACTGTGCCAAGTCTTTCTGTGAAAATTTCCTCAGAGCAGGAGGTTTGAGGTTAGATTTCAAAACCTTGACTCGATTTGTAGCACTTTATTTGGTTAGCAGTTGTGTGTGGTTTCCTATTTCCACACTGTAGCACACTAATACACCTGTCAGCTTTTTTTTCAGAGAAAAAAAATCCACCCAAGGCTGTTTTACCACTGCCCGGTAGCTGTCATATTTAAGAGAGTAGATGTTGTTAAATCTCAAAATCAAGCTAGGCACAAATAAGCTTGTGAGGTGTAGCTTGTACTAAAGTAGTTGATATTTGGGTAGTTCTTGACATTTAAGTGCTTCAATTCAAATTTGCAAGTGTCTGCTTTGTACTCTTCTGTGTAGACACCAGTGGACATTTTAAGCAGTCACAGTATAGGTCATGCAGTGGGAACCAAATTAAATTTGTAATTACAGTCTTGAAAATTCAGACTCTTCAGATAGGAGTTGAGGTACAGTGTGAGTGGTTTGGAAGACCTGACAATACTGATTGTATGAGATTTATCAAGTGTACTTTGCTCTTCTGTCCAATTCTGTCCATGACACTCCTCTACCCAAGAGATCTTGAAGCATTTTCCAGCAGGAGCAGAAAGGTTCCATCTGTAGATATAAAAGGAGAAAATGAGGATGTTGGCCTCCAAAGAAGTCAGTTTGAACTGGGACTCAGCTGAGTGGATAGAAGGAAGGAAAGATAGACACAAATTAATTGAAACATTTCCAAATGGAGTCTGTCTTATCGATTTGTTTTTAAGTTTGGTGGTGAATGTGATGCAGAGAGATTCCATCCCATCAGAGGTGGACTATGAAACAAGACAAGGAGTCTATTCCATCTGCCTGCAGCTTGCAAGGTATGTAATTGCTTCTCATTAGAGAAAGTGCTGCTTTCTTGGCTTTTAGCATGCAGCTTTTAATATTTAAGATTAATTGGTACTTTGAGTTCTGTTTCATTCACTCTGCGAGCGTTCAAATAGAAGCCTGATGTTTTTACTGTGTGAATGCAGGTTCTTGCTGGTTGGGCAGACAATGCCCATGATGTTTTTACTCTGTGAATGCAGGTTCTTGCTGGTTGGGCAGACAATGCCCACTCTGCTGGATGAGGATTTCATCAAGGATGGGGTGGAAGCTCTGTCCTCGCGGCCCTTCCGCAACGTGAGCCGGCAGGCGAGCAGGCAGATGTCCATCTGTGGGACTCCTGAGAAGTCCTCCTACCGCCAGCTCTCCGTGTCTGACAGATCCTCCATCAGGGTAGAAGAAATCATCCCAGCTGCAAGAGTTGCCATACAAGTAAGGAAGTGTTGGGTGGTTCTGATGTAGCAGTGTCATCTCCAATGACACCTGTATAACTCTGAGGTTTTTAATCAGTCTTTTATACAGGATTTTGCCCTGGCTCCTTTTAAAATCTTGACCATCAGTGTGTCTTCCAGTCTTGATTTGAATTTTAACATATTCTCATAAATTATTTTGGCACTATAAAAGGAAGCAGTACCCCAAAAGTGCTTACAAGAAATAGATGTACACAGAAGTCTTACTTGTGATTTCTCTTCAGTCACGCTTAACTCTTAAGGTCTTACTCTTGTTCATTTTCTGTGAATTGAAAGGAGGAGGTTCCTGCTTGAACTTGTGGCTTTATAATCCATGATACTTTGAATTAGAAAGAATTGGACAAACTTCCTCCAAATAGGTCATTAAAAATTAAATTTGCTTGATGGTATTGTGGAGAAGAAGGAAATTTTTTCTTTTCAGTACCTTAAAAAAATGTTGTTTGAAAACCCATTGAGTCCAGATGAAAGAAACTTCATAGTTAATGTGACAAGTATGCTGTGTTAGTTTGTTGGGCAGTGCTTCCCAAATGGATTGAACTATTGAAATCAGCATGCCTGCCTCCAGATAGGTGGCAAGGGTATCTATCCTTGTGGGGAATTAAAAAATTAATTACTTCTCCTAAGATAGCAATACCAGTCTCTCATTGGGAACAAAAAGACTCTTGAATCCTTGAGCCTGTGTAGAGAAGAGAGAGGAAAACAAGTGTAAATGTCAATTTGACACAGTCCAGAAAATACATTCCTCTCATCCCTGTGATTAACAAGGATTGTTGAATATCACAGAAGTGACTGCTGTTTCTTGTTCCTCCAGACCATGGAGGTGAATGATTTCACCTCCACAGTGGCTTGTTTCATGCGCCTCTCGTGGGCTGCTGCTGCAGGACGCCTGGACCTCGTGGGAAGTAGTCAGCCCATCAAAGAGAGCAACACTCTCTTCCCTGCTGGGATTAGAAACAGACTTAGCAGCTCAGGTGGGTTAACTGTGTCCCTAAACCAATCTAAAAGCATTTTGTTTAATCTTAACCGAACACTTTTAGGAGCTTGAAGCTGAATTGAGTGGATGTTCATCCTCTTGGGTGTCCCCCAGCTTGGGACATTATACAAATAAATTAGAAAAAATCTGAGCAAATTTATGTATATTCATCAGGCATTCAGAGAAGTTTTTAAATTGCAGAGAACTGACCAAAAGCTGAAAACATCTGAGTAAAATGTAGTGAATTACAGCACTTGTTCTTTTTTTTTCTTTTTTTTTTTAATGCAGGAAGTAACTGCAGTTCAGGAAGCGAAGGGGAGCCCACGGCGCTGCACGCTGGGATCTGTGTGAGGCAGCAGTCTGTGTCCACCAAAGATGCTCTCATTGCTGGGGAAGCCTTGTCTCTCTTAGTAACCTGCCTTCAGCTACGTAGTCAGCAGCTAGGTATAGAAAAAAAATTAGATTATTCAGTATTTGGAGTATAAGCCAGGTGGGAGGAGGCTTTTGGAAACAGTCAAGTGAAAAAAAAATAATGAGGAACTTGTAGCTTTGTTAGCTGAGACAGCTCAAGCTAAAAACACAACATTCCATTAAAAATTACAGGGATTTTTTTTTTCCAGGACTGAAATAAGGCATGTAGTGCTATTCTTTGGTGAAATGTTTTGGGGAAACTGACTTACTGCCAGAATATAAATATTTGCACTGCCTTTGAAGTCTGTAATTCTGTAAGTGCTGCTGTTTGCATAGCTCCTGTTAATACTTGAGTCTTTGTACAGGAAGTGTAAACACTGGTGGTGCAGGAAGGCAAGGAAAATGCTGTTATATCATGGTGGCAGCCTCTAGTGAGGAAAAGAAATCAGGAAATAGCCTTTGCTGTTTTTCTGTATTGATGTCCTCTAGGTCCTGTGGTATTTTAATGCAAGACTGTCACTGACTTCTTTTAAAATATTATTTTTAATAAGATAGCCTGGTACTCTTCCATTTCAGGATCTTTTTACAATTTGCCTTGTGTTGCTGATTTCATCATTGATATTCTGCTTGGATCACCAAGTGCTGAGGTGAGGATCTTCCTCTGAAAACTTTCTAAAGGCTTCTTCTGAAATGTATATGTTTTGATAATTTCATATGGTCTGAACATAAAATTGTTTATTGCAAGTATTCCCACAGATTAGTATTTGAATAAATAACCTTTGTATAATGGTTAGTAATTCCAATATCTGCTGATGGGTTGATAGAAAATGCTGTAGTATTACATTTTCTAGGCTTGTTTCATCATGAGATGCACAGGACTGTGCTGTGATTAGTCTATAGAAAACAGTCTCATTTTGGTGACACAAATTCTGTAAAGCTAGTACATTAGGGAAAGTTTCAAGTAACTTTGATTTGGGTAAAATTTGATGGATACCTGTGAAATTTTGAAAATTTATTCCAAGTGTCAGAACCCTCCTAAAATTCATTCTTCTTAAGTTTATCTTGAATATTCTAAAACCTATTGACTTTTATGCTTACTTCATTTCATCATGTGTCATCTATCTATTTACTTTGCATCTTACCCCTTTATCTGGATTTATAATTTGTGTTTATCAGAGGTTTTCACTCAGGGATGAGCAGGGTTTGTTAAATTTCTAGAAACCAGCTCATAGCCTGGATTGCACCATTGTCCACTTTTTCTGTTGGATTTCTAACATAACAGGAGTGTGGGGATTTTTTTGCAACCTTTGAGTAACTGCTGGTGTTTGACAATGACTCTGTTGCAGATCCGTCGCGTTGCCTGTGACCAGTTGTACACCCTGAGCCAGACAGACACATCAGCTCACCCAGATGTACAAAAGCCAAACCAGTTCCTCCTGAGCGTTGTTCTTGGGGCCCAGCTGCCTCTTTGGTCACCAACCAGCATCATGAGAGGAATCAACCAGAGGTAAGTCACATGTGTGTTTATTGAGGAAGAAAATCTGACACATTTTTATATGAGCAGCACTACAGAAGCTCTAGGAAAAAGGGATTAGCACTTTGCAGGCGTTGGAAGCAGACATCCTGCAATTTCTAGAGGAGTAACTGAGAAGTTAAAGCATGTTGTTATTTTATTGTCAACTGATAGCTAACTAGAATTGCTATAAAGTGAGGGAAGAAATGAGGATTAAATATGATTCCTAACATTCAGAAGTAGCTGTTGGAAAGGAATATTTTTTTAAAGCTGCAGCATGCAGAAGCACACCTAGATGGTTATGCTGCTTTGGGTTAGATGGACAGAGCACACAGACTTTAAAGACAACTGGTTAGAGTAAAGTTTATGATTTTAAGTATACCTTTCTTCTATTTATATCTGTTTCAGACTTTTGTCCCAGTGTACAGAATATTTTGACTTGAGGTGTCAATTACTGGATGACCTGACATGTAAGTATGTGCAGACTCCTGATTCCTTCATACTGATGGCAGCTTCCAAGCTTACCTTCCTTCTGTAGAAAAGATGTAGAATTGCCTGCAAAAGGGGATTACTACAGCTTGAGCTCAGAGTGACCTGCCAGTGTGCTGGCTGTCCTGTGCTAGTGCCTGGCATGGTCTGTTCTTGGCATTGGGTAACTGCAGGCAGCTCATTCCTTCTGGAAAGTGAACTGAGCTCCCTGGTGGAAGGTTTACTTGATACACATGGGGGCAAAACTAGACCATTACCAAACTGTTTGAAATCCTTTGTATTTACATTATACATTTCCAAAGCTGCTGTTTTTTACTGTGTTCACTTTTTTTTTTCCTTGCAGCATCAGAAATGGAGCAGCTGAAGATAAGCCCAGCTGCCATGTTAGAAGATGAGATCACTTGGCTGGACAATTTTGAGCCCAACCGCACGGCCGAGTGTGAGACTAGTGAGGCTGATAACATCCTGTTAGCAGGACACTTGAGGCTCATCAAGACTCTCCTTTCACTCTGTGGGGCAGAGAAGGAAATGGTCGGTGAGTATTCCTCTTTAAACTGACTAGAGTGCTGTGAATTCTGCATTAACACATGACTAGACAGTCATGTGAAGACAGCAGTAGAAGTGATACAGAGCTATAAGGACTGGTTTTAGCACTACCTTCAATATTTGATAAAATATTTGTTGATGTGGTGCTATGAAGTGGTTTTGTTGTTATGAAACACCTTTTTGACATTTGCAGTGATAATGTAAGTATTTAACAGCAGATGTGGATTGCTGTGTTGCAGGTTCATCTTTGATTAAGCCACTGTTGGATGATTTCCTGTTCCGAGCATCCAGGATTATTCTGAACAGCCATTCCCCAGCAGGCAGTGCTGCAATCAGTCAGCAAGACTTCCACCCAAAGTAAAAACTTTTTTTTTTTTTTTAATGTTGAGTTTTGTCTTCAATGTCATGAATGCAAATGTCAGTATTAAGTCCTGCAGATAGTAGGATTTAATACCAGTGGTGGAGCATTTCTCCAGTTTTCTACACTTCCTACATAAATGCCCAAATGGCATTTTCTGTGTTTTTGTGTGATCCAATATCCTTGCATTTCTGTACTTCAATGGTAGATCAATTATGAATTCAGGCACAACCAAGTGCTGATTTCATGAGTCCAAAGAATATTCCTTTAGCTCGTTACCACTTGGGAAGTTGGCTAAATTGGAGCATGAGCAGGAAATTAACTTCCCAAGCTCCTTGTAAAAGAGAATCTCAAAAGTTCCACTACTTCCTTTTTCCCTTCTCCCTGCTTGTTTTGTAAAAAAAACTGACACCAAGCAAGTCTCCTTCCACCTGAGAAAGCTGATATAGCCCAGAAAAGATCAACTGAAGAAAAAAGAGTGGGCTTTCTCCTTCCTGTCACAGCTGTTATGGCCATACAATATCTGAAGGGGTGGGTGTAAATTAGCTCATGTGGATTTCTGAGCTAATGCAGCTGGATTGTTTGTGTTGCACTGAGTAGTTGGTGTTAGATCAGGCATATCCTCACTGCCATTCCACAAACCCAAAAGAAGGTTCCAGTGGAGTATTTAACAACCCCTGAAATGAATGGGACTTGATCCACCTTAGTGCTTTGTTCCATTGCAGTTCATCCCAAGCTTGCTCTTTTGCTTGCCTAAAGTAAATAAAGCCTTTTCTTTGGCCTTCAGAAGAAAGGGCTGCTGTGTTTAATTACTGCTGAAAAGAGCTGAGTTGGGAGGGTTTTGTACTAATCAAGCCCAGGTCTAAGCTCATCTCTTGTAGCAAGGATGTTGTCTGGTCTAGCTCTTCCCACGTTTCCCTCCCTGTAAAAAAGTCATTTTGTCTCCATCAGTGTTACATGATGGAGAGTGTCTGCTTGTCCTCAGACATGCAACCAGTTCTGTGTCTTCTTTCAGAGCACCTCCTTTTCCTTCTACTGAATGTTAGCAAGTGTATCTGTGTCAGTAAAGGAGGCTTGTTTAAAGGAGTATTCCTCTTGCCACTCTTCTCATTGGATTCTTCCCCATTCTCCTACCCTAAGAAAATAAAAAATAAATAGCACTGTGCAGTCCCTCAGGAGTGTTTGATCACTCAAAGCGTTCTTCAGAACATTAATTGTTGCCTGTTCTGAGTAATACAGCTTTCTGGAATTAGAAATAATTGAGTCATCTAGCCAGTAGACCTCAATGTGTTTTTCTTTGCAGGTGCAGCACAGCAGACAGCAGATTAGCTGCTTATGAAGTGCTGGTAATGCTGGCTGATAGCTCACCCTCCAATCTCCAGCTTATCACAAAGGAGCTGCTTTCCATGCACCACCAGTGTGACCCTGCACTCACCAAGGAGTTTGATGTAAGCAAGAAGCCTTTTTTTATTTGTGTTAGCATGGTTTGGAGTGCTCTGCGTGGTTTACTTGGTTGCTTCATTCATGAGATTTCCATGGTCTTCAATTTAAAATGCCACGATGCAGCTATGGGTAAATGCAGATACATTTGATCTTCCTCAGAAGCACATACTCCAGTGTGTCTTTGTCTGTTATTATCTGAGTAAGAAAGAAGTATTTCCTAAATAGCACAATTTTTTTATTACATTTTAGTCCATTTTCAACACTGTTGTGCAATGTGTTAAATATTTAAATGACTGCATATAGTGGTCTTGCAGTTTTTCAGAATTTATATTCCTGGTTCTCCATTAAATTGTTCTTAACAGCTCATATACAAGGAGGGGTGGTTTCAAACTGAAAGAGAGTAGTTTTAGGTTACATGTCAGGAAGAAACTCTTCCCTGTGAGGGTGGTGAGGCCCTGGCACAGGCTGCCCACATCAGCTGTGGCTGCCCCATCCCTGGAAGTGCTCAAGGCCAGGCTGGATGAGGCTTGGAGCAACCTGGGATAGTGGAAGGTGTCCCTGCCGTGGCAGGGGATGGAGTTGGATTAAGGTCCCTTCCAACTCAAACCATTCTGTGATTCTACAATACAAAGGTAGTTATAAAAGCTATAGAATGTTGTTGGAGTCTGATGTTTTTTAAAAGTTATTGGGACAAAAAACGTATTTGTCGTTCTAGTACCTTCCACCAGTGGACAGTCGCTCCATTTCTGGATTTGTAGGACTGAAGAATGGTGGTGCTACTTGTTACATGAATGCTGTTTTCCAGCAGCTGTATATGCAGCCTGGTCTCCCAGAGGTAATTAGCTCAGCATCCAATAAAATCCTCTTTTGGAATTACTTTCACTTGAACCACGCCATCTTAGCACCATTTGTAAATAAATTGTAAAATGAAAAGTCAACTGTGTATGTATAAATATGCACAATAAATGCATAAAATTTAAGTTGTAGTGCTGTGGGCCATGACAGCTTATAGTAATGATTTTTCCAAAAAACAATTTAATAAGGTTATTTGTTTCCTTCCAGGCCTTGCTTTCCATTGACGATGATACTGACAATCCTGATGACAATGTGTTCTATCAAGTTCAATCTCTTTTTGGTCATTTGATGGAAAGCAAGCTACAGTATTATGTACCTGAGAACTTTTGGAAGGTATTGCTTTTTTTTTTAGAATCTATAGCTTTTCTACTTAAAAAGTAATCATTTATTCAGCCTTTTTCAATTGCAGAATTTATAGAGTAAGCTCTAATTCAAAAAAACCCAAAATATGTTAAAATAAATTTATATTAAAACTACTTTTCTTAGTCATATATATATATATATGAAACAACAACCCTTTAACTTATATTTTATACAGATTTTCAAGATGTGGAATAAGGAACTTTATGTTAGAGAGCAACAGGATGCTTATGAATTCTTCACCAGTCTTATAGATCAAATGGATGAGTACCTCAAGGTAAAAACCTTGGCAATTTCTTTTCTGGTTCATATGCATATCCTTGGTACCTTTTTTTCTCTTTTTGCTTTGATCTTTAGAAAAGAAGGCAGAGAGACATTTGGCTTATTTTATAATCTGCACAGTATTCAGGAGTTTAAAATTCCTACTGATTTCTTCGTCTTCCACCCTGCAATATATCCAACTGATGTCTAACTTTTCATCTCCAACAGAAAATAGGAAGAGACCAGATATTTAAGAATACTTTTCAAGGAATCTTCTCTGATCAGAAGATCTGCAAGGACTGTCCTCACAGGTAATGTCACATTTAGTGTATCAGTTACCAAATTATGTGCTCCCAGAACTATTAAAATATGTAGGTCATAGTAGCACTGGAAAGTAGATAAATGCCCTTGTGAGCATCACAGCTTTGATAGCTGTGGGGCAAATGCAATATTCTTTCCTAAACATCTGTCTGGTTCCTGCCAGTTGGGTAAATCCTAATCTGTTTTTCTTCTTGAGTTTAGGTATGAGCGTGAGGAAGCCTTCATGGCTCTCAACCTTGGTGTGACTTCATGTCAAAGCCTGGAAATATCTCTGGATCAGTTTGTTAGAGGAGAGGTTCTGGAAGGAAGCAATGCATACTACTGTGAAAAGTGCAAAGAAAAGGTATTGATTCTTAATTTTTGTGAAAGAAGATTTGTGTGCAGTTTGATGTTTTCTAAGCATTACATGGTCATGGCAGCTATGCTTAGTTGCTGCTCATTCTTGCTACACTGAAGATCAATTCCTGTAACTCATGTTGTAAACTAAAAATGTAGAGGGATGGCAGGATGGTAAAGTTCTGTGTAACATATTGAGATGTATCCCAAGTCATCCTATGGACACCCTGCTTCCCATGGCTGGATTTTCACTGTGAATCTCTAGAAGGATGCTGCAGATTGCCTGGGGTATCAGATAGAGGTGATATTCTTGTTTCTTTTCAAGAGAACTACAGTGAAGCGCACCTGCATTAAGGTCTTACCCAGCCTGCTGGTGATTCACCTGATGAGATTTGGCTTTGACTGGGAGAGTGGCCGTTCTATTAAATACGATGAACAAATAAGGGTAAGAAAACTTTATGGTGCCTTTCCCAGCTACTTCGTGTAGTGGACTCTAATTCTTTCTGCTCATTTTTCCTTCTTTTCCTCAAATTTTGAGCAGAGATTTTGAGTATGTCATACACTTGCAACATGGTAGTGCTACAGAAAATAATTGTTTTTCCTTAGAGTTTTCCTTGTTTGCAACATTCTTGGGGTTCTTTCAGAAAGCAAGGCAAAAAACCTCCTTAAAAGGAGTTTTTTATTTAACATCTGTGTAACAGGCATAAGAAGTTGAAGTTCCATATTTTCCTTTGGTGTTCCTAATGTGGGAAGTATTGATACCATTCTCATAAAATTACATGAAGGATGTACACACTGCAGTGCCTTGATTAATCCAAACTATCTCTTCAAACAGTTTCCCTGGATGCTGAACATGGAGCCTTACACTGTGTCGGGGATGGCTCGTCAGGACTCGTCCTCAGAAGTGGGGGAAAACGGCAGGAACACAGACCAGGGAGGAGGAGGAGGCTCCCCGAGGAAGAAAGTTGCCCCTACAGAAAACTACGAGCTCGTTGGTGTGATTGTCCACAGTGGCCAGGCTCATGCAGGGCACTACTACTCCTTCATCAAGGACAGGAGGTAACGGGCAAGAAGGTTCGTGGGGGAGGTTTGAGAGCTGTCTAAAGGCTTCTTGTTCTGGGAAGATGCATGGAGCCATCCAGAGCTCCTCTGGAACCACTCTTCCCTTTCTCAACACCTACCATGAGGCAATGACACAGTGATATGGGACAACACAGAATAAAATCCTCATTCATTCCTATGTACCTTGTATTGCAGTTTGAGGGCTTCCTGACTTGCAGGTGATGTGCCTCTCACAGTTTTAATCAAGGTTATTTTTTAAAATGCAACTTTGACATCAATTGAGCTAAGCTTTCTTCTTACTGTCAAAACAAATGTGAGTTCAAGCTTGTCACTTCTAGGCTATTCAGGGTGGTTTGTTTTTTTTACTGGGACAATCAACTAACTTTTTTTCTGTTGTGTTTCTGTTCTGTTTTGATCACAGAGGATGTGGAAAAGGAAAGTGGTATAAATTTAATGACACCGTTGTTGAAGAATTTGATTTGACTGATGAAACCCTGGAATATGAATGTTTTGGTGGAGAGTATAGACCTAAAGTCTACGATCAATGTAAGAAGTGCAGACTGATTTACAGTAGCTTCATATTTCATACTGATTTCAGTAGCAGTAGAGCTTAGACCATTATAGGTACTTTGAGTTACTTGAACCTTTTTTCCTTCTGAACCATTCTGAATCCTTCTGAACCATTTTTTCCCTAAAGCCTTCCCTTTACTGAAGGATAGAACAGCTTGTGGATGGCCTAATATGAATGGAGCCATATTCACTGTTATTCAGCACTTTGTAGACTTTATAGCAGAGGTTGAAAAGCAAAATGGCACCTTGTTAATATAGTTTGGAAAAAAACCCCAACCAAACATAAACCAGCCCTTATTTTAGGCTAGTGAGAATGACTTCATAGAACACTGTGTGGCATCATGTTGTTGAACTTCTCAATGCTTTAGGGAATTTATTCCGAGTACATTTCCAGTATTCACCTGTTTCATAATTCAGACACTTCTAATCACTGACACAGTCTGATGTTTAGATCTGACAGATTTATCCTGCTGCAGTTCACATTATTTGTACCCCCGGTTTTGCTTCCATACAGGAATGGGAAAGGTATTAAACCTTCAAGGGCCTTCATGGGCTGCCTTTTGTCCCCACAGCAAATCCCTACCCCGACGTGCGCCGGCGCTACTGGAACGCCTACATGCTGTTCTACCAGAGAGTGTCCGACCAGAACTCTCCTGTGCTGCCAAAGAAAAGCCGAGTCAGTGTCGTTCGTCAGGAAGCTGAGGACCTCTCCTTGTGAGTTCCTCTTGTATCCATGAAGGTTTTTCTCATATTGATATCTAGACCTCCCTCTGTTGGAATACCAGGCTCTTTGTCGCTCCAAGGTCAGGGCGAATAAAACTCAGGAGATGTTGTTTTTGAAGTCTCACTCTGAAGTTTATTATCCTTATCTATTACAAACTCATGAGATGTAAGCTCTCTCTAACAAGTCAAGAAAGTGAGCTAAAGTGGTGTCTATTCAAGGCTTTTTAAGTCTCAGTTATCTAATGAACAGTTGACATCTATATTATTTATGCTTCTAACCCAATTATGATCGCCTGAAACCCACAACGTGGACATCTTTCACCCAATTAGAGAAAACCACCCAGATTCATGAAGAAGGAGGAAGAAGAGGGTGCAAAAAAGACAACTAACCCACACCCAAAATTCTCCATCTTGGCTCCCATGTATCACCATATACTAAAATCCCAAATCTAAGCTTTTTCACCCTGTGAGATAACACAATACTATCCAAACTACACACACTGTTTCTGTCCTATCACTCAATTTTTGAAGCCTTTTCCAAGGTCTCAGGTCAAACAAGGTGTTTACTTGACGGTTGGCACCCTTAAATTCAGAAAGCTCAAAGTTTTCAGCCATCAGAGTTCCAACATCTCTCCACAACTAAGAATTGAGTAATTCCTGTTCAGCAAAGCAGTGTATTGCTGTTTTTTTGGGTTGGTTTTTAAGCTGCTTGTTTAATATTGTTATTGCAGCAAGTTCAAGCTGACTGACAGCCTCAAGAAATATTCAGGCTGTCTTTCAAAATTGCCATAAGATCACTCTGACTGCAGTGGTATTTGATACCTAAACTATAGATTTGTTATAGGATTTCTTTATTCACCTTCAGCTTGTTTATATTTCAGATCTGCTCCCTCTTCACCAGAAATTTCACCCCAGTCATCACCTCGACCCCACAGGCCCAACAGTGACCGTCTCTCCATCTTGACCAAGCTGGTTCGAAAAGGAGAAAAAAAGGGACTCTTTGTAGAGAAAATGCCTGTGAGGATATATCAGGTAGAGAGCACCCTCAAAGTGGCAACTAAATTCTGCTCACATAGAATTTGAGCATAGTGAGAGAAACATGGTAACTTTTAAAGGTTACCTTGAAGTAATTCCCTTGTAGCAAAGCTAGGAAGCAATTCTGGATTCTGACATAAAGTTACTAACAAGCTCTTTAGTAATACTTATTTAAGTTTCACTGTACCTTCTCACAAAATTGGCCTATCAATTCTTTGCTTTGAAGAAACTGCAGGCAGAAGAATCAAACATGAGATCTGGCAGCAGTCAGCATACAGGCAGGGAGAGACAACAGCAGAGAAGGTGCTTCATTACACTCGAGGAGTAATGGAGATGATGGCAAATTACAGTGATCCTCAAATTCTTGAGTTCACAAGAATGTAGAAAGAGGAGGAGCAGTGAAGAGAGCCTGCATCACACACACAGGGAGAATAAATTCTGCAGGCTGTGTCTGGCCCTCCACATGGGCTGTTTCAGGGCATTAACAGCCACTTTGGGCATTTGTGGATCTGGGATTGTCTTATTACAATGAACAGAGCTCGGCTCAAATTTATTGAGAGTCTTTCAGCAAAATCTCATTTGAAAAAGGAAGGGCTTGGCATTTAAATACCTTATTGTGGCTGCAGCTTGTAATTACACCAGGACTCCTTGCTCTCTGCATCTAAATTTCTTAGGCAAGCCTTTTGGTTTGAGGGGTGTTCTCTTGGCTTGTTTATTAAAAACAAGTGAAAAATAGAACTTATCTGCAATTTCTTCCTTTTCTCCCTTAATGGCCAAATTATTAAATCCCTCATCTGTTGTTTTGTAATGTCTTTGAAAGTAAATCACTGGTTTTATACCAGATCTTCTAAATCATACATCAGTATGTATTTTTCCCTCTGCTGAAATAGTGAGTCAAAAGAAAACAGAGTAAGTTTGACACTGATTTTTAAACACCACACATTTACATAAAAGATGAAGTTGTAGTTAGAGAAGTGTATTTTGACAACATTTTAATTTTTTTTTGCCTTCTTTTACTTTTATAGATGGTGAGAGATGAAAACTTGAAATTTATGAAGAACAGAGATGTATACAGTAGTGACTACTTCAGTTTTGTTCTGTCATTGGCTTCCCTGAATGCTGTAAGTACCTGGATTTTAATCTTAGAATGTTCAAAGCATATTGGGTAAAATGGCCATGGAAAATATTTGGGTCAAACCAGGAAAACTGTAAGAAAAGAGTTGACATGATTTTGCTTTTCCAGACAAGCTATTCTTTGCCTCCAGTAATTTTGGATGCTGATGGTAACATCTGCCTCAGAGCAAACTTCAGCCTCCTTTTCTAGTACTGGGAGAAACATCATTTTGCCCCAGTAAAATGTATTTAATAAACCATACCTTTAATAATGATGCAAACTGAGCCTCTAGAGGGATAGAAATCCCTCTCCATATGGAAGGTCCAAAAGTTGGTGTTAATTACTTCAAAGTTGATAGAGCTTAATTGGTTATAGTTTCTTAATTAAGTTTTTCTAAATGGAGTCATAAACAAAGAGCATTTATTAAATTTTTGAAATCCACAGATCTAGTTGGCCTTAAAGTAAGTTTGCTCCTGTTTTAGCATATTTATTAAGTAGCAAAGTCAGCACTGGAGACTGACTTAGCACAGAAAAATGTAGTGGTTCTTTTTTTCCAAGTGAAGCAAATCACTTGAATAGAACATGTTGATGTATTTAAGAGACAGCATGTGTGCTGCAGGCCTCCTTCTGCTGTGGAGTAAATTTGATATTTCTTTCAGACTAAGGTAAAGCATCCCTATTATCCCTGCATGGCAAAGGTGAGCTTACAGCTGGCAGTCCAGTTCCTCTTCCAAACCTATCTCCGAACCAAGAAGAAACTCAGGTATGCACACAAGAAACATGGTTTTGTTTTGGGAGGTGTTTTTTCCTCCTGGACTACTGATAGCTGTCCCTGTTTTGTTGAAGGGCTGATACAGAAGAGTGGATTGCCACCATAGATGCACTGCTCTCCAAAAGCATTGATGCTTGCCAGTGGCTGGTGGAGTATTTCGTTGGGCCAGAGGGCCGGGAGCTTGTAAAGTAAGTCCTGGTATTTCTGTCTGAGGTGTTTTGTGTCTCAAGTGTGGATAAAGCTTCCTCAGAGCATGATCTGGCCTGTACTGATGTATTCCCAAAGAGTTGACTGTGCACATTCTTTAAGCAGACACTTTAGATAATGACTTGGAGTTTTATTTCTAGTATTTTCTCTGTGCAGCTTTCTGAGAATGTTGAAAATTAAATTAGATAATGCAATGTGCATGGAGGAGGATGCAGGTGATGAATTCAGTGAAGAGACTTGGAATGTGCTTAAGTTTGTGTGGTCAGCACTACAAGTGGTGGGAAAGGAGAATATGGTGAAAGTGTTGGGGTAAGTTAAATACTTACCTGACGAGGATCACAGATGGACTGGAAAGATGTTCTTGGTAAGCTAAGGATCAGCTGATAGGTGCTTTGAAAACAAATTATTGGAGATCTGACATGCTGAAAGAAGTGTGTCAGTGTAAAGAAAATGTTATCTTTTAATTTGCATTGAAAAACAACATTTTATAAGAGCTTTTAGAGCTTTTTTTTTTTTAATTAATAAATATATTGATAGGGATATTACAGGCCTTACTACAAACAGGAATGTATGAATGTAAGTTAAAACCCACAAAATTACAATACAAAATGTATGTGGACTGTTAAAACAATAAACACTAAACACCACATTTAATCACAGCAGCTGTGTGTGCATGTTGATTCCAGTTCTCCTTGCAGCTTCACCTTTTATCTTCCAGGACTTTCCTCCTGGAATGCAGCGTGAGGGAGGTGCGAGTTGCTGTGGCCACTATCCTTGAAAAAACCCTCGACAGTGCCTTGCTTTATCAGGAGAAGGTCAGTGAGTGTCACCTCCTCTCCAGACATCCCCTTGCTTGGCTCTCCCTGGTGGCTCTTGCTCTGTTTGCTGTGTGAGCTGATCCTGCCTGCAGCTCTTCATTTCTGGAATAGGTTAATGCTCATCTCTTCCTGCCCAGGAGGTATTTGAAACACTTTGGGTTTTTAAGCAGTAGACAGCTCTTTACATTCAAAATCTTTTTTTTTTTTTTTTTTTTTCCCCACAGTTAAAAACTCTACATCAGTTACTGGAGGTGCTACTTGCTCTATTGGATAAAGATGTACCTGAAAACTGTAAAAACTGTGCTCAGTACTTTTTGCTATTCAATAACTTTGTACAGAAGGTAAGAAAGCATTGTTTTCTCATGACTATTTAAATTTTAAAAGACATTAATAAAGCATCTAGTGATCTTTATTCATAGAAGAGTTTGCAGCACAGTGAAACTCAAACATTTTATTAGGAGTAAACAGGTTTGTTTTGTTTTTTAAATAAATGGTTTTGAATAATGGATTAGGATAAAATCACACAAAAATATACCAGCAAAGTATAGCAATGGAAGATGTCATTTCCAGCATCTGAATATTGGTTGTCTGTTTTGAAGGGTTATGTGGCGTTGTTCTTAAAAAAAAACCAATTATATATATGTATATATATTAAAAAATCAAGCATTCAGGGTTTCTATTCCATGGGGAGCAGAATAACTGACTGAATTTACTGTTTCTATTTCTCTATTCTTTTTGCCTTCTTTTTTTTCTTGTAAGACATTTATTGTGCATCTGCTGATTCTGCTCTGGTTTGTGTCATGTGCTGTGTGGAATGAGACAGCTCTTTAGCAGTTTATCTTATTGATCTGTGTTGGGATACTATGGGGAGTTTAGAGTGGAAAATGCAGGTTTTAGCCTGTGCATTTACTTTTGTTCTCTTGAGCACTAATTCTTCACCTGCACAGGAAGGTAATTTGTTGGTTTTTGTCTTCACAGCAGGGAATAAGGGCTAGCAGTCTTCTCCTCAGACACTCTGCCCTGAGGCACATGGTCAACTTTCTCCTTGGCCCCAACCGGCAGAGCAATCAGGTACAGGGGATCCCCACGTTTTTTATGATGTTTAAATTATGAATAAATACTTTTCATATGGTAGAATAGACAAATCCTTCAATTATTCTATAAACATTGTGCAAATGTGAGCCCACCTATGTGTAGTTAGTGTGGAAATAACTGTTTTGACAGAAGTGAGCATGATGGTTTTGATAATAATAAAATTTTTACCCACTCCAAAGTATTAGACCATGGTGGTGGACTGTAAGAACATTATTTTGGCTTAACAAAGTTGATTAAATAAGCCAAAGTTAATTAAATCTGTCTTTGACTCAAGCAGAACCGCAGGTGGAGTTCAGCACAGGCACGTGAGTTTGGATATCTTCACAACACTGTAGCACTGCTTGTCTTGCACTCTGATGTCTCCTCACAAAGAAATGTTGGTAAGAATTGTGGTTTTGTCTTTTAGTGACTTGGCATTCCAGTTACATTGATTGGGAGTAACTTAATATTAGTGAGGAAAATACAGCAATTTTGAATTTAAGGCAAAAATTGTTAATACAAGTTCGATTACTTCTGATTTTGCTGTAAATGTATTGAGAGGCTGTGACAAACAGATAGTATTTTGGGAGGGATGAAAATCTTGATGCTAACAGTTTTATACCTTCTTCCCTTCTCCATGTGCCTAAAAGGTCTTTCCTCATGTGAGTGAATTGACCCATGTTGTTGGCTGAACAGACTCACAGGCAATATTTTGTTTAGACTTGTACTGTCTTTTGCTAATCTAAAGGGGAGTATTTAGACTAACCTACTGAATAACAAACAATTAAACACTCTCCTAGTTACCTCTTACAAGAGGCAGAAATATCCAAATAAAGATAATAAAGGAATAAGTTAAAGTCTTTCGTTTCCTGAAGGAGGAATTTGATGTTGTCTTTTAAAAGAATATCCTAATTTATGTCTGAGGTCAAAAGCAGTCAAAAATCAGAAGGTAACAGGAGAATTATAAATATTCTGGATATGATGAATGTGCAAGAGTGATTGGGAGTAAAACTAAAGCTCAAAGTACTGATAGTCTGTGGACATTTTGCTTTGACCTTCCTGCAGTTCTTTTGTCTGCTGTCACTAAAATAAGTGACACTTCAGTGTGCAAGAGATCTGTTACTTGGAGTAGTAGCATCCAAACTATAAACTAGTTGAGATGAGTGTCATGAGGGATTTCATGGTGCCAAATGAGCAGCAGTGTCTTCAAAGTGTGTTAGAACAAACTAATCTATGAGTGGATTGTTTTTGTATTTGCTGTTATAGCTCCTGGTCTCTTTAAGCAGCGTCCACCTCTCAGCATCACCGCTTCAGGGCCGCTTCTGGTGCTCCATGAAGAAGTGGAAGCCTTGCTATTCCTGTCTGAGGGAAAACCCTACTTAATGGAGGTATCTGTTCTAAATTCTGCCCTGCTTGAACCTAAAAACTTACCTGATGTAGTCCTTTGACAAATCCTTTCTGAATATCCAAAAACAGTGGTTATTTTGAGCCTAAACAAGAAGGCACCTTTAGTTTCTTGACCACTTCATATTCTAGTATATCCCTAAGCTTTGGGGCCTGGTTTTATGCACGTTTAGCAAGGGCCTATGCAGCTTTTTACCATGTCAAATGGAGGTGCTACCTTGAGTTGATCTGACTCAATGGATGATGCTTGACCCTTGGAGGTGAGCATCAGGAGCTGAGGAAGTGCAGTGTGGGCAGGGGTTCAGCCTCCTGGGCCATGCAGGCACCTGGGAAGGACAAACATTGTGTTACAGACTGATTTTCTGGAAGGCAGCCGTGTGTGAAGGGTGTGCTCTGCCCACAGGTGATGCACGCGCTGCGGGAGCTCACGGGGTCGCTGTCGGTGCTCATCGAGATGGTGGTGTACTGCTGCTTCTGCAACGAGCACTTCTCCTTCACTGTGCTGCACTTCATCAAGGTACACACCAAACCAGGACAAGCCTGTCCCATAAGTGTTCTCACAGGCTTTGGTCATCCCGTGTCTTGTGCGTTATAACAGCGCCGCAGAACCATCAGTGCAGATTGTTGGATTTGGAGGGGCTGTTGGGGTTTAGGTTTTCTTAGGCCTTCACTGTTTAAATTATTAAATTTTCAAAAATCTGTAAAGCTGTTTTGAAATTCTTTGCTTTATCAGCATATTTTGCTATCATAGTAACTTTGTTTCTTACACACAGACTCAACTGGAAACTGCTCCGCCTCATGAACTGAAAAACATATTCCAGTTACTCCATGAGATCCTGGTAGGTGAAGGGTAAAACTTGTACAGGATACATTTTTTATTGGTGTGTAAGGAAAAAAGTTGGGGCTGCATTGGTTATTTCAACATCCACACATATTTTAATCCTTCAATTTGAAGTTTTATTACTTCCTAAATTTCTGTCTTGATAATCCAGTGATACATGAAACTCAGTCGTACTTGTTTTGCGTGTGGGGGTGGGTAAAACCATTCAATAGAACAGATACAGCATCTCACACAACTTACCTATGTTGATATTTTTCTTTCCTAACAGGTTATTGAAGACCCATTGCAAGTAGAGCGCATCAAATTTGCCTTTGAAACTGAAAATGGATTAATAGGCAAGTAAGCCAGTGGGTGAACACTCCTGTACCCTGATGGTGGTGGTAGTGGTTCACTCCATCTGCTGGTTCCTAACCCTCCTAAATTGTTCTACTTCTCAGGGTAAAAAACTTGACACATTTGATTTAGCCACTGTCACTCCATAAATGTATTAAAAAATCCAAAATAAGTATTGGATTGTTACAGTGACAGCAAACTAGAAAGGAATTGAACTGAGAAAGAAAGCCAACTTATTTAAATAAGGGGCAGATCAGAGTGTATGTGTAATGGAGAGAGAGAAAAGTACCTTTGATTACCATAACAGAGGAACTGTTTGAATCCTGAAACCTTAAAATTAATTTTTATTTCCTACATATCTCAAGAAACTGCCAGTCTTTTTGTTTTGTCAGCATCCTAATTGCCATAAAAAGACACTGGTTCAGCCCAGCAGGCTGCTTGCCCTGCTGACTGCAGTAGTGCCTCACAGTGGGACAGGTGGCTCCCACCTGTTGCTGCTCATACAAAGTCTTGTCCCTCCATTAGATACAAAACTTTACTGAAGTGAACTTACTGAAGCATTCAGAAGCAACAGAAAAAAAAAAAAAAACAGAAGTAATAAGATAGAAGTTATATAAGGAAATAATTTATTTCATGTGCATCAGGAGAAGCGGCTTTGTTGTGTAAATGAAATGTGGGGTTGCACAGAGAGCCCCTCTGATGGGTTAGTGCAGCTTGAGCAGCTCCTTCATGCCTGTTTGGGTGAGGAGCTGCTTCAAATTGTGGCTTTCACCTTCAGTTGTTTTGGATTCTGATTTAGTGAGAAAGAGTATTTAGCTTTGTTCTTCATTTCTCTCATCACTACTCCCCTGTTTAGTAGCTTCCATGCATGGCTGATGGCAGAGAAGGAAATATGCATCAGTGTAGGAGAATAGCTAAGTGATTATTTTAATTTCTGGATAAATTGGTCCCAGTTGGACCAATTCTGTGCTGTAACTTGGGCAATACATGACCTTTTTTCCTCTGCAGAGGAGAAGTGCAAGTGTTCAATTGGATTTTTATATTGAAGGCTTTGAGAACTGCCCTGAGGTTTAGGAGTGAAAGTTGTAGTTTTTCCTTGAAGTTTCCTCACAACGGCATTGAGCAGCATCCCTCACATTGACTGGTTTTAATCCAGGAAAGGGAAATCAGCACATAATAGGTTTTGGTAGTCCTTAATAGGATGTTTGTGCATAATTTGTAGTACAGCAGTGCTGTAATTTTTATCATTGCTCTGCTTCAACAGTATTAAAACTGGCGATTTGCAGTTCCCAAACAATTTTTGCCAGCTTTGGAGGTTTCACTACAGTGTTCTTTGCTGACTGCTATGGACAGAGCAACTTTTGAGTGGCAAATCTAATTGGGGCAGCTCCGTGGAAATCTTTGTGCTTCTCCTCAGTCAAAAAATTTTGTTAAAGAAGTGGGAATTCATGGTATAGAAAACGTGCTGGTAGGAATGGCCTGAGGTTTTGCCTGAGTCTCCCATGGAACAGTTTCATGGCTGTTGAGTTCTGCTATGCTTGTTTATGTGAAGAAGCTTTAAACGTTCCTCTGGCTTTGCAAACTTTGATCCAGGTGGAAGCTGGTGATCTGGTTCATTTATGGGGGTTTCAGACTATTTTTTTTCCTTCAGACAAATGTAACCATAGTGATTATCTAACATAGAATGGATTATAGGGGAAGAATAACTGCATTAGGGCTGTTTAAAATTCAGGTACTGCATTTGAAAGATCAAAGAGAAAATGCAGCAGTTCTATTTTTAATCCAGTAGAGTTGTGGAAGTACTCAAGACTACCAGCACTTACAGCAGTGTGTTTAACACAAATACTCATGCTTACATCTGTAGAAACAAAATCTATTCCCTAACTTAAAATTTTAGCTTCATCTTTGTTTCCAGACTGGCTGGTACGTGGAAATCTGGATTGTGGTTTCTAATCCATGTGTTTCTCCCCACAGCCTTGATGCACCACAGCAACCACGTGGACAGCAGCCGTTGCTACCAGTGTGTCAAGTTCCTGGTTACTCTGGCTCAGAAGTGAGTAATGAAGGTTTCAGGGTTTAACCTCATCCCTGCCTTAGGTCCCTCTGTGACTATTATAAAACCTACTACTCCTGTTTTTGATCAGTTTTATCCTTTGTTACTGGTGCAAGGTCTTGGTAGTACACGTGCCAGTATGAAGTGAAATCTTTACTGGTTGGTACCTGAAGGGATTTCTCAGGTAACAAATGGTAATTGCTGTTTATAAAGAAAAAGGCCATTCTGCACAGCAGGAGTCTGACATTAACACCAGATAAACATAGGGAAACTGTTCCAGATTTTTGAAATATTATGAGTCCTAAATTCTCTTTGTTTAGAACTTGGCATATGTCCAGATAAAGCATAATTCTGCAATACATGAACCTGTGGGGTAGACTGCTTTGAGTAAATTTTACTAGGCATTATTGCTCTTGCTAATACAGTTATCAACAGGGCTGTAGAGTTTAAGTCAGTTTGCAGTGATAACAGAGCACACAGAGGGCAGCAGTGCAAAGAGAGAGGAGACTTTGTATATTTTTTTTTTTGTGTTGGCCAGAATGCCTTCTTCCTGACTAATGAATATAATTTCAATTCCCAAGGTGCCCTACTGCAAAAGATTACTTCAAGGAGAATTCACACCACTGGAGTTGGGCTGTGCAGTGGCTACAGAAAAAGGTAATTTGGCTGTAACAGGGAAATTGTCACTTTTTTACAGCAATAATCATGGATGGATAATCTCCATCCTCTGCATGGCTCTCTGAGATGGCTCTAAAGACAAAACACTTCAATTTTTACAAGGACTACTTGGATACAGCTAATTGATGCAATGCCAGAACTTCAGTAGCCCCCCACATGTTTCAGGCATAAATGCATTTACAGTGAATAAAACCAAGTGTGAATGGTTGCAGTGATTATTCTTTGCTATGTGGGAAGCTTTCAGTGCCACTGTATTCGTGTTGGGAGGTTTCAGCTTTTTTAAAAAAGCAGTTTTCCATTGCCTGTGTGTTGATGCAGGAGAATGTTTAAATGATTGGATTCCTTACAGAATCATCACAGCTTTGCACAAAGCACAGCTGTCGACTGATACAGCTTTTCCTCCCACACATGTAGTGTTTGTTCTTCCCTCTAAACTCAACATAGTTTGGCCAACATATCTTTCATAAATATCCAAGGACACTTTGGAAGCTTGGAGCTCAGCAGAAGTTGGTTGCTGGTTGGCAGCTGAGGGACAGTAACCTTTGTGGCTGCATTTTAAGTGTCTGTGCCCCAGATCTCCAGTTCGCTGCCAGAGGATTCATCAAGCTTGTTCCAGTCTTAGTTCACCACCATCACAAGTGGTTGAGGCTTTACACGAGTAAAAATCAAATGGCAAATTTATGGCTTCCTTGGCTTTTTATGCAGATGTCTGAACATTACTGGGCTCCTCAGAGTAACGTGTCCAATGAAACATCCACTGCAAAAACCTTCCAGCGCACTATTTCAGCACAGGTATGTGTCAGTCCTGGCAGAGGATGTTAAACTTGCTTACTTCTTTTCTTGGAAGCATCTTTGGGTTTGGCAACTTTAGTCACCATCCCTGGAAGTGTTCAAAAAATACGTGGATACAGCACTTGAGGCTGTGGTTTAGTGATGAGCATGGTGGTGGTGCTGGTTTGGCAGTTGGACTTGATGATCTTAAAAGGTCTTTTCCAACCTTAATGATTCTGTGGTATTTCAGTGCACTTCAGGCTGTTTTTCCTTTAGAAGCTCAGCCCCTGTGGTTGTTCCTGGAAAAAAATTACCCCTTGAGTGCTATTAGTGAATACTCACAATTACCTGTGGTGACTCGGCTGTCTCACTATAGCAGCTATTGTTTTAAAACAATAATAATAAAACAATAATCATTCCAAAAAATAATAATTGTGAAATGAAGGGATCACCATGAGTCCTGACACTCTCTTGGACTGTTTGCAACTCAGGACACTCTGGCCTATGCCACAGCCCTGCTGAATGAGAAGGATCAGTCTGGAAGCAGCAATGGGTCAGAAAGCAGCCCTGCCAATGAGAATGGAGAGAGGCACCTGCAGCAGGTAAAATAAGGGCAGATTTACCCCCTGGTGTGTGCCTCTGTGGGGCAGCTGGGTCAGAACCATCACTGACCATACTGTGAACAACTGTGCATCTTACAAAATGACTGTGTCCTTCTCTCCCCATCTCTTGTGTGTTTGAAAGGGCTCAGAGTCTCCTATGATGATCGGGGAGCCTAAAAGTGACCTTGATGATGTTGACCCTTAGAGGAGATCCCTGTGAACACAAGAACCAGCTCAAACATTCAATGCCTGGTCCCTGCTGGAACTGCAGTCGTGTTGCTGATGCCATTGGGAGTCGGGGGAGCAGTGGCTTCACAGGACCAGAGGAGATGCTGGAGGAGGTTGTTTCCCTGAAAGACACAAAGCCACAAAGGCTTCAGATCAACAGATGCTCTAGAAAACTGCATCTTCACCTGCAGTAGCTTGTGACAGTCCAAACACCAAAACCAAGTTTGTCAAGAAGATTTTATCAAATACACAAACGCTAGTGGTTGAATTTTTATGTGAACATTAAATGAGTGAATGTAAAACTGTTGCTTTTCTGTGATGCTGCAAAAAAAAAATTCTTTTGGTTTTTATACAGGAAAAAAAAATAAACAGATTGCCCTTATGTATGGAGGGCAAATTTTTAATCTTTCTGATAATATTGAATAGGAATATTCAAATTTCTGTAAAGATGTGTGATGGCTTACATTTCATTGTAAAATATTAGTTAAAGAATGGGTTTACATAAGGACTTCTGTATTTAATATGTCTCCCTGCTAACTTGTAAAGCTCTTGATGAGAAAGATCAGCAGGATTGCTCTATAAGAAGAGTGATTCCTTACTGAATGATTTGGTAAAGGAGCTGTGGAATGAGTCATCTTTCCCAGTACCCTTCCAAAAACCCTTCAGACAACTGGGAAGGGCAATAAAAGAAAAGCTTTGTTTTCTAGGTATGCAAGCATTTATCATTCAAGGATGTTGGTGAATTTAAAAAAAAAAAGGAAAAAGTTAATGAGTAGTTTAAAAGAAAAAAGCACTTTAAGAAGGAATTCTGTTGCAGTTTTACTCATTAAATTTTTTTAACCTTTGGAGACATATTGAATAAAATGTAGTCTCAGTCATGGATCTGCAATCACTTGCTTATGCTTTGAAATTACTGAGAAAGTTGGTATTGGTTGTATATGATGAATAATTCCTGGAGTGAGCTGGGAACACTGTTGTGCAGATTTTAGAGCAATTTTAACACAGGGAAAGAAAGAATTGGCTTTGTTTGTATTTTCACTTGACCAGGCAACGTTTAAAATATCACAGCTCTTTTAATTTGCTCACAAATAACTGGAAACCAGTTGGGATGATTTGAGCACAGTTTTGTTTTCTATGTCAAGTGCAGTTCAGTGATTTCTGGCTCTGGATTCAAGCTTCTTCTGTGCCAACTAACTTCATCTTTTGTACATTTTGTGTTTGTCACATTTTCTGCACTGCTTTTTGCCTTTATTTATGGATTCTGCCTTACTTTTAAAAAATTATATAAACAAACATGCACAGAAACGGGGGACATCTTAAGGAGTGCCTGGGTACCTCCAGAATAGACAAATTTGCCAAGTTAAAGGCACAACCAGCCAAAAAGTGCCTTTTTTTGTTTCTTTTCACACGCTGCTGCCAAAACACAGAGCAGCAGACAGCTTTTCACTGTTGTGCACTAATATTGAGAGTAACCAGTCATTTCACTGTTGGAAGGAGCCATGGGATGTGATGTCAGCTGTACAGCTTTATAACTTATTGTGGGGTAGGATGGATTGCAGGGGCAGGGGGGACACCGTAGTGAATCTCTCACTTTCCTTTTCCAAACAATGTCTTCACAGACACAGGGCAGAGTTAGCATTTTGTAAATGTTTCTGATGATGTGCTGGGACGTTTTAAATGTGACACCTTTTAAATTAATTTCAAACTAATCATTTCTTACAGACACCCCCTTCCTTCCTTCCTTCCCCCACCCCCAAATGCTTTGGTAATGGGCCATGAATCTTCCCAAGGAGTCAGTACACAGCGGTGATGGTGATGGGAGGAGAAGCTGGTCATGTTCCCATGGGTTGGCACCACTTGTCACTTCAGGTTCCTGTTATTTCCTATGGAAACAACATCCTCGATAGCCTCAGGCCCAGGGAAGCATTGGTGGGAATTGCATCAGGATGGCTCATCACCACTGTATACTTGAAACCAATACAAACTTTTTCACGGTTCTGCTCACGCTTGTACAAAGTCAGTGGTTATAATTTGCAATAAGATGATACTTGGTCACTTATTTTTGTTTCCAGCTGCTGTCATTTGAACCTGCTGAAGATTATTTTTTGGAAAATAGAGTTCGACAAAAAAAAAAAAAAAAAAACAAAAAAACCTAGTTTTTGTGTAAATTGTGATGCATTTATATGTTGTAATTTTTACTGCCAATCTTTTTGGATGAAAATGTTTTTATACAGCTTACAAAATGTTCAGTGAAGAGCAGCCACAGCCTGCCTGTGGGCACTCGGGGAGATATTGTCCAATTAATGCATAGACATTTGGCACTGGAAAAATAGGCAGTCTTGATGAACAGTCTTGGGATTCCTGGTCAATGGAATAAAGTTATTCCTTTCACAGAAAACTAGTGTAATCTTTAGACTGAGCACACGCTGCTACACTCTTGTCTTGTTGATCCTCTTATCCTGACCCTCCTCGGGCCAGCCCTGCAGATGCTGAGCTCCTCAAGGGTGCCCTGGTTGCTATTTTGGCTCCTGTCCAGAGTCAGTGGAAGCAGCTGAGTGGCCCTGGAGCTGCCCTGCTGTGTATCCTTATGCCACATCTGGACCTCTGTGCAGCTTCTCCTGACCTCAGCAGAGTGATTTACCCTGGCCACGCTCACAGTGGCGGATTAGAAAGGATTTTGTGTGTCAGAGCCGAGATTTGTGGGCGAGCTGGGTGTGAATTCATCCTGCCTCCCACGGGCAAGGGCCAGAGAGGTGCACACAGAGCTGGTGTTCCATTACACACTTATTTGGGAACCAGGAGCTGCAGCTGGGGCTGCCAACCCTGCTCTGCCTTTGTTCCCTGCTCTAAGAACAAGGACTTCTACTTTTCCAGCCTGACCCAGCCTCTGCTCTCCCCTGGTGGTCCTGTGAGCATGGACTGGGCATTGCAAACTGCTGCCAGGACTGGGATCAGCATCCCTGGGATCAGCCCTGCTCTCCTGAATGTGAGAGGCTTTTCTGCCTACCCCCGTACAAGGCACAAAGCAAGGGCTAATCTTTTAATATTGTTTCCTTCCACCAGGCTTATGAAGGCTTGAGCTGAGCTGGGGGAGCTCTGTCTGGCTTATCAGGCGTGGAACATGCTCACACCTTGTGCTGGATCCTCCCCTCTCACAGGGAAGGCAGCAGAGCTGAAATCCTGATGTGTGTTTTGAGAGGTGACAGCCCAAAACTGCTGAAAAATCACCCTCAGTGTCAGAGCTGTCCAGGAGCTCTCAGGCTGACATCCCTTTTTCTTTTCTGCCTCTTTGTGCAAAATTCAGGTTCCAGCTAAATGAAATTATGGGTTGTAATTATGTCCATGTTATATAATTACATGTTTAGATTAGGGTTGGGCTTTTGCCAGCTTTAGTTGACAAGTTAGAATTAGTTTCACCCTTTCAAAGTGGTGTTTTGTGCTGGGTTTGTCTTCTATTGCCAATTAAAGCCGGAGCAACAGAGCTGCAGGGGACTTTTGGATTGGGAAAAACACCCAACCCAGCCAAGTCTGACAGGTTAACCTGGAGCTTGTGGTATCAAACTGCATTTTTTTTTCATCTATCCTCAGATAACACCACAAAAATTATACATTGTAGTACCAGGAGGCTGCTAAACACTGAGAGAAAAGTGAGACCCAGCTTTGGTGGCTGCTGGTGCTTCTCAGCCTTTCCCTGCTGTTGGCATCTCTCTGAGCCAAGCTTTGTCTCCTTCCTGCGGCTCCAGCCCTTCCTAAGTGAAGGAACAACAGCAACCCAAGTTCAAGGGCACATTCCCAAAGCTGGATGATGTTTGTTTCCACAACTGGAAGCTTTTCCCCTGCGCCACTGTTGTTAAAACAAACTTCTTGTGTCTTGTGTGTGTGGGGACAACACAGTCCCAGAGCACAACCCAGCTGTGGGCAAGGGTGCCTGTGCTGTCTGTGCCAACTTCCAAAGGTGCCAGTCATCATCCAGGAGCACTTTGGATCCCAGGCAGGGATCAGATGCGACGTGGGGGCCTGGGGCTGCTCACTAACAAAGCAGAATCCCTGCTGGATGGGTTCCCCTTCCCTTTTCCTGTTCCCCATGGGGATGTCCGTGAAGCCAAACAAAGGACCACAAGAGCACAGATCTATGAATTTTATTTTAAAAAGACATTTATAAAATGCTCATTTATAAAACTCCAAGTAAATATTTAAGGTACAAATGTAAAAACTAAGGTGCTTTGAAAGGTTTTTCTTAATTCTGGGGGTTTTTTAAGGAATTACAGCTTCCTACAGTTCTATGTGTTTTGGGAAGACCTGAAACTGTTAACACATAACACCAGCAGATCATTAACTTCGACTCAACAACAAAAGAAGCACTAATGAAGCAGTAACTGACTGTAGCAATGCAGATAAAAATCTAATTAACCAAGCAGGCTGTTTAAACTAAAGCACTTACACTTGACTCAAAAGTAAAGAAATCTCCTAGGAATACGATTAGGCAATTAAAAAACTGCCCAAAAATGGCTAAACTAAGATTTTCCAGGTGCTAAGCAGCATTAGCTGACAACTAATGAGCAACTAAGCAGGAAAGGAGGGAGCAATCCTGACAATACTTTATTATTTAAAAAGTGGTGGATTTTTCCTACGTTGGGTGACAACACCACGGCTTGTTCTGTCAAGGTGTTTCTAGGAAGACCCGGTGCATGGCAGGGAAAGGATTCTGGGATGACTCCAGTGATGGGACAGGGCTCCAGCTGCACGGGGGATGCTTGGAGGGTTCTTGCAGAACCGCTCTGGGTGCTGGCCCTGGATCCTGACCCCGCTGTGTGCGAGGGGGACACGCGTTCATCCCCACCAGCACGGCGCGGAGGTCATCAGCTGCATGTCGGAGCATGGATTGTTCTGGAAAGGCACCGAGCCAGGGACACACCAGTCCAGCAAAGCCTCCAACCCTGCTGTGCCACAGGAACCACCCCTCCAGCTCAGCCTGTCCCTACTGCCGGCTCCGGCAGCAAATGGCGATGGCCACGGCCGAGCTGCTGCCAGGGCCAGCGGCTGCCACGCAGGAATTGTCCTCGGCGTAGGCTCCCATGGAGCCAGGGCTCTGGGAAAGGGCGTTACAGCCCGTCAGCATCCAGCCCTCCTCACAGGACACTGTCACCTAACGGGGAGGAGAGGTCATCATCCATGGGCCAGCAAAGGGCCGGGGGGCCTGCCCATCCCCGAGGGCCCCACAGTTCAGGGTGACGTGACTGCTCTCACCCAAAAACCATCAGGGTGGCAGAGGGACAGGCAGAGACAAAGACAACACCACAGCAGGGGAGCATGGCCCATCCCTACCTTCTCCTCGTGTTCCAGGCCCATGTGCTCCTTCAGCCGGCACTCGAGGCTGGCAGTGGGGCAGCACAAGGCGTGTGCCACCGCCTCGCTCCTGCTGGCACAGCGGCTGGGCCCCCTCCCCAGCCCCACCACGGGCCTGCCACCAGCACCCAGCACCGCGGATGGGGAGTGGAAACTGCACCCTGCCCGGGGGAGAGGGGGTATTGGCACAGGGCAGCCATGGCAGCATCCCAGCGCACACACTGGTGCCAAGGATGTCCCGAGAGAGCCCTGAACCTTCCTCCCTCCATGCACACAGCACATGCACCCCTTCCCTGCCACCCCAGCAACCACTCCCACCCTTTACCCCCAAATCCCAGAGTGTTTCTGGAAGAAACACCCTTGTCCCTCAGGCTCAAAGGCCTGTAGCACCACGTTGGGCGTTACCGGTCAGCACGTGGTCTCCTGGGGAGCACTCGGCCCCCTCGGACCTGGCCTTGATCCGGCATTCAGCCCTGGGCCACGTGCAGCACCTGGCGATGGCATAAACCCCCTGGCCCCGGAAGGCGTTGTGGGCCACGCACTGCTTCTGCCCGTCCTTGTCCTGCCGATGGGGCAACACAGCGTCACCATCTGGGGACACCCCTCCGAGGCCGGCGGGCACTCCAGGGGCAGCAGCTCTGCCCCGCACGCTCTGCTCACCTCCATGTGCTCCCCCAGCCGGCTGCCGCTGCGGGAGAAGCTGGAGCAGCTGAGCATCTCCTCGGTGCTGGCGCAGCGAGCCACGGCCGTGGCGTGCCGGGCGAGCCCCGAGCGCGCCGACCACACCGAGCGGCAGAGCAGCCGCTCCTCTGCAACGGGGCCGGGGCGTCAGCGGCGGGGGACACCCACAGTGTCACCCACAGTGTCACCCTCAGTGTCACCCAGCGCCCGCGGCACCGACCAGGCTCCGTCTCGCCCGTCCATGCAAAGGGCTGCAGCCAGGCTCAGCCGTCCCCGTCACAGCCCGGGGGACATTCCCTGCCCACACAGCGTGCTTTCACCCCGGCACTTCGTTCCTGGTAAGGGCAGAGCTCTGCCGAGCACCCAGCAGGCAGCGAGGTCCTCACCTGCTGCCAGCCGGGTGGGCAGCCCTGCCACGCTGTTGGGTGTCTGGAGGCGCTGCTCCTCCGGGATCCACGCTGTGTCCATGACGTTCTTGGTGGAGAAGCGCAGGAGGCGCTGGCGGAGCTCAGCCAGGCTCAGCCGGGGCTCGGCGCTGAGCAGCACGGCCGCGATGCCTGCAAGAGCCCGGGAGGCCGCAGTGACAACCAGAGGGGACGCAGCCACCTACGCAGCGCTCCCATGGGCAGCAGGGCCCCAGAGACACGGCAGGAGGCATCTCTGCAGCCCATCGCCCACACGCGCGGGGTGCGGGAGCGCTGTGCGGGCTGCAGCGCCCGAATGCGACAAACCAAACCCGTGAGTCATGGAACACAATCATGCCCCCAGCTCAGGCATGCCTGAAGCCCTGTGCCAGCATCAGCAAGCGGAGGGCCAGCCCTCCCTGCCCCTCAAAGCGCAGCTCGCCTGCCACATGTGCGGCCGCCTGCGACGTCCCGCTCTGCGCTGTGAAACACGTGCTGCAGTCGCTGGAGGCGCCGATGATGTCGTCCCCCGGGGCAAACAGGTCCACGCAGCGGCCAAAGTTGGTGCCCAGGGTGCCGATGGAGGCAGGATGGTCCTCGCTGTCGGTGGCACCGACCGTGATGACCTGACAGCGACAGGGGAGCACGGGAGGGATGGCACGCCCAGCCCCAGCCCACGCCGCTGACCCGGAGCTGCAGGGGATGAGGTGGCACCCAAGCCTCAGGGGTCCCCCACAGCCCGTACCTCCGGCTCGGACGCGGGCGAGTAGAGGCAGGCATCGTCCTTGTAGTTGCCGGCGGCCGCCACCACGACCGCTCCCATCCGTGCCAGCCGCCGGCAGCCCGCGTTCAGCGCGGGGCTCTGCGCGCCCGCCAAGGGCAGCAGCACCACCCGCGGCGCGTAGGGCTGAGCCTCCAGCGTCCTCCTGATGAACTCCAGGGCTGCCAGGGACAAGACACCATCGCAGGAAGCTCCGGGAGGGATCCTGCTCCTCCCGGGGCATGGGGTCACTCACCCATGAGGGTGCCGCTGACGGTGCCCTTCCCCTGGCAGTTCAGCACGCGGAGGCTGCGGATGTTGGCGCCCGTGGCCACGCCGGCGTCGCGCCCGCTCAGCACCCCGGCCACGTGGGTCCCGTGGCTGTCACACTGGCTGGCCTGGCACGGGCACGGCAGGTTCATGCCCCAGCCCGTTGCATCAAAGCAGGTTTGCAATGCCACGGTGTCCCCCCCCCCCGCCCCCCACCCCTTCCCACCTTGATTCCCTCTTACCCGACACAGACCCGTGCTACCCTAGAACACTTTCCTACAAAGTGCCCGACTCAGCCATATATCCAAATAGACCACCTGGAGGGCCTCAATATCCCCCAGGACCACAGCTCCTGTTGCTCATCCTGCCCAGTATTTTGGTCCGGGCCAAGTGTCTCCCTTGTCCTGGAAAGCCTCACAAGCCTGGCCAGGATTTGGTGGATGCAGAGGGGTGCTTTGGCCAGGATGCAGCATGTGGCACCTCAGGACTCACCTGCCTGTGGAAGCGGGTGCCATCCTCCTCGGGGATGCTCTCGAAGCCAGTCACAGTCACCCTGCCCTCGATCTCCCGGTGGGTGCTCTGCACGCTGGTGTCCAGCAGGTAAACCTCAGCCAGGTCACCTTTATCTGCCAGGGATGCAGCAGGGGAGAAAGGCAACCACCATCACGGTCAGCACAGGCCACTTGGTTGCTCCCAAAATGCAGCTCCACAGCCGCAGCACCGTGGGACAGAGGAATATTCCCATCCCTCAAGTTAAGGAGAGGGGTCCTGACTCTTCCTGAAAGCGTCGCCACCCTCACACACCCCAGCACTTACTGGGAGGGCGGTAGGTGCCCGAGCTGGGCTGTGGCGGCACGATCCTGCCCAGGTTCCAGGGAATGCCCTGGGCAAAGACATAGGCATCCTCCTCAATGTACTTCACGTGCGGCAGCTTCAGCGCCTGCGGGGAGGACACAAAGCTCCTGCTTCCCCCCAGAGCTGGGGCTGCCACTCCCACCAGCGCCCACCGCAGCTGCTGTCCCCTGCCACGACCCTGTCCTCCACTCCACGTACCGTGTCCAGGACGTCGCTGCTCATCCTCACCAGGAAGGCGGGCAGGAGGTGGAAGACGTGCAGCAGCTCGGCCAGGTGTCCCCGCCGAGCCGCCCGGGCCTGCAGCCGCCGGGCCGTGCCTCGCAGCGCGGCCTCGCTGCCCGCCCGCAGCATCACCACGTAGCGCCCGGGCAGCTGCCACGACGCCTGCGGGGACACGAGCACCGGGCTGGGGTTCGGGGGACACACACAGGAGCGTGGCTGTCCCCCCGCCCCACGCTCCTCACCTTGGCGGCGCGATGGAAAGCAGCGGGTCCCGGAGGGGCGGCCCCGACGGCGGCTTCCCCGTCCTGGGCCGGCCGCAGGGCCAGAACCAGCTCCGCCAGCGCCAGCACCAGCGCCAGCTCCAGCGCCCGCGGGGACATCCCGCGCCCGACGGGCAGCGCCGGGAGACGCCGGGACCCTCGGCGCCGGGGACGGCACCGGCAGGGACCCCTGCGCGACCGCCGAGGGGCCGCAGCGCACCCGCGGAGCCGAGAGGCTGCAGCGCACCAGCGGAGCGCACCCGCGCAGCTCCCGCAGCGCACCCGCGGGTCGGAGCTCCCGGAGCGCACCCGCGCAGCTCCCGGAGCGCACCCGCGGATCTCAGCTCCCGGAGCGCACCCGCGCAGCTCCCGGAGCGCAGCGGCGGCCGCGGCTCTGCCCGTCTCGCCGGGGCTCAGCGCGGCGGGGCGGGGATCACGCCACGGTCGCCGGCCCCATCGGGCAAGCCGGGCGGGTTAAGCATTAACGGGGCTGCGGGGCGGTGGGGCCGCGGGGAGAGGGCAAATGGGGCCGCTGCTCACCCCGAGTCCCGGCGGATCGCTGGGGGCTCTGGCGAGCAAAGCGCAGCCGCTCAAGGACTGTTTTCAGAAAGGGCTGAAAGCTTTAATGTGCCTCCTACTGCCTCACTCCACGAATAATTTCCCGTGAAATCCTCTAATCCTATTTGGGCATTTTTTGCAGAGTCGTCGCACATCGCAAATGCCCTTTTTGCGGGATGATATCGGCGCTTTCCCGCGAGTCTCCACGCCGCTTCCCACCTCTGCCCTCCCACAGCATCGGGATCCCACACTGCCCCGCATCCCCACTGACCTTCGGCAAACCCCGTCCCTGCTCCCGGCTTTTCGGGGAAATAAGAATATGTTTGTGGTTTTGGCTGGTTATTTATAAGCTCCTCAGAGGTTAAATGTTTATATGGATGCACACGTTTTATACAGATGTGTGTGTTTCGTGTGGATGTGTATGCTTTGTGTGAATATATGTTTTACATGGTGTACGTGTTATAATTATGTGTATGGTTTGTATGCACACATAGGTTTTATATGGATGTGTGTGGTCTGTATGCACGTATATGTTTTAAATGGACGAACATGCTTTATAATGATGTGTATGGTTTGCATGGACATTAATGTTTTACACAGGTGTGCATGTTTTATAAGGATGTGCATGGTTTATATGGGTGCATGTGTTTAATATGGATGTGAACAGTTTGTAGGGGAAATGCTGAATTTTTAATGAGACCTCAAGTGGATGCCTGAGCTCTGGTTCAGGTAACTGCAGGGACACCAGACCCCTCTTGTCACCCACTCTGCTGCGGAGAGCTGACACTGGAAGGGGTCAGCGTTCAGGACACTGATCGTGGGGACAAGTCTCACTCCTGATTTTTGGCTCAGCTTCCTCCGTGCTGCTAAGTCCCACAGTGAGCCACTGGGGCCTCAGGAGGCTTCTGAGACAGCTGAGCACGGGAGGACCCCGTCTCCAGGGGGACAGTCTCCCTCTCCATGCAGCCTTTCCCTTCGTTTTTCCACAGGGGACAGTCTGTGTCCCAGGAAAGGATGGAAGGAGCCCGAAGAGGAAGGAGGGGGTGGCAGAGGTCTCCCAGTTCCACGTGCATCCCCACGTGCTGAGGAACCCATGGAGATCTCGGAAGCGTGGGAAGGGATCCGGCCCAGCTCTCACACTCCAGGAGTGGGTATCTGCAGAAAGGTTATTTTTTTTTAAATTGAGAATTATTCAGAAATAGCCCAAAATTTGCACCTTGTACAGAAGAGCTCTGTTTCAGTCCTGGCTCTCTGCGGGGCTCCCAGCGTGTGTGTCTGTGTAGAGGGCGGGCTCGTGTCGAGGGGGGAGGAAGGAGAGAGCAGAGGAGGCATCAGAGAAGACATCAACAAGGGGGAAGGGCTCCTAAATCCTCAACAAGGGGGAAAGGCTCCTAAATCCCTGCTGCCGTCCCTTCGCGGGGAGAGATGGAGCATCACGTCGGTAAAAGGAAGACTCTCCACGCATTTTGAAGACCTCTGCGTGTGTAAAGGCTTTAACACTGCAATGACTCAGCCCAGAGGTGCTCGTAAAGCACACCCTGCACCAGCCGGGAATCGAACCCGGGTCGCAAGAATGGGAATCTTGCATGATACCACTACACCACTGGTGCGCTGCTGCCGGCTCCTCCCGCGGGCCACTAAGGGTCGAGCCCGTCCCGTCCCGTGTAGGTGGCACTGCCAGCCCCTCTCCCATCCGTCGGCTCCCGGCGCGGGGTCCCTGCGGAGGGTGACACGCGTGGGCAGCGGGCGGTCCCCCCCTGCACAAGCTGAGCCAGAGCCGGGGCTGCTGGCGGCGCTTAATGCCATGCAGGAATGTCCCGGCTCCCACAATGTTTAACCTCGGCCGGCGCGGGAGCCGGGTCCTTCGGCTCAAGGATGCTGTGCCGGGGATGGGGGGATGCACGTCCAGCTGCGCGAAGGGTTCCACGGGGTCCAGGTCCCGTGTCAGCCCCCTTCCCTGCTTCTGCCTGGAGAAATGCTCCCGAAAAACAGATTTCTTTTGCCAAAAATGAAAGTGAGTGCCAAGCCATGAGGTAGGAATCTCTTCTGTGAGGAAATTCTGGGAGAGGGTTCAGCCTGGAGAAGAGAAGGCTCCAGAGAGACCTTGGAGCCCTTTCCAGCACAGAGACTACAGGAGAGCAGGGAGGAGCTTTGGACTGTGAAGCCCTGGCACAGTTTTCCCAGGGTGGGAAATGTGTGGATGTCCCATCCTTGGACACATTCAAGGCCAGGTTGGACGGGTCTTGGAGCAACCTGGTCTAGTGGAAGGTGTCCCTGCCCATGGCAGGGGACTTAGAACAAGATGATCTTTAAGGTCCTTTCCCAGCCCAGACATTCTGTGGTTCTGTAGGTAAAAGCTTCTGTGTCTCCACCAGATTCCCACACTCCACAGGAGCAGTGACATCCTGCCCTTGGACGAGGGTGTGGCTCCATCCAAACAGCATTCCCAGAGCCACCACACTCCCTCACCCTGGGAAGGACAGGCAGGAGCTGAGTCCATGCAATCAATCTGGTAATGCTTCCCCCTGGAGAGCGTCCCACAGCCCTGTGGCAATGTTTAGCCAACACTGGAGCCTTCATTCCCCACCCTCCTGTTGGCCATAAACACCCCAAGTGCGTAGGTGCTCCCTGACCTTCTGCCTGGCTGCTTTGGTGACACCAAGGTGAGTGAAGGGTGCAGGAGTGTCACAGGGGTGTGACACCTCAGCTACAGCCTTTGCTTGCGGACCCTGCACTGCACCAGCCAAGTGGCAAGTGGCACAGGGAGCACAGGAACATCCCTGCAGGGCTCTCGTGCCCCATCCCCCCGGGGTGCTGGGGGACAGCTTTCCCCACCTTTTGTGCTTGGGAGGTTGGAACTGCAGGGGTTTTGTGCTCCCTTCCAGCTCAGTTCTGTGATTCTGTGGAATTTGCTGAAGTCTCTGCCAGCAGACGTGTGCTCCCAAGCCTCCTGGGGCCATGCCAGGCACAGGCAGACCCAGCCCATCTTTCCCAAAACGGAGCAAGGGACTCCCAGCATCCCGGTGCTGTTGGATGCACTGATGCTTTGATCCAGACCTGGGGAGGCTCAGCCTCACAGATCCCTGCAGTCCCGAGCAGCCAAAGGCTGTGGCTCCCACCAGCTCTGCCATCTCTGTGTGCTGGAGACAGGCTGTGGAGAGCCCCTGTGCTGTCCCTGTCATGGTGACAAACCAGGCTGAGACCCATCCACGTGGTCTGGGGCAAACACTTTTTATTCACAGGAAGTTTGGGGACGATGGGAGCCAGCGTGCAAAGCCACCTGCAGCTGTTGACACCGACCCAGCAGACAGCGTGCAAAGCCACCACCTCAAGTGCCATCACCAGGCTTTTGGCTCAGCTGTGTCCTCCTCCCTGTGCCCCCAGGAGTGCTGGAAGCTGGTCCTTGTGCAGGAGATAGGGGACAGCACGATCTGTCACCTCCATCACCCCTCTCCCAGCCTGGAGATACGAAGGCTGCCTGCTGCAGGAGACTCAGGATCAAACTTTAATTTCATCAGAGCTTGGGTAAGTGGGAAAAAGACTTTCAGGACATCTCTGCCTGATAAAACCCACCTGCACTGAGCAGGTTTTACCTACCTAAACCTGATCCTATTACAAACAGCACAGTCAATCCTTTCCCTTCCCAAGCACAGTATTTAACCCAGATCCTGCCCAGCCCAGCTTCTCTGTGCCCACCCAAATGGCTCTGGCAAAGAGGCCTTGTCCCATATTCTGTTGAATTCAGGAGCTGGGTGTTCCCCCTTTGGGTCTGGGGGAAATTACAGCCTCCTGAGTGGCTGGGTGTGCACAAGGGCTGCAGCACAGCACAGGGACAGGCAGGACCCTGGGGCCACTGCACTTTTGGGGACAGCCCCCTTTCCTCCAGGCTGTGACCTGTGTGTTCTCTCCATGAGGTGAGTCCATGCCAAGTGGCCACTCTTCCCAGGAAATCAGTTCTCGGGCTCAGAAAGGCCATCACTCTCCTTGAGCAGAGCATCCGGCTCCTCCTGGAGCCCGTAGTAGAGATCATCCTCCTTCCCAGGGCCTTTCCAGGGGGATCGGGGCTGCTCTCCCCGCCCCGGGGAACTGCTCGGGGGGCGGCCGGAGTGGGTGGAGCAGGGCAGGGTGCGGCTCTGTGGCGTGGGGCTGCCGGGCACGGAGCCCTCCAGCGACGGCGTGTCCATCTCCTCCAGCAGGGATGCCAGCGGGGCATCCCCCGGGGCTGGCCGGGCGGGGCTGCGGGGACAGGGTTACACCAAACGCGGCTGGGCAGGAGCTGCGGTGCCCCCGGAGCGCCGCTCAGGCAGCATCCCAGCATCACCAGTCCCCTTGCTGGGTGGCTGGAGAGACCTGGGATGTCTGTCCCTATCCCAGCCCTCTGCGCCTGCTTTTTTGGGGACGCCTGCCTGCCAGGTTCCTGCTGCCCATGGGGTGAAGTAGTGGCTGTCCTTGCATTTCCTGAATCTACAGCTGGGATGGGAAAGCACTGCACCCATCCCGGCTGTAGCTACATTTTGGCAAGTCCTATGCCCTGAGCCTGAACAGTGATCACCTGCAGAGCCCTTTGGGACCTCCCAAACCAAAGCTTGGGCATCATATGTGGCACCTGGTTTGAGGGTCACGTTCTGTGCATCTCATTTCTATCAAAGTCTGACCAGGAACTTTGGCGTTATTCTTGTGAGGGACGCCGTTTATATTGATAAAATGAAATAAAAGCAAAATGCGAAAACGCAAACATCAAAATGCAAATTACAACCAAAGCCCATCTAAATTTCCTCCTGGGAAATAATTTGGTTCAGAGAATCCTCGTGGGTTGAGACACCACCCCCACCATTCAGTGGGGCCAAGGGTGTGGAGGCTCAGTGCTGTGAGGGCAGCAAAAACCCCTCTGCATCCTCTCCCTCCCCCCGTGCTGGGGGTCTGATCCCCCCATTTTCACCCCACATCCCACCAGTGCTACCCCAAGCCCGCAGGCACCACATACCAGCTGCCTGCTGCTGTTTCCAGGCGAGGTGCCAGATCCTGGAGGGGCTCTCCAGCCCCTCCCAGCTCCCGGTGGATCTCTGCCGTGGCCTGCACGGCTGGCTGGGAGCAGCTGCGGGATCTGGGCTGTGCCGTGCCTGGGGGTGGGGCCGAGCTGACCACCTGCTTCTGTACCTGCTCGTAGGATGGCAGGCTCTTCTCGTAGGTGCTGCTGGCCTCTTGGCTGGGGCAGGGGGCAATCAAGCTGCAGGCAAAGGGATAACAGGGTGCTGAGCAGACCTGGACCCCAGGGAGCTGGGAGATGCTCAAGCACATGCACACAGGGCTCCATCACCTGAAGGAGTGGCTTTAGAGGCCACCAAGGCCATGTCACTGCCCACACCAGCAGCCAGGGGATGCCTGCAGGAACACCACTGGATGCTCTGCATCCCCCAGCATCACTCGGGCTCAGCCCTGGGAGGGGGGGGCTCAGGCAGCCCTTGCCTCTCCCAGCCTGATCCCTGCCTGGCATTTTGTGCTGCACCAGGTGCAGCTGGCCCCAGTGCCAGACCCTGCCCTCAGGGCACACACATCACCCTGCTGTGGGACCCACCCGGTGTCCTTCTGCGGCAGCACCATGGGTTTGTGGTCCAGGAACCGCTCGGCCTCGAGGTCCGCAGGGATGAACGTTATCTGAGGGGAAAAGAGAGGCAGAGCCCAGGGGCTGTGCTGGGCATCACGGGGACCCCCGGGCCTCATAGTGGGAAAAGGGCCAGAGTGTCCCTTCAGCTGGGTTTAGGGTCTCTTCCTCATTTGGATGTGTTCCTCATTTTGATGTGTTCCTTGGAAATGGCTTTTTTGAGGGAAATCAGTAAGGAATGAATGAATCCAGCAAAGCCCTGCTCTCGGTGCCTTTCCCCCTGTGGAGTCACACGTGTCCCCAAGCCCAGAGGGAGTCCCAAGGCCCACACAGGAGGTCAGTGGTCAGGGACCACCCTGAGGGTGTCCCATCCTTGAGCCTCAAGCACGGTGGCAAAGCCACATCTCCCTCCTAGCTGGGGCTGAGCTCAGCTTTGAGGGGAGCTGGTTTCTGCTCCACGCCAGTCCCAGAGAACACAACTGCTTTCAGAGGTCCCAGCTGGTCCTGGGTCCTGAGGTGGCTCCCCCACATTTTGGAGGGCAGCCAGGCTGTTGATGGGCCATCCAGCAGCGCCCAGATCAGTCCTACAGATGCCCTCTCCTTGGAAACAGCCCTTTTCTGCCAGAGCCGTTTCCCAGGGCAGGGACGCGTGGCTGCGCTCCCTGCCAGCAGTGCCCTCTGTCAAGGAGACTGGCAGGTGAGGGCTGGGCTCCGGGGGGCCGGGACCCTCCGACCCCCATGGCCACCACAATCCCTTCTTGGAAGTCCTGGGAACCTGCCAAGCCCCAGACCCCAAAGAAGGGGCTGCGTGGGAGAGATGGACACAAGTTTATTTCCTTGGGATTATTCCCTGCTGCCTGTTTGAAAGCAAAGCCCCAGGCTCAGGGAGTGAAGGAGACAGGGCGCATCCTGCAGGCATCAGCAGGGCACAAGCCTCCCAAAACAATTCCCCTTCCAGATTGCTGCAGCTGGCTTCCCCTGGGGAAACTGAGGCACAGCCTGAGGCTGCACATCCAGAGCAGCCAAAGCCCCCCAAACCCAGCTGAGCCCTCGAGCCCCGCAAAGTGCTCAGCAGCAGGAAGGATCCTACCTTTGGGTAGCACTGGCACATGCTCCATGTGATGCCCACGGCTACGAGCAGCACACCCAGGACACAGAAGGTGATGTAGTACTGGGGCTTTTCCACGCTCATGATGAACATCCCCAGCATCACCAGGAAGAAGCCCAAGATGATGAACCCATAGCGGAAGGTCTTCTCCTCTGCCATGGGCTCCGGGCAGGGGAGGCAGGAGGAGAGATTTTGGGAAGCCCGTTCACCTCGGCCGCTGCCTGCTGAGCACACCTGCAGCGTAAGGCGAGGAGTGGTTTCTCTCTCCAGAGGCTGCCAGGAGCTGCACGTCGAGCTGGTCCTGCCCAGGGCTGAGCCAGCCAGTTTTTAATGGGTTTGTAATGAATGCAAACACTGCCCCGCCGTTCACACTCCAGTGGAGACACCCGGCACGTGTCCGGGTAACCTTCCCTGCGGGCACGCTCAGCCGGACCCCACACCTTGGGAAGGGACAGGGGGGGACAGGGAGCACGGCTGCAGGGATGGGGACCCAGAGACCAGCTGGTGCTGTTGGGATTTTCCCAGCCCTGGGCACTGGAGCTGGACTTGGTCATAAATCAGAGCTGGCACAGCCCCAGATAGGGGGGATGCCAGGGCCCAGCGTGTTCTCAAGGGCTGCGGGGCTGCAACAGGAAAAGAGGGAGAGCTCCAGGATCTTTTTGGAGGCTGAGGGGTTTGGAACAGACCCTGCCTTGCTCTGGCTGAGTGCTAAGACTGCCTCACTGGGCTGTGAAGGAGGAACTAAAGCCAGAAAAGGATGGAGTGAGGTTGGTCCACCCAGGGAGAGTAAAAACAGTATCCCTGTGCCCTGTGTACACTTAAGTTGGAGCTGGTGTGTTAAAAGGTGTCTCCTTCCCACCACAAATCCGACAGCCAGACAGTATTTCTTTTATTCCCTTGATTTATTCCCTCATTTTATTCCCTTGATACACCTGGTTTATAACAAATAATTATATTATAAACAGTATGTTAGACGTGGCTGTGGCTCCTCAGCCACTCTGCAGCCCTGCAGGGCCACAGGGGGCCCAGGGCAGCGCTGAATTTCGGTGGGATGCAGGAACTGGCAGCAGCCCCTGCTGCAGCTGGCCTTTCCTCTGGGCAAGGCTGCACACCCACCCGTGGAGGGCAGGCAGGGAGGGGGCTGTGCCACTCAGGATGGCTCTTCTAGGAGGCTGCCTGAAATGCCAAGTGCACTTGGATGCTCTGACCACAGGCACGACCCACTGAGCATCTCTAACACTAAATGAAGTGAGGCGTGGGGAGTCGGTGTTCAGGGAAGAAAGGTGGAAGGGATGGAGACAGGGCTGGAGGGGCATTGCAAAGGCAGAGAAGTGAATGGTGCAGGCAGAGCTGGGCTTTGTCTGCCCAAATTACTCGGTCTGTGCTGCAGATTTATTATTGAGTGGGCAGCTCCTAGCCTGACAGGGGCTCCCCAGGGTGAGCAGGGAATGCAAAGGCTCTGAAACCAGCAGTGGTTTTATTAAAAATATGAAAGCTTTCAAACATGCCAGCTACCCCCGACGCTCTGAACACATCTCCCGCGGGCCCCACAGCCCCCACAGCGCCGGACGCACCGCTCGGACAGCCAGGAAAGCCGGGCTGACCCTTCCCACTCCTCGCCCACCCTCCTCTCACCCCCACCACGGAGAGGCTCAGTTTAAAGCTGAGGGACTGGGCAGCCACCCGCAGAGTCCCGCCCGGGCTCAGAGCCCCCGGACGCTGATGTTCTCATAGCTGGGGGGAGGCGTTGCCTGCGGCTCCTGGGGCTGTGCCGCGTCCAGCCAGGACGGGCTGGGGCGGAACAAGGCGCTGTCGGAGGAGCTGCGCCGGCGGCCGCCCTGCCAGCTCTCGTCCTCCTCCAGGTAGCGGTACAGGGGCGGCGTGAGCTCCTCCTTCCTCCCCGGCGGCTGCACATAGGCCGGGGCAGCGTGGGCAGGTCTGCAGGTCAGGGCTTCTTCATAGGTGGGGATGGCACTGGTGTCCCAGGTGCTGCGAGGGGAGAGGAAGAAACCCAGCAGCGCACACCATCAACATCCCAGCACCCAGCTGGAGCATCCCAGCACCCCTGGAACATCCTAGCACCCAACTGGAGTATCCCAGCACCCCTAGAACATCCCAGCACCCAGCTGGAGCATCCCAGCACCCCTGGAACATCCTAGCACCTCTAGAACATCCCAGCACCCAACTGGAGCATCCCAACACCCAGCTGGAACATCCCAGCACCCAACTGGAGCATCCCAGCACCCAGCTGGAGCATCCCAGTGCCCCATTAACTGGAGCATCCCAACATCCCATCAACCCCATTGTCTGGAGCATCCCTGAGCATGATTAACACTTGTACTGGGGACAGCACATGGGCAGGTTTTGCTGAAGTGTCATGTGTCACAGGGCGACCGTGTCAGCTGCTTCCTGGCATCCATGAGGTTTTGCAAGAGGGTCCCATGGGCAGAAGAGCGTCCTCATCATGCCTAACCCCAAATTCACCCCCTGAAGAACAGAGGCTGCTGACAGCTGAGGGAGCAGTTTGGCACAAGAACCTGGACAAGCGCCAG